>NW_028263389.1:21597500-21911250 GCF_051168715.1 Poecilia mexicana | reverse complement strand
TTAATTGTGCAAATTGGAATTATGAAAATAAATTTGCTTAATGTAACACAGCAATATCGAAAACATTCACTCAGTGGTTTTTCAGCTCTATCGAAATTAACATATTTTGCAAAATTGCAATGGAAACACGTTTTGCATCACACAAGTTATGTGATCAACAATCAAATGTTACTACTGGCAGAAAAGACAAAGGAAGGGGTTGGAGCACCATGCCGCTGCATGTTTTCAAGTGACTTATTGCATAAACAAACTTATTAATGTGTGATTTCAACTGTGCTTCTTATTTAATTGAAAAACTGAAGTCCCAAAATTGTATTTTTTAGACGTGGAACGTCAACAAAGTTTTGTACAGATTTGTAAAGGAAATGCAGCTCCTGATATTCTTCTTCCAGGGTATTTTAGAGGCGTGAAACAGGAGTGAAGTGATGGAGATATGTTTATAGGAAACTTTCATGGACTGTGCTTGCATGCCGTATCTTGAGGTTTAAAATCTTGGACTTTTTTGGGGTACTTAAAGGCTACATTCAAGGACCAGGCTGAACAGTATTTTGTTTTTCTAAATTGGCAAGTTTCCATTAAACAAATTTATGTTTGTAATTCCAATTTTAAGGTCAATTGAAACAGAGCTCATGATGCATTTCCACTGAATGGACACACTAACTGATGCGTCAATTGATGTGATAAACACGTTTAAGACGTTACAAATATCTTAAACATGCTTAAGATGTTGAAGATGTCGTCTTGAACTCTCTCCTTGTGAGTTGAGCAGGGATCTGCTGCCTTTGCTTCTGCAGCACAACATCATGGCATCTTTTAAAGAGGTCTTAAAAATAAAACCCCTCTTCTTCTGTGTAAACACCACGTCTTTCTCGGCTGATGAGAAATTTAACAACTTCATGATTATTGTTGCCTTGAACATTCAGACAAACTGCGTCACTTCTGTCTTCATAAAGCTTTTGCTTCGTTGTGGTGTGTGGGCGAGTGGAAGAAGAAGAAACAGTAGACCTATTTACAGAGTTACCTCCATTGGGTAAGTATTTCTATGGTTACAGAAACATTGACACCCATTGCAGCCAGTGTATAATGGCTTGTAGAGGGTTTCTAGATGATTCCTTTTTAGCGTTTTGCAGTGGGTGGAAATGGGTTGTGTTGGGTAGTAGCGGTTACGCTAATTTACTGGAGATTAAGAAAAAAAAAAGTACACGCAACTTTCCTAATGCAGTTAATCATGAGCCATAATAATGAATCAACAAATCAGGGTACATTTGATTTTCAGTTTTGGTAAATTGCTCCTAATCGTCTCTGAAGAGCACATCAGCCATCAGAAAGGACCACTTTGAACATCATTTCTGAAACTACACAGCTTACATTTCATAGGCAGTAAATGGAAAATGTCTTAAGAATATTAGTCAAGACAGATTTTAAAGGCAAGATAACATAATAACTGAACATGATGGGAATGAAAATACCTTCTTCTTATTTTCTTTCTTGCCATTTATGAAGCAGGAGTGTGTTGTTAAGCATAAGGTAGTTGCTGATTCAGAGAATTAGACATTTTCAAAAAAAACTTATTTAAAAAAAATTGCAAATTTATGTAAAAAGCTAGCAAAATTGCACTTTATTGTATTGGCTGACTGATAGACATTTTATGATTCCGGTTATTACTGTCAGAATATATTCCCAGAAATCCATCGGTTTCCACTGTTGAAAATGACCAAACAGTTCTGAGAAATCTGCTTTTGGAAGAACAGAAAAATGGTTACTGGTCACTTATAAACAGTACTTTAAGACGTGTTGTCTAGTGTATTTGCTGGCCTCCAAAATAAATTCACTTATAAATTCAGCAAAACTCAAAATAGCTGATGTTTAATTGAACACAGATGCTTGCCCAATTCCAATTTTCATTTAAAAAAATAATGAAGCACTTCACAGCTGTGTAGTTTAACCAGTGGTGTATGTTAGAATATGTCTGTTCAGACCAATTTTAGATGCACAAGGTTCATGGAAATTACTGCATGTTCATGAGCGTATTACTCAACAAATATAAAAAGTTCTTCAACAGAAGAAACCTTGGTTTTATTTTTAAAAAGGATTACAGCACAAGTTAGATTTGTAAGGACCAAAGATTCCTGGACAACATCATTTAAATATTCAGCACTAAAGTAGTTAAATGTGTCCCTAAAATGCTGTAATGACAGAAGATTATTTGTAGCAAATATTTGGTAACACTTTATTTGAAGGGGGGTGAATAAGACTGTCATGACACTGTCATAAACATGACATAACACATTACTGTTTAAACTTTACCTTTAATAACATAAAGTTACCTCATTTTTAAAGTGCAATCAGTAATACTTTTATAACAAATTTATATCAGTAATGATTTCTTGGTTAATGTCAAGTTGTCATAACGACATTTTGAATAATGTCAACTTTGTATTAAAAGTGTCATAATTTACCGAATGACGCTTTATGACAACAGTCATAAATATTCATGAAGGCTTATTCATGTTCATGACAGGTGTTATGTCATGTTCATGACAGTGTCATGACAGTCTTATTCACGCCCCTTCAAATAAAGTGTTACCAAATATTTTTATTTCTATCTTCAAATTCATAAGTTTACATACACCAAAATTATTCTGCCATAAAATAATTTAGGAAAGCCCGTAAGATGTCATAGCTTTGTAAGCTATGAATGTGTAACATCATAGAAAAATCAAAATAAATCAGGAAAGATTTCAGGAAGAGAATTGTGGTGTTCCTCAAGTCTAGTTCATCCCTACATACAATTTCTAGATGCCTAACTTTGGCACATTTGTAGGTTTAAACAATAAGATGCTAATATAGAAGAAAACAAAAATCCCTTGCTAGGACGCTGGCTGAAGCTGTCAAGAGGGTCATTATCCACAGTGAAGCAAGTTCTGTACCAACACAGGCTGAAAAGCCACTGACAGAGGAAGAAGCCATTACTTTAAAGGCAACTTAAAAAGTCAGATTTTAGTTTAACCATAAAATAACAATTGCAGGTTGCACCAGATTTTAGTTTTCAGTTGCTCTGAATTTCAACAAGAGAATTTTTTTTTACATCATTCCTGCAAAAGTCAACGTCTCAGAAAAAAAAAATTCCATTCTCATTTTGTAAAAGTGCTTCTTTATTTTAAAACCTAATAACACAAATAAATTGGTGATTCTATATAAATAACATTTCTTATGGTAGATTTCTTGTACAGTATATTTATCATAAACTTTTCAAAGGATCATGTAAAATTTGCTGCCATGACCAAGTTTTATTGAGGTGGACTGAGGGCAGAAACATCTGAGTTGTAAAGTTTGCACATCCCTACAGAGAGAGAGTGAAATGTCTTACAGCCTGTGTGATGCTGGCAGAGCCCAAACATAAGAATCAACTGATTTAGTTAAAGATTGTTCACACTTATACAACCTGGTTAGTACACCTTTATGTTTCCCTTTAAGAGATTTCTTTGTTTTCAGTTGAATACTGCAGGAGAAATGTATTACAGAAATGGATTGAGATGAGTTATTGTGACCTCACTTTTTAAACTCTAGAATAATTTGACATTTTACAAAGAGTTCATAAACTTATAAAAGCACAAGCATAAAATGAACTCCAGATTTATGGATTTGACCCTCTGATTCCTCCTCTTATTCTTGTCAGCCTGTCAGACTGAGCCCAGAAGTAAGCAGAATGAAGTCAGTCACTGGCCCTGCTCCTGCCTCAGTAGAAACAAGTCTAATTATTGATCTGTGATCAGATTATTGCTCATCAGGTGTTTTCTCCCTGGCAGGACGGCAGCATGTTTAATTAACCCGGTTTCAAATGGTCACAATGCTGCAGCAGCAGCAGCTCCAGGGCTATCCGCAGCGCCTGCAGCTTCTGAAAACCCTTCAGCCTTGTCACAAAGCCACATCAGAGCGATGCAGACTTCCTCAGGTAATTAACTGGGACCGCTCTCAGCGAGGCCATCACACAGCTCATCATGACGCCGGCAAGGGAGTTTTGTCACGTTCCCTGCAGTCTAAGAAAATACCTTTGTCCTGACACTTTTGACAGCAGCCGCAATTTCAGGGAGATGAAAAGTAGTTGTCGACCGCCGTGTTTTAATAGATACACTGACAAGTCGATGTTCAATGTGGGGCGCTCTCCGACGGAGTGTCTGCTCTCATTTGGTTTCGGGCCGCATCATCATTTTCTCAGGCATCAGTAGGTTTTGGATCACATTAGTGCAGCCGGAGAAAAACTGTAATTGAAAAATTGAAAAGGGGTAGAAATAAAGACACTTGAAGAGAGAGAAAGAAAAAAAACACGTCGTCATCTCAAACCGTTTGGTCTGGCCTTTCTGTTCTTATACATGTTCATCATTCTCTTCCATGTGAAAAGTCCAAGCAACTGAATTCATACATATTGAAGTAGTTTAAATGTCATTATGTTGCAAGAAGCTTTAAAGCTTAAGAATGTAAAAAGAATATCTTAGTTACATATTTGCTATCACCATGTTTTAACTAACATTACAGATAATCTTCTCCACCTCCTCATTGAGCAACTATTGCTGACTGAAGAAAAACAGTCAGCAAAGCTCACGACCAAAAACAACCAATCAGAGCCAAGAGGAGGGTCTTAATGGTGTCAATCAACTTCATGTACTCACTGCTAAATGTGCCAATGACAGAGAAACAACTTTCCATTCCAGGAAAACCATTTATCTGCCGTTATTGGTGGTCATGCTAACTAGCATTAGCATCCGCAGCATGCTCTGCTGATGGAGATAAGCTGCAGCATAAATAAAAATCTACTGAAAATGGACCAATGAAAATGAGGCATCGTCTTTCCTCTCGCCAGCACTGCTTCCTGTAGATTTTATAATTGTCAAAAAAAGTGTTTTTCCCTCCATTTCAGTTTTTATTACTTTGCAATGTCACATAAGTCCACCAAAAATTACATGACAGTTTGTAGTTTCACAGTGAAAAAACATGTAACGGGGTATGAATACTTTTGAAAAACATAGTTTATCTCTTATAGATGTATTGTTCTGGGACTGACATCATGTAAAGGTTTGATTTTGAGATGTGATGGCACTGGCTGTGGAGCTTTAGGGAAAGTAAATATTTTAAATCCTGTGTTTCATAAGCTTCCCATGACAAACTCTGGCTTCTCTCATGACAGATGATTAAAATTCTGCTTTATGAAGCATCTTTAACATATGCAGTAATCTTGTAACTAAAGTCATTGATACTGTTTGAGTGAAGAAACTTACTTGAAAAAATACTGCAGCACTACTTCATCATTTGCTTTTAAAAATGATAAAATATCTTATGTGATAGGTTTGACATTATCAGCAGGTTGTTGACTATTGCAGAAGCAGCATTGAATTTTTATGGTCCTCTAATCTGGAACAAAACTCCAAAAAACTGCAAAACTACTGAAACACTGATCTCCTTTAACTCAAGTCTAAACACCCACCTGTTCAGAGTTGTATTTGATTCATACTAACTGGAACACTGATTAATATATTTGATTTATATTTCCTTGATGATTTTCATGATATGTTTGACAAATTGTAATGTTTGCTTGTTTTGAAACTGGTCACTGCATGTTTATATGATAAAGAAGAAATTTGAACTGCCTTGTTGAAATGCACAATACTAATAAACTTGACTTGACATCTACCATTACACGGATTTGTGCAAATATGTAAAAGATATGCAAATCAAATCTAAAAAAACTAAATCAGTCATGTGACCAATGGACTCATTAAATACATAAAGAAAGCCTCCTGGAAGCATTTCCTGAAAAATACACAAGTCTGGTTGGCTTTCTTTTTTTTAGTTTTAAACAACTTTCCTTGTTCATTGTTTGGGTTCTTTATTTATATTTGCAGTGACTAATTGCAGTCTGAACATTTCCCTTGTAAGCTCTTTGCCTTAGGCGCAGAGAGAACAGGTGCAGAGATTCCCCTTGCAGCCTATTTGTGGGAGCAGGGCAGGAAAAAGGTGAGGATTCTCTCACTGTGCATATAGAAATGCTTTGATCAGCAAGGATAAAAAGCCTCTGCTGTTCAGAGAGCGCATTGTATGAAGAAGGTCAGAGAAAAACAAACTAACAAAAAACCAAGCCGTATTGAGGATAAAGAATGAAAACAATAGAATACTATGAAGACAGAAGTCTCTGAGACAAATGAACTGTTTGCCAAACCCTCCTGTTGTTTCCTGAATGTGCATGCCAGACAAACACTGCTATCGCAGTTGTTAATTTGCATGTGTTGTGGCTGAAGCAAGTTGAGTCTTCTTGACTACCGTAGTGACACTGATGGGCTTCAATGGTTTCTGTGAATTCAGTTCAGACTAAGGGTGTTTTCCTATCTGATGGTCCAGTAGACTCAGTTCAATTGGGCACCAAAGTTTTCAAAATTTGATACATTTTCATCTATCATACTGCACTGTCAATTGAATCAAACTGTTTGATAAAACTGTTTCTCCCCTCGCCTGTGGTGAGACGGAAACAACATGAAATAATCTGAAGAAGACATGAGCACAACTTCCTCCTTCACAAAATGTAAACAAAAAAGAGAGTCATCAGATTTTGGCAGTTGTAGAATTTCTCTTTTGTTTTTGGTAAAAGAGCACAAGTCATTTCTCCTGTTAGCGGTAGACTCGTGTTTGTTTTGGTTGCATTTACCCAGAATGCCCTGTGCTATAGTCCTCTTCCTGCTTTGCCACAGTCTATGGTCTGCTTGGCATTCGTACATGTATTCAAACCACACCAGTTGAGTTCATTTCAGCCAAACTGAGACTGAGGTCTGTACGGATCAGATTTTGCTTTGTTGGTGTGCATCAGAGTTCGATTGTGCATTCTCACCTCTCTAAATGAACTTGACTTTCAAGACAGACAAGCTAGAGTTGGATTAAAGTGGAATAAATATGCCTGGTGTGAATGCATCCTTAATCTAAAATCAGAGGTTCCAACTTTTTAATTGAGCTGAATTCCTTTCCAAGTCACAACTCTACTGAAGCGATCGCTTGCAGTATCAGGAAACCCCTTGTTCAGTGACGCTTGCTGACTTTTCATTGCTTTAATTGGAAAAAATGTTCCCCTATTTCAAAATTGTGGCTGAAGTGGTGCTTGTATTTACAGTTTCCAGAGTGTGGATTCAGTCTCCACATCAACATCAAAACCCAGTGAAAAGTAATCTGTTTGAAAACCTCATGACAATATAGGGAACCAGCCTGTCTGAAAGCGCCTGCTTGATTCAGGTCTATGTGCACCAGGAGGACGTTCAGGCCACAACAGGCGAATTGTAATTTGATTAGTTTGATTGTTTATATGTAGTTACTGTGGACCACAGTCAGAAAAAGTTATGTATATTCATCTGCTTGATGTGTAACAATATGATGTGGGTTCCATGTCCACCTTGATTATCAATTAAACCAAAAGAAAATTCAAAGCACTGAATTTGTCAGTATTATCATTTTAAAAATGGATAGATAAAAATAGATTGTTTTTTTTTTACCCTATCAGTCAAAATGACCGACAAAAAAAAAAACAAAAAAAAAAAAACGTGCCACACAACCTCTGATTGGCAGCTTATTTTATTTGGGGCAATCCGAATAAAGACATCAAAAGTACATCGAGGTCTACACATCTCTGTGTAAGAAAAAAAACATGTATCATTTTCCTTACATTTGATAAAACTTCACTCTACTTTATGTTGGTCTTTCACCAGAAATCTGAATAAAACTTATTGAAGTTTGTGGTTATAAAAGGATAAAATATGAAATGTGAAGTTAAAGGGAATGAATATATTAGCTAGTTACTGCATTGGAAACCTTTGAAGGCCTGCATGAACTCACTTCCTGCCTCCAAGGCAGAAATTACAACGAAAACCTTTGGCTCAGTTAGAAAGGCACAGATAACCAAACTTATGGTTAAAAAAAGTTTAACTTTTTAAAATATATACACATATTTCTAATATTTGAGCAAATATATTATACATGTGAGAAATATTATTTAAAAAGTAAATATGGAGGTCAAGAGGTCATCTCAGGCGTCAATATAACAATAGCGATTTATTTGAACTGTGATTTAAAGAGCAGAACTATGCAATATGCTACTTTTAAATATATAAAAAACTTAATTTAGACAGATAATATTTTATTAGGTGATTTTTAAAAACAGCTGGGTGTATAGGATTTTATTTAAAAGGATGCAAGATTAGTCGAACATGTTGGCCTAAATATGTTGTAATTTTCTTATCAACTAAAAAAATTGCTGTTTGTGATACACCAAGACTCATGAATACTCCAAAATTGTATAGCTTTTGTTTATTTTTCACCCATGGAGGTCGCCATTTTTTCACCCGATGGGTTGATGATGCGTTTTGGTCCATTCTGTACTGGAGTCCACAGAATAAACACAGGAAGGCTAACGCTATGTGAGTTGTTTGTCATATTATGTTTGCCTGGTGTAATTTTAGATAAGGCCAAGCTTTGTCACTGTTAGCTGTTTTTAAAACAAACACAAAAAAACTGAGGTAAATCTTGATCACTTCCCACATAAAAAAAAGAGTGCAGTCTTATAACGTATGCTGATCTGACAGAACACGAACTGAACACAACTTCTGAAGGGACATTTGTCATCTCATCATTTCTCTCCATAAGACTTTGTCATTTGTACGAGCAAAACTGACAAAGGCTCTAACAGGTGATTATTACTTTAACAAGCTACAAATAAATGCCATAGCACAGACTTTATCGTTCCGGACTGCCTCCGGAACAAAAAACGTTGGGAGAAACAAAAGAGCATCAGAGGCTCTTTTAAATGAAAACAGAGCTCTGCGGGACTACTGCTACCCCGGATGAAGCACTGACCGGACATAGAGCTATAGAAATACTTACCGGATCACACACTCTGACCAGACGTACGTGTCACTCATCATTTCATTTACGAAGCTGAAGGCAGCAGCAGCAGCAGCAAATCACCAGCTCCTGTGTCCAACTCTGTCCTCTTCCTCTGTTTGGTCCTCCTCATTTTCGTTATGTCTGGTGATTTCTACATTCCCATAATTTGAATGCGCTCCGGTTCAAACTAAAAAGGCTTAATGACGTTACTCATGGCTGTTTTAACTGGACGGAGCTACTGCAGTTGGATCATTAGACTTCATTTACCCAGAATGCATTGCAGCATGCACAACATGCTGCAATGTTGTAAGATGTAAGACGTTTGTGTTACAATGTTTTATTAAAATGTATAAAAACTAAACAGTCTACAATATTATTACTGTATTGTTTTTACAAATACAATAAATATTTCTCAAATAAAGTCTATTGTTACAACTAATCATTGGATCCTTTTAAATATATAAAATCAACTATTTCCAGTGTGAACATTACATGAGCTACTTCTCAGTCCAAAGCAGCTGAATGGAGAAACTAGTAGTGATGACTTCCTGAAGGCGGAGTTTCGGAAAGAGCAGGGGTCTTTAAAGAGACAGATGCCCAATTTCAATGTGTCAAATTATGAAGTCAAATTTCTCTTAGATAATTTTTGCTTTATGCAACATTTTAATACAAACAATACAGTTACTTGGTTAGGCCACAAAATAACATATGTGCCTGGAGAACACATAATACTGCCCTTTAAGGGTATCACAACCAGCTCAGATTATTTGCGATATAAAAAATGCAGAATTTCCCTTCAACAAATATGAGTTGCTTTGTGTTCATCTGTCACATAAAATCCTGCTAGACTAGATCAAAGTTTGTGGCTATATGGTGACAAAATGTGAATAAGCTCCAGAGTATACTTTGGTAAGACAGTAAATGTGTTTTTCTGTCATTCTCATTCCTTTACTTATGGCAGATCCGTATCACAAGATTTTTATTTCCCTCCCACAGGAGATTTCTCTTCCAAGTTTTTTCAATTTCTCTCTTCTCAGGCATGAGATTACAGGGGAAGACGGTGAAGCTACCAGCGGAGCACGCAAACACGCGACGAGCGGCACATGTACATCCGCTTCAGTGAGCGCCATGAACATGGATGATGACACACAAAGAGGAAAAGAAGGTGCCGACTGGAACAGTTAGCCAAATGGGGGCTCATTTAGATGGAATGGCCTTTTCGTTCCCAACCTGCCTATGTGTGTGTGTGTGTGTGTGTGTGTGTTTGTGTGTTTTCACCATGCAGAGCTTTGGGAATAAGACACTATTACCTGAGTGGGTCCATGAGAGGCAGTGTAAATATTGACAGAGAGAAGAGATAAGAGATGGGGAGGAGATATGAACCCTGAGGGGTTTGTGGATTGATAATTTAATGGTTTCACTGGGAGAGGAGATTGGATTGAGAGTAGAGAAAGAAGGGGCTGGGGGTTGGTTTGAACCCTTTGTGTTTCCATAGCGACTTAAGACTGTAAAGCTGCAGTATGCAAATTACATAAAAAAATATGTTTTTTACAGATTTGCTAAAATTATCATGATGTCGTATCAGTATAAGACATAGATTGTGGAAAAAAAGATCAAGGTTCTCTGGCTTTTCCAGTACTAACTGCAGAAATACACAACTCAGTCAGAAACAACCTATCAGAACCAGGAGGAGGGTCTTAATGCTGTCAATTACTCTCGTGCCCCTTCCTGCTCTTTGCTAGACTACAGCTGCTTCATCCCAACATAGCCTGCCATGAATGCTAATGCTAATTGTCATGGCAACTATGACTGTGAATAAACAGTTTTCCTGTAACGGTAAGTTGTTTCTCCACGGTTAGCACATTGAACAGCGTGTACACACAGATGATTGACAGTGTTACGCCCCTCCTCCTGGCTCTGATTGGTTATTTTTGGTCAGTGCATTTCTTCAGACACCAATAGCAGCTCAGGAAGGAGGAGGGCAAGAGTGATCTTTTCAGACATCTGTCTCATTATATTCTGTCACAACATGGTAACAGTTTAACGAATCTAAAAGCCATATGTTTGAAAAAGTTACACACTGCAGCTTTAAGAGGAGTTCAACTGTAGGGAGCTGCAAAGAAGATGCATGGAAAACAAAACAGTCGAGTGTGACCCGCCACCGGCATCACCGCATCCAAAGCAGAAATACAGCAAAAAACATTAATTAATTTTTATGCATTTTAAATGAGTCTTCTCAGCCAGTCTGGGTGGACTTAAGGGCATCTATAGACCTGCTTGTTGTTGCTCTTTGGAGGACAATTAAATGTTCCTGATCAGAAAGGCAGAAAATTATGGGTTCCATCATGTGGTGGGGTAATGGCATTGAGAGGGGGGCCCATCAGACTAAACACCAAACAAAGGGAGGGTCGCAGGTGGCATCTGGAGCGCAGTCATTTTTCATACTTTAAACAGGCTTCAACATCAATACGCACAATTTGCTCCTAATCAATTTATAAAATCTGTTTTATTGATTGACAGAGAGGGTGAAAGCTCAGCCACAGCATTCCCAGCCTCACCATTTAGTGCATGTTGCGCTGCAGCAAACTTTGTCATAGTTCCTTGATGCTTGGGTTTTTGGCTTGCAGTTATTCTTATGGGTTATTTGTGTTTCATAGTTTCTGCTGTATTTGTTTCTCCTGTCATGTACATTCACATCGTTCACATCATGTCGTTCTAGTGTCAGCCTGCGATCACACTGCAGCCTGAAGTGACCCAGTTCCAAATTTTTTGACATAATGTGACCTGTGTCTGATCTTTTCATGACAGTCTGAACAACACAGGTCAGATTTTTTTCAAATGCGACCCAGGTCACTTGTATATCCGATATGTACCCAATTCCAATGTGACCCAAGGTCCAGGTCCACTCGACAAATGTTACTATTCAGCATCTTGCTTTTCTTCCGCGCCAGCTGGAAGAAAAACAACAACCATGGCGGACTGTAATGAGGATTAGTGCTGGTTCTGGTCGGACAACAACTTCAAAATCGTAAGCTATGCTCTACCATTAGCATCCATGTTTACCTCTGAACACCACTTCTTCATGGCGGTTGGCTCACTCTCTATGCGTGACATTATTAACCTCTACTGCACATGCGGGACACTTTCAGGTTGTTTGCCTGTTCACACTGGAGAACACACACAGGTCGTATATATTTGCCACGGCAAAAAAGTTCAATTTGACAAAAAATCAGAATTGGGTCACTTCAGGCTGCAGAGTGAACACAGCCTTAGTGTCTTGGTTTTCTTTTGTTTGTTGTTCATATTTTCTGGGTACATTAGTGACATTATAACTTGCTCTGCTGCCATTGCTGAAACTACAGAGAAAATTGACATCACAATTCCTTCTTCTGTTCACTGATTGGTCCGATTGAAATTCTAATCCAAATCAGTGGGAGAAAGTCCAAAATGAACTGTAAGTGAGATTTGAATTGCATAGCAAGGCATTGACTAGGCTAGGAAAATCCCTGCATCCCAGTCAGACTGGAATGCCCTCCCAAGTCAGATTTCCCACTAGGAAAATGGGAAAGTTCATATATATGCATATTTGGGTTTAATCTGACTGTGTTTTTCTTTCTTTATAATACAATCATTTAGTAAATCTGACATGAGTGTTTTTATTGTTAATTGTTTGTAGATGTTCATTAAAAAGATGCATGAAGAACTCTGGAAAGAACTTCAGTCTCCTGCCGGAGTTCACACTAAACTTTAAAGCAGTTCTTCCCACGCGCACTCAGAACCGTGTGAACGCGCGCGCCATTGAGAAATGTTGCAGCAGCAAAGATAAGCAGTAAATCTGGAAAATGTGGGTTTTACTTTGAGTGTTACAAGCCCATCTGAGATCGACTAAAGCCTTTAAAGAGCCTGTTAAGCCGGAGACGTAGAAGTGCCGAGTGCCATGCGGCTTCGTGCGTTTTACCGCGTCAGCATGGAGGCAATATTTCCCCGCCTGCAGTTTTAGAACACATAATTAGTCGGCGAACGGTAAGTGAAACTCACCTACGACGTTTCTTTTATATTCAGCTGTAAGTCCGTCGGCAGCAGCTTTAATGATTCCTTCTGCGGTGATTCTCACCTCCTCCCAGTCAACAGTTTGGTCTGAGTGTCGTCTCACATCAGCAGCTCCTCTGCTAATGAGCTGCCGCTGTGATTGTCAGGCGGACCTGAAGAGCTTCTGGAAGTTAGAGCTGAGTGGTCGATTTCAGGCGAGTCGACACCGAGGCTCCCAATAAAGTCGGAAATGTTTGCACCAGAGCTCTGCTTTTTGTTTGCTCTTTTTTTCTTTTTTCTTTTCCTTTTTAAAGGTTGAAACTCTACAGCAAAACGATGAATCATCTTATCTGTAAAGCTCCAGAGTCAACAGAAATACCAGGATTTACCACATTATAAGATTAAGGCTCAACCTCCAATATCTAGTGTGGCTTTGATTATATATATAAAAAGAAAATGGCTTCTTTGTTTCTGTAAATGGCAGAAAACAGCAAAAAGCTCCAAGAGCTGAAATAACATTTTAAGTTCAACAAACATCAAAAGGAAATGAAAGTTGTTTGTTCAGTTCTTCGTTGGAGGCGTGACAATTATTTGAGATGTTTGTTTGCTTTTTTCCTGAAGACTGAAATAAAGAAAATGAACCAGTTCCATCAGACATATGGTTCTCATCATTTGTTTAACCTGGCAGCACAGCACAAAGTATGTGCCCTTTACGTTGTTCTTATTTGTGAGACTTAAATGTTACAGATCAGTTAACAGTTTTCATATCAGACAAAAAGCACCTGAGGAAATATAAATCAGAATTTTCTCAACAAAATTTGTACCTGTTATGTCTACCACCATTCTGTGGTTAACCACATTTTGTAAAGATTTCATTAATGACAGTCATGGCCGATTACTAATATAGTATCAATAAATCACTTAAACAGAACCTTTCAACATGGCTTCCTTGTCGTTGTGTTGTGTTTATGAGCCTGTTAGCAGTTGTTTTGAATTTCTTCCAGCTGCAGATTATTTCCTGTACAGTGGAAAAGTCCATTTTATATCTTTTAGACCTCTTTAAAAATGTTACCACATTCAAAAACTTCTACATCCTTCAATCTGAATGCCTCAGGTTGCTCTTTCTGTCTCAGCATGGCGATTAGTCTCCTTCAATAAGCACCAAACATAACAGGTGGGCAAACCTCCTTGAAAATACCAAGTAATGATCACTTCAGGGAATGTACTTATTTATTCCTCAGCATGATTATTTTTTAAATTACATAAATTACATTACAGGCAGAACATTTTAAAAGAAGTTTTTTTTTCTTAAAATTCCATAATTTAGTCATATTTCTTGACCTTAAAAGTGTAAACTTGATATTGAATTATTTCAACACAATTTTATGGTCAATGGAAACACAGTTACTGATGTAATCCAGATTTCTTTTTCTTGTCATATTAAAATAAAACATTTTGTTTATTAAAATGAGACATTTTTCCATCTCGCATTCCCTAACATTCTGGTTTTAGTTGCACAGCTCTCTCTTGATCCAGCGATGCATTATCTCGGCAGGCAGACGCACAGGAAACACGCTGACACAATGACAAGAATAAAAAGGCCTCTCAGTGGAAGTATGATGGAATCAGTGTTGTTGATTTGTCATTTGGTCGGCACACGGCAGGCGGCTGCCAAACTGCCACTGATACGGTTGCCATGGAAAGAGTGCTGGTTTGGTACGCGAGGCAGAAATCTGGTGGGCTGCTTTGTTATCCAAACTGCAAATTCAAGCACTGAAAAACTGAAAAGTGAAGAATCTGAACCTTCAAAAACGTGTCCTTTTCTGTCCTTTTGGAGCACGGCTGTCAGTGAGTGATAATAATGATAATAAAAAAAGCAGCTCTGAGCCGTTCCTGATAAGGAGACAATCAAATCTCACAGAGAATACCTAACACACTCAATGTATTTACCTATTATCTAACTGGAGATACAAGATGTGATAAAGAAAAAGGAAGAAAAATATATTTCTCCTTCCTCTCCTCTCCTACATCACCCATTTACCATATGACTAAGCAGCCCCAGTGACCTTTTGGCTTTAAAGTTTGACAAGAAAACAGAGAATTACACTGCATGAGGCTGAGTTTGTAATCTGCATCCATGATTTAAATAAGTTAAATACAGTCTAACATTCAGGAGGCTGGCTGCTTTAGTGCAAGTGGAGCAGAAAGTTTTGTCAGATCTGCATGTTTACCACATGCTTACATAGGAAACTAAAAACTAGTCAACTACAGGTCCTTAAAACCAGGGAGAGACCAATGGTAATCCATAGGTACTATCAAGATTTGTAGAATTTCTGGCACTATTATAGTAATACAAGCGCACTCATTTCCACAAACCATCTCATCATTCAATGTTAGAAGTAATACTTTTTATTTCACTTAATCGGTAAAAGAAATTAAGAGGTGATTATTTGGAAGAAAATATGTGTAAATCTAATGCTAGTTAACTTTTTAATGAAAATATTGAGATATAAGGAGACAGAATTTTGTCTCCTTAAACAGATGGGGTGAGAAGCTCAGTCATCCAAGAGTAGAGCTGCTGCTTCTCCACATGGAGAGGAACCTGTTGAGGAGGCTCTGGCGTGTGGTTAGGATGCCTTCTGGATGCCTCTCTGGTGAAGTGTTCAAAGTACATCCAACCAGGAGGAAACCCAGAGGAAAGTGTGCCAAAAAACTCTTAAGTTAATTGGGTACTTTATTAACCAGATTGTCTAGCCACATATCTTGCTAACTTAGACACCATCAAATAAAATGTGTGGTTGTAACTTGAAAGCATGAAATTCTAAAAAGCACAAATAACTCCAACCAAACCTATTGCTAAAAACCTCTAAAGAAAAAAAAATCAAGGAAAATAACCAACAAAATAAAGAGAAGGCAATTGAATGGCTCATTAGCCATTTATCTTGCCAACGTACATCCAATTTCAGCCTTCACTCTGAAGTTTAGATCCAGAGTGTGAAGACGAATAAAAAAGTAATCTGAGCTAAAGATATCTGGACATTCAGATATGCAAAGCAGAAAATCACACAAATGCAAAAAAAATTAACTGTGAGACAATTGAGCCGCGCATGAATCTTTAGTACTGTTGACATGACAACACGTTGACAAAGTCAGTCAGAGTTCAAGTGGTTACAAGACAGCAGAAGGCGACGGTGCCCAAAATGATGATGTGGAAATAGAAAGTAGAGGGAGCAGAGGGCACAGAGGAGAGCAGACAGATGGAGGTGAGGAAGAGGAGGAATCTCAGGCAGGAAATTTCGATCATAAACTCTAAAGTTGTTAGTAGTTTCCAGATGTTTGGATTGCAGGCTCTTTCAAAACCCAAACAACATGTCACACAGTTAAAAGAAACACGACAGAAGGTTGACTGTAAATAATTTAAAGAAATTATACCGTATATTTACTCTCATTATTCAGGCTCAGCGTGCAGAATACTAATGGTGTGCCGACAGGTGGAGCTGAGGACAGAGGGAGCTGTTTGGAGGAAATTTGTGTGATAAGAGTTTGAACTTGAGATGAGGTTGCGGGGCAGCCAAGCCACATGTCAAAGGGTTGAAAAAGACCAAGAAACAGAAGGTTGAAGGTAAGTAATTTGGAGGAATTATAGCTTAATGTTCATTCTCATTACTTAGGCAGAGCATGCAGAATGCTAAAACAGATCCTGATTAGAGTCCTGTGTGCGAGGGGAGTTTCCACCGAGCCGCGTCGTCCAGAATCTCCTGAAGAAAGCATGTTGCATAAAGTTCGCAAGCAAGTTCCACAGTATTACGCATTATTCCTCAGGATGTTAAATGCCACAGCCGGCAAATGCTGGGGTAATATGAGGCTGTGCACACAGTGTAAAAGCAAAGTAAGCTTATGCAATTACGGCCTCAATGGCACAGAACAGCAGGAAAGCAGAGTTGGTGGGGGTTATGCGAAAGGGGACACAATAACACATAGAACGTTCTTTCTAATTTATAATACAACAATACAACAGCTGTGCAGAAAAATCTGCTCCTGCAATCCTGCAGTGCTGACGCTGGGATGAGCCTGAGCTACAGAGGGGAAGACGACTCAATGTGTGTGTTATTATAACCTCATCATGCTGCTGCTTATCTCCATTGCATTTCAATAGAGTTCAAAGATACAGGGTTTTTGAGTAAGTAACTATTCAGCAGTGCCTTTGTATTTAATGGCACTTACAGGTACGGATAATATGACTTAAGTGCAGTTTGAGGTAAGTGGTTTATTAAAATAATACAATTTTAAATAATTTTTTTTGTTTAAAATTGTTTTAAAAAATGTTAACTCCCGGGCAGGGGAAACCCTCCTCACTGAGAACTAAACTCCAAAACTTCTGCAAGGATCCTTTAATGTCCATGAAACCTCCATAGATGATCATGGCAGATCGGAGCACCACGTCCTTCCTGGTTGCTCAGCACTTTGTCCTCTGGAAACACAAAACATCAAGACAAAGTTAAAACATCAGTTATCAATGAAAATCTGTGCCTAAATGTGTTACGTTGGAGTTGCATAATCAGAAAACTGCCCAAAAATGCAAAATAGAAAAAAGAAAATAAACAAAATCCAATCTCTAACTTGAGCAAATACAGTATATTGAGTGGAACAAAAATCTGATGTTAAATACTTTTGATGAAATCCCAAGTTTTCTTCTACATCTGGATCTTCGGACTGGAATAAGGTTGAACATCTGCCTACTGAATTTGTTTGAGATTTATCTGTTTTACAACAGAGCTACCTGCAATGTTTGTTACTGAAAAGTTCAGGTTTGAAGTCTGATTTTCCCATTAATTTAGAACTAAAAAGTGCAATTCACATGACCTGTCAAAGGATTGTTCTGCCAACTCTGTGTTAAATCTTAAAGCAGAGTTGGGCTGATTGGGGCAGTAAGCTGAAACACCCTGAAAAGTCTGAGTTCAGGCTGAGGAAGGGTCTCCACTCTGGGTTGAACCGTTTTCTGTAAATCTCCTCCACACTTTGATTAAAGTCCAGGGCTGCTTGCATGGAGCAGCCACCTCACCTGAGTCATTACTGCAGCCATTTTATTCATTTTATTCATTGAGTTGTCATCCAGTGTCTTCACGCCTGACTGCGTCTCCGGAGCCCCGTGGGCCGCGAACGGAGAACTGCAGCCAGAGCCGCGGCTTTACGGCTGAAGTGAACGTCTCAGGAATCGCTGGAGATAAGGAGTAGGTACTGGAGAGGTGGGGAAGCATCACAACGAATTCAGTAAAACTCTAAGAAGTAAACATGGCCGGTACTGAAAAAATAAAAATATAAAAATAACATTCAGTTTTGCTTCCTTGGAAGGAAGGATATTTCAAAGAACGTCGCTGCATATCCATTATAAATGTGTGCAAAACACAATTTTGCAATGGCAGAATTTCCATTAAATAAGAAACACAATTAAAATCACATGAGAATGAGGTTGTTCACATGATAAAACATGCAGCACCATGATTATCTTCTTCATGGTTTGCGCCAGTGGCAACCTCCAGTTTTTGATCATGTGACTCATGTGAGGTGAAAAAAGTTGTTTCCATTGCAGTTTTACGAAATAAACCAATTTCAATACGGCCAAAAAATATCCACCTCATCCTGACGCCAAAATAAAAGTTCAATTTTGAACTTTTATTTTCAAAATAAACTCAAACTCATGAACTCATTCCTGCAGCGGCCCCCTTATTTCACATATAAAATCAACACATCTACTGCCTTGTTTGTGCGTGGCAGCATTGAGACGAAAGCTGTGAGCCAGTTAGGTGGGGGTTCCAGCTGAGTCCAGGTCCAGTGGAGCCGAGCCGAGCCAGGCGGCCTGGATAAGAACAGAACATTCCCACATCCATCCTCTCTTCACTTTGTACACTCAGAGCTCCGCAGCGTTTTATTCATTCCTCCAAGTGGTTCCCACTACGAAGCCCTGGACAATGAGACGCTGGCTGCCTGTGACTGTAAATCCTTCTGTGTTTGTTGGATCTTCACTCCAACTAACTAAACCAGTGAGTCACAGCAGGAAAAACATCCCAGAAAGGAAATGCTTACAGTATTTAGCTTGTTTTTCCAATTGATATGAATGCATACTATTGACTTAATGTGCCCTGCATTACTTTCATGTGTTTAGAAATTTTAAAGTGTTTGCCATTTTTTCAATGGAGCATAAAGTAAAGGTAGAAGTCCCAGATTGATTGTTAAAGTGCAGGCTCATAATTAAAGATCTGAAAGCCTGTAAACAGTATTTTATGGACTATTAAAGGGAAGTGACTCTGTTACTGTAGAAGTTATTGCATGGTAGCATCTGTTCCACAGGATTATATGCTTGCTTAAGAGATTTGCTTTATGCCAATTATGTAGAGACTTGTAGTGTCTTACAGGAGATAGACCAACACAAAGTAGTTTTGATTGTAGACTGGAAGGAACCTGGCAGATTAGGGAGGGCAGGTTGGTGCCTATCGACATCTCATTGGTTACTGCAAAATTGTGATCCCAGCAAAATTCATTGCAACATTATGTATATGAAAAGGTCTCAGTGTTCTTTTTATGCACATGTTGAAGGTTGATGCAAACAGCAAAACTTGAAATTGTCATGATGTGCTGAATGAGAGGTGGTGAGGATGAACACCGAGACCCAGGTTGTGAAGAAAATGATGAATTTAATGATGAAAGCTCAAACAGTCCAAATACAGGCGGCACGGCAGAGAGTACAGCACACAGCTAATTACCGGTAGCAACTGGTACACAGAGGACTGAAAACTAGAGCTAACGCTAACCAGGACTTTACAGTTCAACTGGAGAGCAGAGAGCAGAGACGTGAGACATGCGACAAGAACTGACTTTAGACAAGGACCTGACAACAGACAAAGACAACAGGTGGGTTTAAATACACAGGGAGGGAAATTAGGAAAACTAGACACAGCTGGGATCAATCAACAGGGAGGACAGGACATCACAAAGACTCACGGGGGAACAAGGACACAGAAAAAACCAAGAAATAAATACACAAAAACACAGATCGTCACAGAAATAACTTACTAAATTATGCAAAAGGTTTTCACGCTCACCTGAGGAGGTTTTTGGCTTTTCCAAAAAAGAGGTGATGCAGTAAATGGGAGATGGAAACACTTTTCTAATGAGAAGATAATTGATGGAAACGCACCGATTTGCATTTTGTCTCATTTTTGCAAAATTTAAAAAGTTTGCTCAAATTTTGCATGACAATTATATGGAAACACAACTAGTGTAGCTGTAATTTTGAAATTTGCTATTTCCATAAACCTTTTTTAAGACACTGATGGAAGCATCTCTTAAACATCTGCTCAAAATTTGTATGACCTTTGGATAGCAACATTGCTTTTGAGGAAATTATTTTGAATTTTGCCATTTCCATCAACATTTTCTAATGTGATACTTCAAGATACGCATAAAAAATGTTGATGGAGACATGTTTAATGACTACTTTTTACTTACATATATTTTTACATTAAAATATACCGGAGTAGTGCTGCTGTTACTCTGGTATAGCAGCATTAGTTGAGTGCACATTCTGGCCTCTGTCCACCTTTTGGATGTTGGTTCTGCAGTGTAATGTTTTTTGTGTCCTGAAGAGCTGACGTTATAAGATGATGCTAAATAATCCAGATTATTTCTCTGAACCATTTCAAGCTTTTCAACTTCTCATCAACTCCCACAAACATAATTTCTAATTCCATTTTACAGAACAGCTGGTAAACTAACAAGACTATGTACAGCTTTCATTGAACAATATTATTTAGAAAATACAAGCCAGACCATCCAAGTAATTACTTTATGATTGGGGCTTTTTTTTAATTCCCCTTCATAAATTAAATCATCAATTACTTCTTTGTATTTGCCCAGATTATCCTCATCTCTTACTAAAAGGAGTTCTATGATCTCTAACATATTAGTGTGACAAAACAGAATGAATCTCTGAGGAGGTCCGGCGCTTCCTGCGGCTCTGCTAGGTGGTTTTATCAGAGCTCGTTTGCAGATAGCAGCAATCTGCTCCTGCTGGAAGGGAGCTTTACGGACGCACCCAAGCTGAACCACCGTACAATACAGCTGATGTGAATTTAAACAGCAGCGTCAAATGAGCTAAAAGGCCCTTAAAGCTACAAAACGAGAGTTTTTTTTACTTCAGAGTGGCACATTGTTTTGATTTAAAGCAGCGTAGCTTTTACCTGTTATTATTGGAGGCTGACCTTTACGCGGCAGGGGTCTGTGCTGTCATTTCCACTGTGACCTCCTGTGTTCAGTAAATGGACATCACTCTTGTTCCTCAAGGTGTGACAGGAGTGTGTTGCATCTACCTAAAGTGGTTCACTGAATTTGTCCCTCAGCACTCAGACGTCCTGATTGCTGCCATTTGGTCAGCACCCGCTTGTTGCAGTTCACAAAGAGGTGTGTGTGTGTGTGTGTGTGTGTGTGTAGGTGTGTGTGTGTGTGTGTGTGTAGGTGTGTGTGTGTGTGTGTGTGTGTGTGTGTGTGTGTGTGTGTGTGTGTGTGTGTGTGTGTGTGTGGAGACATAAGGAAACTGAGGAAGAGGAGGCATAAGATTGAGGCAATTTAAAGTAAGCAGAGTGTGTCTCCTAATGTTTCTTTGAACATGTGTGTGGATTATTCAAGTAGCAATTTGGAGACTGCATGTGTGCGTGTGTGTGTGTGTGGGGGGGGGGGTGTGTGTGTGTGTGTGTGTCTGTGTGTGTGTGAGAGAGAGAGAGAGGACAGTTTGAACAGCTTTTCGAGTGGCTACTTTGATGTCTGACCCACTTTGCCTGTTGCTGAGCATAAAGCTATTTATTTAGTTTTATGTTGGTGTGTGTGTGTGTGTGTGTGTGTGTGTGAGAGAGGCTATTTATGTGGACTGGGTGAGTCTGGGTGTGTGTACTGTTGATGCCCTCAGCATCTGCAGGTTAAGACAGCAGAACATCTCACACTCTGTCTCCTTTTCATCTCCTTTTTTCCTGTCTTCTTCTCCCATCTTAGCCGTTTTCATCTCTCCTTCCTCCTCGTTTTCCACTTTGTGTAATGCGCTCTTCTCTCTTTTCCTCATTCTGCTTCGTTCTTCCATCTTCCTTGTGCCATTAGCTCTTTCTGATACAGTGGTTAGTTGCGTCTCTTAGCTCTGATTGGCTGAATCCTGTTAGCTGTTGCAAAGCACCAGATAAATATTTTTTTTACTCCCTTCCTCCATGACTTTACCATGAGAGTGTTTAGTAACCAGGAATGACTCCACCAGTCAAAGCTTCTGTTTTGTTCTGCAACTCATGTTTTTCTGTGAAGGATTTACTGCATCTGCCTCCTGTTCTGTCATTCCACTCTGGAAGGAAAGTGTAGAAACTGTGGAATCTAGTGAATGTACACTGCTCAAAAAAATAAAGGGAACACTCAAATAACACATCCTAGATCTGAATGAATGAAATATTCTCATTGAATACTTTGTTCTGTACACAGTTGAATGTGCTGACAACAAAATCACACAAAAATCATCAATGGAAATCAAATTTATTAACCAATGGAGGCCTGGATTTGGAGCCACACACAAAATTAAAGTGAAATGTTCCCTTTATTTTTTTGAGCAGCGTACATCTGAATGTTCAGTAGAACAAATGTTCTATTGAATGAAGATTTGTACGTTCTATTAAATGTTCAAATGTTTGCTTACATTGAAATTAGTCCAGTTGACCATAACTTGAGGATCTTGCAGGCTTTCATCACTCTTGTTTGTCTTGAAAGTCTGGTTAGTTTGGGAAGGCTTGCATTGACTAAAAAAATCAAACTCTGGTCTGTCTACAAACCTCAGCTTGGTGTTGGTTGAGGTGAACTCTGGTGCGGTTCGAATGCATATGTGAATGCAAGCAAACTGGAGACTGCTCCAAAAGCTGAAACTAGAACAAATGTTTTGCTCACCAGTGGAACCAAGTCTACCGGACTGTCAGCTGTTATGCTTGTACTTTAGACTTGTATCTAAAGATGATGACTCAGTTTATATTGGCTCATTTAAAAATAAAACCAGCAGGTCAGCTTTCTGTGCCTTTTGGGATCCAGCACCCTGTCCAGAGTGGATGTGTGTTTCCTTCCTGTTTCTTAGATTAAAGCATATTCATGTGTTTAATGAACCAAAGCCCAGACTTAAATTAAATCGAGAATGTGAGGCAGGGTTTGAAAATTACTCTTCACAGACGTTTCCATCAAATCTGACAGAGCTTGAGCTTGTTCATGGATTCACTAAGATCTCTCTGGGAAGTTGGAAATTCAGAGTATAAAACTATCACTACAAAAGACTCAGTAAGCACTCTAATTACTGCAAATGAAGCCTCAGTCAATAGGCACATTATGTTAACAAAAATAGGTTTAAAATAGTCAGTAAGGTCACAGCTTGACCTGGAGTGTACCCCGCCATTTCCAGTTTAACAAAATATCAGTAAGCGTTTCAGTGAGCCGGTCTCAGTTTTGTCTGTGACTAAATTATGTTTATATAAAGGCAGCAGAGGATGGAAATGAACACTAAACTAGAAATGAACAGAAAAATGCAGCAGAGATTCACACTGTCTGTTCACACTTAAGTCTGCATGAATTAATCATTTGTTCGGCTGTTATGGTATGGAGATGTATTAAAAATGCAAATGATTATAGGTCTTAAACTTGAACAGATAGTGTCGCTGTCTGCTCTTCAAAAACAATCATTTATTTATTCTTGTTTATTTTTTTGTGCATTTGTTCACCTTGCAGCTGACTGTGCTAACATCAGAACAGTTTGTGAGGAGGATGGAGCTACACTGGCTATAAAAAAGTATTCACCTCCTTCGGTTTTTTACTTTTATTTGATGTATTTGACCTTTATTTAACCAGGTAAGTTGATTGAGAACTAATTGTCATTTTCAAATATAACCTGTTCAGAAAGCAGGTTATTGTTGAATAACCTGCTTTTAACAATAACTGTTTTCAACAATAGCATCGTACAACCGAATTTCATACAGCAGAAAACAGAATATGATAATACACAAAAATATAAAAATACAATATTCATCAATTTTGAAGTTAGCGTACTGCACTTTTGTGTTTTTGTAAGTTGTTCCATTTATTGGGTGCAGTAAAATTAATTGATGATTGGCCGTTGGAATGTCAGATTTGTTTTAGAAATCAATCATGATCAATAAAATTTTACAAAAAAAAAAAAAAAAAATTCCTATAATTTCAAAGTGAAAACTGATTTCTACAAAATTGACAATTGAATAATTATAGGTAACACATGCACCTTACCACAAATTCTCCATTGGGCTGATGTCTGCTCTTCAAAAACAGAGCAGACGTCTGTTCTGTTCAAGATTATCCACCTGGAGTGATGGCTAACCACTCAAACCATCTCTGTAACTTTAGCTAGATGCTTTGGGTTGAGAAAATCAATGTTATATGATGGAAACTAACTGTCCTCAATGATTTCCCTATTTTCATTCTTCTGTCCAGGCCTTCTGGTGCTGCCACCACCATGCTTCATAGTGCGCATGGTTTATGTATAGTGGTGAGCAGTGTTTGGTGTCCTCCAACCATAGCATCTTGCCTAATGGTTAAAACCCTCCATTTTGGTCTCATCAGATCAAACAATGTTCTTTCTCCTGACCATGGAGTCTTCCTCATACTGTACAGCAAACTCAAGTCTAGTCTTGATCTTTTCTTCAGTGCGGGTTAAGAAGCTGTTTAACCATTAAAACACTGCTTTTCCAATAATTTTGCTGATGAATGAAAGGTTGGAGATTGGTTTCTGCTGTGGTGAATTTTTTATCTGTGCTGTTTTTAAAGCCCAGGTCAGTTTGATGGTGCAGTGAAAGAGACCAACTGAAATTAATCCAATTAGCAGCTGTAACAAAAGAGCAAATATTTCTGTGAAACCGTTGTCTTTCTGTTTTAACCAAGATTATGCTGAAGAAAAGACATGCAGCCATCTCCTGGGAGGAAAAATACTCATAGGTCATGAAGAAGAAAATGACTAATGTTGCCAGTAAATGACCTTCACCTTCCTATGCAGATCTATTCTCATCTCCCTCCAGTGTTCTGTCTGGGATTTCTCCCATTGAATTTGATTTTTCATGATGTATTTCATCTCAGCCAATCAATTAACACAAGGACAAGTTGTGAACTATGTCAATTTTCTGTGTTGTTTTAGAATTGAAGTTTAAGCAATGGCAATGGAGGAAGTGAAGGAAACTGTTCAGTCCATGTTGGTCATATATTGAGCAATTAAAGTCAGAAAAAGTAATGTCTAAGACTGTTTATTGCTGCCAAAGATGTTCAGTTCAGCACTTATCTCTTTGCTGGGGGATGGTTGCTTATGGCACTTTAATTTCTGGTAAACCTCATAGTGTTGCTTCCTTCATGATCAAACTGACTTCTTATGGCTTGGCTAAATGTTAGCTATTGGGTAAAATCAGATCCATCTGTTTCAAATTTAAATATCTGTCTACGCCTCTAACAAGCAGTCGTTTTTCAGCAGCCAAGGGTCCAGACCCTCTGTATGAAGGGAAGCGTAGAACAGTGGTCTGGTTTTCACCAGGCTACCATGAAACTAGCATGAAACAATTAAAAAAGTGTGTCAAGTTGCATTATCCTGTTGGGACTCCAAACCAAAGATGGGAACACTACGTTCGCAAAGGGTAAAGTCTTGATCAGCAGCAGTGCTCTGCTGGTACTTAGAAGCCAAAAGTGTACTAAGAAAATCTTTCCTACACGCAGCAGCCCAACAGCATGTACCATTAATACGAGGCAGGATACAGGATGAATCCATGGTTTCATGTTATTTTTACACCAAATTCTGACCCTATCTTCTGAATAAGGTTCATCAAACCAGGAAACGGTTTTCCAATCTGTTATTGCCTGGTTTTGGCAAACCGATGTGAAATTTACCTTTGGTCTCCTGCTCTTATTGGCACCCAGTGTGATCACTAACAGCCATGGCATGTTCAAAGGCAGCTAAATCTCCTCTCTTCCTCCTTCTGAGTCCAACTTTTAACTCCCGTAAGTCGCCTTCCTGCCTAAACACATTGAGTTGCTGCTGTCGGTTTGCCTAATAAAGTGGCACAAGTGCATTTGCCAATAAAAACATTTGAAAACATAAAGAAATGTCATTGTAGTTCTTCCATATAACCATTTTCTAAAGCCAACAAACAGTCCAACTTTCCCCCATCTGAAGAGGAAGAAGCAGCTGCTGCCTGTGGAGACTTACACGAGTTTAACCTTTGATTTAAAATGACTGTTTCCCCAACAGGGCAAACCTTCCATGGGATTTAAGTCAGGTCACTGGAGTTGAAGGTAAATACACACTTTGATCTACCAGCTCTGCTCTCTGTGCTCTCCACTTTGCACTTTGCCAATTTCCCTGTCAAGACTGTGCGACTGTATGTACTGCCTCCTGCTTCACGCAGCCTTTTCATGTCGGGGGAACACATTCCTCTCATTTCTCATGCAGTCGGTTCTTTCCCATCATTCGGCAGTTTTCTCCTCGCTTGTTCCAGAGATTCCAGATTCCAGCTGCACAATATATACAACACCACAGTCCTTTTATTACAGTTTTTAGACCAGCAATAAAGAGCAGCAACCCACTTGACAGCTAGTTTTACTCTGATCTTAAATCAGCTAACAGGATTTTAATGACAAAGGCTTCTTGTCTTAAATAACTCTGCTCTCTTGTGGATTTCATTTCCCCTCACCCGCTCTTCCTCACATTTCTCCCCCTCTTCCTTGACTCTGTTTTGATGTATTTGAGGAGGAGCGGGAGGAGAAGGGAAGGGTGCAGAGAGCGAAACCTCCAATCATCGATGTCAACACTTTGCAGCACTGTGTTGTGAAAAGGAGACTGACTTCACATGCTCAGGATAATGGCCGTTCCAGGTCCATAAAGCAGAAACCACCAGTAAGCGTCTGTATTCCAACTCCTACGAAGGCAGAAACGGTGAAATAGAAAGCCTCTTCTCCATGTGGAGATCTTCGTCTTCACGCATTAATATTTAAATGAACATTTATGCGGGCACAGGTGTTCGTTTATCGGGCGTTTAACAATGGCTTCGGCTCCACCAATTGGAATGTAGGACAAGAAGTATCCACTTTATGTGTCATCATTAACGTCGCAGAGCGCCGCAGATGTCACTCTTTTCCCCAGAATGGGATGCACGTCCTCAGATTTTATTTTATGACTCTGAAAACTTGCTTTGATTACTTTTTGGACGTCCGGTGTCGTTTTTTTGGAGAAGGTGGTCTGAAGGGAAAAAGCTGAGCAGGGAACAAAGTTAAATGAGAAAGTGAGCTGCGTGGCTTTAGCTGAGGATGTCACAGTTCAATCGTTCTGGATTACAGCTTTAAGAGAAGCTGTCTGTCTAAATGGCCTCTGTTGTGGATGTGCGTGCGTGTACTGTGTGTGTCCTCCACCTGAAGGATAAGCCGCTCTTGTTTGTTTTTCAAAAAGCAATTAGGTGTGTGGTTGACATCAGAACTCTACAGACACAGAGCCATTTCTGTCTCACTTCAACACAGACTCAACTTTTACCGTTTTGCATTACGTATTAGACTTTCAACGGTATACTCACACTAGCCTTGTTCTAGTTTGTTTGAGCAGAAAGTCTGTTTTGTTTTTGAAGATCTGAATGAGCAATCAACCAAAAACGAACTTTGTTTCTGCCTAAGAACCTAGGTCTGGGTTCAGTTGACGTGAACTCTGGTGCTCTTTGAACACCAAGTGGACCGGAGACCGCTCTAATAGCAGCTATAGTAGCTATAGTGCCGGACATTCTGGGTCAGTGCAACCCAGAATGCATTGTACTTTGGTCCCCCCAATGTGTTTGGTTGGTTTGACACAGTGCAGTGTGAAGGTCAACTGCACCAGTTGAAAATGTAACAAATGTTGCAATTTTGGTTCCCAATTGAATTGAAAACCGGACTATCAGGTGTGAAAGCACGCTAAAATATTCCAAGTTTAAATTAAAATTTTTATATTCAAAAGTTTACATACATTACCTAGGATTGTCTTTCAAATGGTGTAACTCGGGTCAAACAAGCTTCTCACACTAGTTTGCTGGAATTCTTGAACCAATTCCTGCTGATAAAATAGATTCAACTATGGCAACATTCACACAGCAGGCAATGTGGCCCATATCCAACGTTTCCATGGCAGTCTGAGGGGCCCCCTGATCTTTTCACGCCCCAAAACATCCAAGCGCCACTCCCATATCTGGTGCTACATCGAATATGTATCCAATAGTTTTCTGATTGTCAAAAATGCTTATCTTATCTTATAATATTTTACCCATCATCCTGGTTGAATACACCTCTAAAATATTTATTTTCCAATTGTCTGCAACAAATCAGGAGAAAAATCGTAAAGCTTTTGAGTAAAGTTTGTGACAGGCAAATGTCTATAAGTGCCAGAAACAGCACCTACGAACATTCACTTCAAAATGAAAGCGGTTGCCATCTTTCTATAATCCATATGAGCTCTCTGGACAAATCCAACCTCTCTACCCCTACCAGTAATGTACTCCACTGTCAAACCAGGTGAAACCTTTAAGACTGATGCTGATGAGTAGCTGAACTGACAAGCATCTGCCCGTTGTTGCCAGTTCATCCACTCAGCTCCTGAACCGTAATCAGCTCATCGTTCCTGCTGCCGCCGCTGCTGCTGCTGCAGGCCCGAGTGATTGCCTCTTGTTCCGACAGTCCTGGCAGTGGCAACAGCGAGCACAGCCAGGAAACACATTAGCAATTCATCACCAAACTATGACTGAATCACACACTTTAGGCTGATTTTATCCAGTAATCTGTGATATGTGAACTTCACAGCTGTGAGATGCAAAAACAACAGGAGATGATACGCTTGCACAGGCAGGCATGGTGAAAAGCACGACTGTAATTCTAGGATGTGCTTTATTAACCTTTAGAATGAGAATAAGATAATCACTTATACAAAAAGGACTTCTTAAATTATGAGATTTTTGAACAAAAACTATTCCCAAATGCAAAAACAATCCTGCCTTTAAAGAGGCAACCATTTTTTCCAGTGCTAAGGTTGGGTAATTAGGCTAGATCCTAAAACATATTACCTAATTTATTTTGTGCTTGGACTCAATTAATTTATGAGGAACAAAGATTAACATGTATAATTTCTGCTCCCATATTTCAACTTCTGCTTTTTGTTTTAGCTTTGCACACTTCTGGGTGAAACTGTAAAGGAATGCACCGTCACACCACCTGTACTACCAAAGGTTTGCCATATTGACAGTCTTAGCAAAGAGTAAGTTGCACCTTCATGCCAAAAAAAAGAGTAAACAACTGTACCCAAAACAGTACATACAAAGTTCCCTTAAAAGTACAGAGATGGACCTTTGGGGTGACTTACTGTGGAACCTTTGAGGTACAAAATCACTGGTCAAAGCAAATGGTACAAATTTGTACCAAGAGGGGTCAGAGTTCTGTCATCAGTTTCTACCCAGATGATAGAAAAGGCACCAGAAGCACAATGGCAGACTGTCCAGTTTGATGTGGCCTGTCCACCAGAGAACTTCTTCAAACACTACCTGAAGCTGTAATCAAAATTAATGGAGAAGAGACAAGAAGACTCAAGGATAAGTAATCTGACCAATTTTTGTTCACTAAATCTCTATTAATTTCAGCACCTAGCATGTTTTATTATGTTAGAGAAGTGAACAATTGTATGTAGTTTAGTATGAAGAGACGAAAGGAAAACTACATTAAAACTGAGTAGTGCCTATGGAGAAAAGCAGCTGTGGTTAGCTGCTGGGCTAGCATCAGGGAAGGGTGTGTGTAGCAACGCAATTAACGACGGGGCAGAGTGTGTGTAGCCACTCAGCAAGCAGCAGGGCAAGGTGTGTGCGACGGCTGGGGGAGAACAGATGAGGCTGATGCTTCGTTAGGAAATACCATGAAACAGTTATTGTGAATAATATATTCACATTTTTTTTATTATGTGTTGATGCATCTGGCCACACTTAGCTTTTAGGTTTTATAAAACCCCAAAAAGAAATCAGGCTTTCAACCATTGCCCTACTTAATAATTTGCTATTGGCAAGAAAAATAATTTTGTCTGATTATTATTATTATTATTACATATTGTCTCGTGAGCTGAGGATATCATTAAACCCCTGGTAAGATCTGTTATCTATGAGCAGAATTGGAGTTTTGAGTTGGCTAACACAAAGACATGCTAACATCAGGCTAACTGTTTGCATGTAAACCTTGTCTGCTAGGAGTTTGGGTTTTTAAAACACTGTTAGATATACAAATTGAAAAAGATTGTACTGTCATGATACCAAAACGGTATAGACAGTGAAGGCAGTTTATTTGGCACCACTTACATTTCAAGCTGGAGAATGCAGAAATTAAACTAAAATTTAATTCGTTGTTGCCAAATTAATTAGTGTTGCACAACAATATAATAACCTCTGCATAAGCTCACTTCATCCCTTTGTGCCTTTTTCATGGTGCACAAAATAACAGCTACAGATGGTCTATTGTTCCAGGTAGTTGGAAGCAGATGCTGTTTGTGTAAAATGCAAAAATTGTTATAGACACTCCTCTTCATAAACTAAGTAGTTAAAAAAACAACTAAAAACTAAAATCTGATTACCATGGATATTATCTTTATTGTCGGCCTTCGTAAGGAAAAAGCTTTCAATGTTAGCCTGGCAGTAATACGGTAATAAGATATAGAGACATATCCTAAAATAGCAATGCAATCGATTTTTAAGGAATTGATAATAGGTACATTAAAATATTTAAATTTAATTAAAATCTTATTAATAGCATTTGTTAAATGAATTATTCACGTCTTTAAAATCAATCTGAAGTATTCTTTTGTTTCTTTAAAAAAAATACTGTATCTTTACAGCTCCACAAATGTTAAATAAAATATATGTGGAGACGTTGTTACCGCCCCATCAGAGGAAAAGTCTGAAGAGTTTGACCATGTCATACATGGCAGCCATCAGGGAAAATAGTTTCTCCTGTTTCGTCATTGTTCAACTTTTAAAGGTTCAAAAACACTGGACAAAATATATTTAGTTTGAAGCAATCTTTAATTATTGAAGGTCTAGTTGTGCCAGTAAGCAGAAATAAAAGGACAAGTGTGGATTCTGAGAGTAAAACCCAAATGTTAAGGATGATGGATCACTTTGGAAGGCTGTTGATTTCTCAAGCAGCAGCATAAGAACATTAGCTTTAAATCATTGTGTTTTCTTGCCTCGTAGAACCACTTATAGCACAATCAAATAATTTTATTATCATCAGTTATAAAAATGCTATATATATCAAAAATAACTTGAAGAAATTTAACTTTGTAATTTACCAGCGTTGCACTGAAATGTTACTCATATAGTGATCTCAGCAGATGCGTCGTTCCAGCAGGTCTTTGCTATTTGCTGCTGGCTGATCTGAAGGAGCTGAGTGGAATTTTGAGCAGAATTGAAAGATTTTTCAAACCTACATGAAAGAATCAAAGCAGCACTCCAGGTTTTGCTGAGGGAATAACACCATAACATGATGTGAAGCTCAAAAACGTATATTTTTCATAATACTGACCCTTTATTAAATACTTCTTTTGATCATAGCAGCTTTAGGGTCAAAGTGACACTAACTCCTCCTATGTAAGCCAAATTAGGTTTGCTTATGTAAATGTGATTTCTTGGTTTTCTATTTTTAATCAATTTGCAAAACACTTCAAAACATATTTTCACATTGTCATGATGGAATGTTTGTGTGTCAAATTTTGAAGAAAGAAATGAATTTAATACAATTTGAAATGTGAAAAATAGATTTCTAATTTTATTCAAATGATCACATATTTGTCACCCTTGGCTGTCAATGGCAGGAAGGTAAATTTGTACCTGGAGAAAGTGAAGGAGAAAAATATAAAAACCAGTGTATGGAGCAGGTGGTTGGGTAATGGAATATAAAGAAAAATACTAATCATGTGTTTAAATGGTAAATAATTAATTTTCTACTAGAGGAAAAATAATGTGGGTCATAGGTATGCGTTTGGGCTTATATGATGCCTTGCCAAGCTTTTTATATTAAGTGTTTTTCATATTTAGCAGTTTAGAAAAACCTCTCTCTTTCATCTGTTGTTGGTGTTTGAGGTCAGGGGCTGTTGCTCTACTCTCAGGCCTAATTAACACCGGATAGGTTTAGCCCAAACTCATTTACCTAAAGTACAATCTTCTGGAATTACAGAAAAAATGTGGCCTCTTTAAATCACTCATCTTGGTAAAAAAAACAAAACAAAAAACCCCCCAAAAAAACACAACTCCTTACTCATATTGTGCTTGTGCTTTCAAGTAAATTGTATCCTGAGACAGTGGGCATATGAATTTCTGTTAGAGCTGGTGTATCTGGGTTGAGACATCCTGTAGAGAAGAAAATGAAGGTCAGGGAGGCTTGAACACACTTTGCTATTGAGCACAAAAGACTCCTTCCTCCATCCTTGGTTGTGTTTCCCAGGATGAATCTGTAAGATTGTTTATGTTCACACGAAGCGCCAGTGTTGGGTTTGATTACAGATAATGAATCACTTTGCATAGCAAGTGTTTGGAAGTGCAATGGAGAGCTGTTCAGTCTGAGGCAACCTCTTGTTTGTCTAAACAGGAGCACCAAGGCGAAAAAAAGACAGAAAGAGGGATGTAATCAGTCATAAATGAGCAGAAAAGTGGAAAGACTCAAAAGTAAAACAATGTCAGCGTTTGAAACCAGAGCACTGACAGCACACTGCAAAAAGAGGCCCATCAGAGATTCCACTGACTCAGATGACTACAAGATGTGTGATGTGTTTCTGGCAGCCGTGACCCATTTCTGCACTGAAGCAGCAGTGATCAAAAAAATCTTAGAACAAATATTTCTGCTTTTTGCTTTTTTCTGGCTCTCTGCAGTTTCGGGCCCTCTGAGCCTTGACTTCCTGTTGGAGGAAATGCCTGGCCCATCATGCACAGCCTTTACAGACCAACCGGAGTGCCAGCGCACCGCACAGAGTCACACTAATGCCCTGAGGGTCCCATCGATCCACCACTTCCCTGAAGTTAATGTAGTAATGCCACTGTGGTTTAGCATTACACTGGAACTAAAATGTTGGTAGAACATTTATTTCTATTTCTGCACAGTTGTCAGGAATGTTGCCTTGCAGCAAGAAGGTCCCAGGATCCAATCCTGGCATGGGGTCTTTCTTCATGGAGTTTGCTTCAGTTACTGTGGTCAGCTCCTACAGTCCTAAAATATCATTGCTAGGTCTCTTGGACTCTTTTGCTACAGGAAGTGATTGTTTTTGGGTACATGGTTGTGTGTATCTGTAAGGGACTGCTGTCAAAACACGTATGAATGTGTTAACTTATGTAAAGTTTGACAAAAAACAGACAATTGGTACCGTAGTATCGCTTCACTTGATTTCACTGACAGTAAAAATGGCCACAGGGTCCATAAAAAGACAAAGTTGATGAGGACAGCAGCAGATTGGAAGCTGTAGTTTCAGTGAATTTGTGGATTTGCAGCACACGCTTTTTACAAGGTAAGAAGACTAACATTGATACTTAATAAGTAGGATAAGTAAGTAAGTATTACATTGGGGCGTAGTTACACATCTAATCATTAGTAACCATGAAGAAAATATCCCACCATCATGTATCCTACCTTATACGAAACTAGTCTCCTCCAGTGTAAGAGGAAATGCCATTTATGACATAGTGATATAAATCATGTGCCGTGAGTTCAGTCGATGAGTTGATCCAGTCAATAGGAGGGAGGAGGAATGGGTCGGTTTCTTTTGGAAACACAGCTGTGTGTGAGTCCCAGCTAGGTGAGCTACTTACACAGAATAATTAGCTCGACTTCAACAAGTCGAAGCCATGGCTAGACTGGCAAAAACAACCTGAGAAAACAATTTCACATTCAATACCCCATTCCATACTACCTTTTCTCACTTACGACATTTGTCATGATGCCTCAACATGATTAGATCATTAGTTCTTTTGAACTATCTCAATACAGGATGAACTCCACTGAATGCTGGATATAGACACCAGCCACTCTGCAAAGCTAGATAAAGACGATGGATGAATCAATGAATTATTTTCCGGCTTCATCTGTCATTGGTTGAAGAATAAATATTTCAGTTTTGCTCCTCATGAATCCTGGGATAGGGTTGAACTGTTCTGAGGAAAAAAACCAGCCTATTTTTTGGAACATTTAGAGGAACATTGGACTTTGTGCAGCCTTTCTCTTATCACTGTGACATAATCAGTCTTCAAATTAGAACACACAGAGTCTTTAGCTGTGTTTCCATTGGCCATATAATTGCACAATATGAGATTTGAAAAATAAATTTGCTTAATGGAAACATGGCAATTTTGAAAAAAAAAAAAACTTGCTTTCTGATAAGTTTTGGTACTAGGAGGAAGTGCTTTTTGGCTGCATCCAAATTGGTTTACTTTGCAAAACTGCAAAGGAAACTTTATTTTTCTTTCATCACACAATTCACATGATCAACAGCTGGATGTTTCCACTGCCGCAAACCAATGAAGAAGAAGACAGGAAGTAGTTAGAGGATCATGGTGCAGCATGTTTTAAAAACATAATCATGTGTGACTTTCTGATTTGGTGGAAACAATGCTATTGTGAAATTGTGTTTTGGAAATGAAGCTACAGTCTGGTGCAAATTTGTAATTCTAAGAAAATATATAAAGGCTTTGAGATTGGGTTCATAAATACAAGACTGTCTCTGGATATAACATGAATTTAATATTCTCTTGTGCTGTTTCAGAGAAGCATTAATTACTCACATGTTCCAGAATTCAAATTATAACACATTTGATAAATGTTAAAACTTCAGGATTTAATGGAACCTTTAAATATAAGTCAGAGTATATTACACTGTCAGCTTGTCAGTAGCAGAATTTATGAACTAGAACATGCTTCTTTGTTTAGTGAGGAGCTGTAACATGTCAGCCTTATAAACTTCCCTCTGACACGCGCCGTGTCAGATCTAACTCCGGCTGTAGTTAATGTAGCCTGGAGGCTTTAGCCTGGAGCAGAGAGGAGGCAGGCTGCAGTGGTCAGATTAACTCATGTCTCCACACCCCCAGATATTTCACAAACTTGTAGTCATTAGCCTCAACCAGCATTTTTATCACACTTGGCACGTCTCAATTGGCTTTATTCATGTTTTTTTGAAAATCTGAAGCAGCAGTGAAAATACCTAGCTGTAGGCATAATGTCTGACCACCGGGGCAAGAAAAAACACTTCTGGGGATACATGTTGCCTTCAGGGTAGTTTTTATTAATAACAACCACATGTGTTGTTGAGACTAAATTAATATGTCAGAGAATTAGCAGCTAGAAGATAATATGTTTGATATTTCCTGTTTGCAAAGTTTATGGAGGAGTTGCAACCAATTCCAGCTTCAAATAAGACAGGATGGGGAATATCTGGAGCAGGTCACCCGTCTGTCTGAGTGTCTGTGACTCACAGAGGCAAGATTAGAGATCTTAGATGACCTAACTTTAACACACACACACACACACACACGCACACACACACACACACACACACACACACAGAGGAAGAATGACATTTCCAAGGTTTGATTGGTTGATGAACTTAGCACTACCTGAACAGAACAAACCAAACTTCCCAGAGAACAGAAGACAAGAAACAACAAAGAAACTCCACAAAATGAGTTTATTATGTAAAGACCTTAATGCTGCTAACACTGCTAACGTTTGTAAATGAATGGTAAATTACTACTGATGCTAATGGAGTATATTTTAACAACAGTCAACAGTTCAACAGCCTTTAGTAAAAATCTACATAGACTGACGAAATCTTTATTCTAGAGGAACAGAAATTATTCACAACACATCTTTTGGGAAAGCACTCTGTGAAAACACAACATGGACACTTTCTTGTCTTCAGGACTGAGCTAGATAAGACAAGCATAAAAATGACAAAGTACATGCCAGTCAGACCTAGAGAATGTGATCTGCTGTAAACTGATAACAGAATAGCGCTGATGAATAAAAGAAGTTTTGCTTTTTAAAATATGAACCTTTCAGCAATTTGTGAAAATGAAAAAATTAGGATTTTCAGAAATTCTGCAAAAATCTTGTCTTGTTCAGGTAACAATTTTGTTTATCTTGTTAGCAGAAAATATCACAACAGACCTTGTAGTGTTTACTTCAAGTGCTTTAAATAACTTATTGTTTGAGATTCAGTTTACTTAGTTTATTGTTTAGTTCATTTATCTACAGAAAAGATGATGACTACTCAGGTACTGTCCACAGCCCACGCTTAAGAAGTAAATAATAAAAACAGAAGGTAAAGATGATCAAACTACAGGTAGTTTTCATCTCTGCGTCAGAGTCAGTATTGTTCCATTACTGGTTCTGCTATTTTGTTGTGACCAATGAACCTTTTTTGGTTTATTTCTAAATGATGATCCTGCTCTTCACAAAGACCACCCAATGGGAGGGAAAGAAATGGCATCTGAATCATCAATTCCACACAGCAATTTTCAGACATCTGTAAAATTAAGACTGTTAACCAGCTTTTATCTCCAAACTGCAGCCGACCTCTCCAGCGTTCCTTTTGCGCCAACTGTCCTCTACTTTGCTCAGGTTTGATGAAAGCATTATCCTGACTGCAAGTAATCAGAACAGTCCACAGTTTTGCGGTCGTCCATTCTTCGATGCTTTTAGATGCGTACTTTGGTTGATTATGTTGTTGGAGGAGCTGTGACCTGCAGACCCTCTTAGAAAAGCAAGCCTGGAACACAGCTGTGGGGCCTTCTTGTCTCACACCAGGGTTGCTGCTTCTCTTTGAAAGCTTTTAGGGCTTTTTTCTTGTATGAAAACAGAACTGCTATGACTTGATGTGACAAAAGGCTCTAATTTTGTCTCATCAGTTGAAAGGACAATGTCTCAGAAGAGATCCAGCTTGTCACTCTGTATTTTGGTAAACTTATGTCAAGCTTTCTTTTCCATTTGTCTCAGTGCGTATGGTGAGGATGTTCTGAAAGTTTTTTATTGCTTGTAGCTATAAGTGGTACCAGTTGTCAGAGTTGTCTATAATGAAGTAACACTTTTATACCATGGTCCCGGATGCCAACCTTAGTCTGTTTAAAGCACTTTATTTGCACTGTATTTTGGTTACCTTGTTGTTGATGTTTCTGCAGTAGCTGCATAGCTATCTGAATGACAGCTGATTGTTTATAAGAGGATTTTTATAATTTTACTTTTGTCAGTCAGAACTCAGGGGTCAGTTTACTCCTGGATTTTTCTGTGGAACAGCGCAAATTCAATCTGGAAGACTCTTTAGTCTCACCTGCCTCATCAATCAGCGCCTCCCTCTCATCACCCTGGACTTATTGGTGCTGGATCAAGCCACGTCATATCCAATCATCAATCAAGCTCCAGTTGATAAGGACCTTCATCCATGGCCTCCTCCGCCTACCAGCTGTAATAAACCTACCTCCACCCCATCTCCACCTTTTGCTCCTGGCTCTTCAGGCACACATCCTTCTTTGACCTCCATCACCAGTACAGGCCCCGGGGGGATTACACTCCTATGCAGCATCAGGAATGTTGGTAACACTTTATTTGAAGGGGTGTGCATAAGACTGACATGACACTGTCAAAAACATGACATAACATCTGGCATGAACATAAAGGAGTCTTTATGAATGTTTATGACTGTTGTCATGAAGTGTCATTCAGTAAACAATGACACTTTTAATGCAATGTTGCTCTAAAAGTTGCACTAAAAGTCCATTAAAAGTGCCAACTTTGCATGATTTTTAAAATAATGACAATTTAATGCAAAGTTGGCATTTTTAATGGACTTTTAATTCAACTTTGCATTAAAAGAGTCATTATTTACCGAATGACACTTCATGACAACAGTCATAAACATTCATAAAGATTCCTTCATGTTCATAATAGATGTTATGTCATGTTTATGACAGTGTCATGTCAGTCTTATGCACACCCCTTCAAATAAAGTGTTACCGAAATGTTTATCGAGCTTATCGAAGTTCCAGCTCGACGTCCTCGGCCGGGGCGTGGACGCCAAAGGACTTTAATGTTTATCTGTCATTAATCTTTTTTAATCAATTTCTTTCTCTGTCTGAGTCTCTCCAGATTGAAGTTGCCTACTCACAGATATTGTTGCAGAGTAGGGTAAATGAAGTAAATGCAGCTTGGAAAGATGAAGTAACTAGGCACAATGCCACTTGACACGCTACTGGCTGGTGTTTCCAAAGCAACCAATCCAGGAGCACCATGTCTTCCCTTGATGCTGATAGGCTGAACCCCCCCAAGAGCGGACGAAAGTGTTAGCTTCTGCAGTTGTGCTAAGACGGTTTCTACTGTTCATATTAATGCATGTTAAGGTAAATTTGTTTTTTGAACTATTAAAAGAAGAAGCTGTAGGTGTTTCTGGAGGAGGACTGAAGTATTCCTAGATTTCAGTTATTAGTGGGAGGCTGTGGTCTCTAAATCTTGTGAATACCTTTGGCCCACTGTAGTTTTTCTACCATGTTTTGCACAGATAGAGACATATTTCACTCATTCTTCAGAGATTCTCTCGGACTTTGACTGGACCTCAGTTTCTACAGGTTTTTTTCTTCCACTAAATTGTCTTGAGTTTACAATCAGCTCTGACTAACTTGTCTGTCCTGTGTCAGGATGGTGTTTTCATCGTGGTGTACCATGCCACTGCTCATCTGACTAGAAAACATTCATCAACCCTGTTTTCCCCATGACTTGTGATGACCTGCAATAAAGACTTCTTATACAAGAGTTATCAGTTGATGTCACAAGAATACATTAATCTAACTATTTAAACTAGTTACAATTATTTTGATAAAGTTATTTCCAAGTCACAGCCTGCTCAGATCACCTCTGGAGCAGGCAGCTGTCAGAGGTTTTATTGTTCGTGCAGCGTCTCTGTACATTGCACTACCTCCAAGTCAGCCTGCTGCTCTTTACATTTTTATTTTAGTTTACCACCTGCCTTGATGACTGCAGCTACACCTTCATTTTCCCACTAATTATGATCAAAATAGGAAGAAATGATCATATTTCATTTGTCCTTTTGAACTCAGTTTTTACAGTTTTAGAACAACCTTCCTTACCAAGGATAGTTTGTCTAACTTAAGGGAACTTGACATATCTCGTTTAGAGGTGAGGATTTTGCCGTGAACAAAATAGCTTTAATAATTCTAGGAAATAACATCCAACCGCTGAAGTTTGGACTGTTTTTCTCATCATCTATTCACTCACCTGCATGTAACGGGTTGGGGTCATTAACACGTCTCCCCTTTACTAATGCTAATTTGGTAGCATAACTTATTTCATCATGCTGTGATAAACAGTTGTAGTACGCTGGTAACATTCTGGATAATGTTAAAGCAGTAAGATAAATGTGGGTAACCGTGGCAACCAGTGACAGTTTAAAGGCCGACCGGCTCTTTCTGCAGTCAAGCTGCGTGCGCACCCACCGCGTTCCCTAACACACAGAGTGAATGGACAGGAATGACTCGGTTGGTTTGCAGTTGTGTGACATTCTAAAAACTAAAACAAAGTAGGAACATATGTTGTTCAGTTTGGTATGAACACAGTCGTAGCACATCACAGATGACTACAGTCAGAACCTCCGAATCCAGACACACAGAATCACACCTCCAAGTGAATCTGAGGACACAGAGAGCAGCACAGCAACTCATGGGACCAGTACCTTTTAGTTGAGTCTGCGTTCAAGTGCTCTGCTCTGTTGTTCAGGATTACATTTACTTGCATCATCGGGGTTGTCAAATTGATGAAGTTGCTTTGTTAATATGCAGAGTTCTCATCTATTTGCATGGGTTTTCTCAAGTTCAGAGCACTAAGGAGTTTTGGCTATTAGGATTGTTTTTGTGGAAATACCGAAATGTTCTCAGTGATTTATCTTAGCATGCATAAGAGAATAATTCACCTTTAATGCTTAGAGGAAAAAGGCTTTTGTTCACATTTGTTGACTATGTGTCTACGAGAGTAGAACATAATATAAGCGAATGATTGTTGTTTTCTAACATAAAAATAATAAAGATTTGCTTTCCATTTTTCCTGGCTGTCTTCTTAATCTCTAGAGACAATTCTCCTTTCGGGCTTCTGATACAGAAGTCATAATGAAGTTAAGTGCCTCACGAAACAAATAATTCATACATTTTTCATCACGCTTTATTTTGCTGGTGTCCAAAGAGAGTAAAAGCTGCCACAATTACTCATTAATGGGCCTGGTCATAAAGAGCTTTGTCTCTTTGTTCCAGTCAGTGTGAACAAAGAGACACTGCTGAGGTTTCCTTAACACGTTCTGGAGTGATTTCTGTGGTTGCAGCAAAGCATCAGACTGCTGATGCACTAAGATGTTCATTAACCCTCTCATGAAGCCACTTCCTGGACTAAAACATACATCAACCCCCCTTTAGAAGATGTGGGAAGAAAAGTACATCTTCTTTTTGAAAGCATTTTCCAAACAGTCAGGTTTTAATGTGAGAAGGTTTTTTTGTTGTGGGCTTGTAAAGGTCAGCGAAGCAAACTGCTGAGAACCGTTGGTTCTGTTCTGTGCTTGATTCGTCACGCTCATTGAATATATTTTTTCTGTACCTCAAACATGCACACACACACACACACACACACACACACACCACACACACCACACACACACACACACACACACATTCAGATGAATATTCCACAGACTCTCACACAGCCCCAGGTGTTGAACATGTTGAATTTTGACGCTATTTTAGTCATTGAACATGATGGTCCCAGCTGTCGAACTTCCCTCTGGATACACACTCACACACACGCACACACACAGTCCCAAAGCAAGCCTCTATTCAGCTGTAGAAACTATATACATTTAAATCCTTCCCGTTTTTCTGGCCACTAAGTTCTGTTTTTTGTCTTCTGTAGTTTTGAGGCAATCAAAGGCTGAGCTGCATTTCTATTAACTTGTTTAGTTGGAGATTTTTACATTCTGCTTTTGTCTACAATTATTATTTTTTTCTCCAATTCCAGTTTTCTTTTGAACTCACAGACAAAGAGGGTAATCAGTTAGCATACACTTATCAGTGCAAGTGTTGAATTAAAGTTGGGATCCATTTCAACCATTGTTTCTCCAGACTGGACTGATCATGCAAAGCATAACATTTCCATAAGCACAATTCATGTCAAATACAAACTTGGATGCACAAGTTTAATGTATTTCTTTTAACAACATATGGTCTAAATTATCTATATTGGCTTGAAGAAATAGCCTACAGGCAAGCAGTAGATTTTGTTCATATGTCCCACAGAATAATTCAGAAGACAGATTTTTAGTGGGTGCTCACTGCTAGCTAAAAAGTTAGTTGCAGTAATGCTAAATCACTATAACAACATGGTATTCAGCAGAAGCTAAAATGCTAAATCTAGCTGTGTTGATACCCACTATGTGTCGAGAACAAAATGTGTTAGAACATTTTATAAAACCCACAGAACAGTGACATTTGTTACTGCAAACCTACCCGTATGGTAATCAGGAAGTGGTTCTTTGGAACAGACCTTTCACTCTAGTTTCAGTTTAATAGTTGTTGAGTTTTGTTGTGAACTCTGTAGGACTTCCATCAGATAACACATGGGACATCAGAATATTTTAAACTTGTATTCATTCTGGGTTTAGAATAAGTCATTGGCTGCATTGCATCATGGGTGGAGAACACGAGGAGAGGAAATGGAATTGCTATGTAAACAGTCCTTGTCCACTTCAAAATAAGAGCATGAATCTGAACGTCTAACTAACCAAACCTTCAACACACATCAAACTTTATGACTAAAAGTTTACGAAACACCCCAAAAAATTAGTTCTTAATAATTTATCCAGAAAAAAATATTTAGGGGAAGCTAAGTGCGCTAAATGCTTTCAGAGTCACCAAAAATATCACAAGAAACCCTAACAAAAAATTAGCTCTGTTATTTGTGCATTAGCAGAAGTGTGCCCACCACTGCCCAACGTTTACATTATGTAGGATAGTTCAGCATTTAAACAGTTGTTTTCCTGCCATGGACTTTAGTTTCAAAGATGTACTATTATTTCCCAAAAGAGCTGAGCTCAGCATCTTCCCAGAATCTCAGTCTTTGCCTGTTCATTTCATTCCAAAGTTATGTTTTTGGAGACCATTTCTATGTCTGCCAAATTAACCAGACTATGCTGATGCTGGAGCTGATGGCTTCAGCATCAGCGTAGTCTGGTTAATTCTCTTACTGTGGAAGTCAAAGTGTGGCTCTTTTGTAAGATTTTGTAATGTGCAGAACTGAAACCTTTGTTGCCTCCTAATTTGTCAAAGATATGAGGTAAATCACACAAAAAGGTCATATTTCAGCCAACTCTTTCTGAATAAATACAGCTTTGAGAACAGCTCTTTGGTATGTTTTTCAGCTTTACAGTTAACTATTCCTTATGCTGGTAAAATAAAGGTTGTAATATGGTGCTATACTCCTTGCCTGTATGAGTGGATATTGAAAAATGGAAGTGTCATAGTTTAGTGCTATCAAGAATAGCAGTGACAATGACAGCTGGTTTTCAGCCAGTAACAGCAAAATCATGCTGTCCATCAATCTAGACTCAAGATTGTGTCCTTGACATGAAGTACCACTGCTCAGATTTAGAGTGAATGAGTCAACATTTTCGAAACAGTCTTGAATTTTCTTTCTGTTGCTCATTTCTTCTTTGTTGCTCATCATCTCCTTAGAATAAATCTGATACAATTTCCTTTTCACTACAAGACTACTTTCTTTTTCTTAAACTTTTGAGTTCACTTCTTCGGAGATGCATTTAGGTTTTGTTTTATTGGATTTCTTGTCATACAGATCTTTTGATGGTATGCCTTGCAGTTCATTAAGGCTGTTTTCTATCAGGTCCCCTTCAATGATCTGTGTACATTTTTGCAGTCTCTCAGCTTATTTCACACAACAAAGAATGTGTGGTTTGTGTCTGATATATGGTAATTGTAAAGCATTGGCCTGCCAATAGCAACGCTAGCTCATTCAGATTTATTTAAGTAAAATATTACACAATATTGCTAAAATTATTCCTATCAAAATAATTGGAATCAGGGGTTCAATTGACTTCCAAGGTCAAAGATGTATGAAGTCAATCTCCTGTGTATGGAGGCTGGGTCACTTTCAGGTGTTCAGAGAACATGGGTGGTACTGCTGATGTGAAAGTTCTTTGCTACTTAATATTTCACTGCCTTCTATAAATGATGTAGAAATTACTAAAAATGTCAGCAACTCAGTCAAAAAGTGGTAGGCCATTTAAAGTAACAGAGTGGAGTGAATAAACGTGTTCTCCATGGTGACCAGTCATGTGTTCTGTCTGACAATCCCAAGAGAACGCTCACATGCTTACCCACCCATGCTGTGGCGGGAGCCTGGACTCTTAAAGCTTAAGCATATCAAGACATTCTGGACAATTCTATACTCCCAACCTTGTGGCAACAATTTGTGGATGGTCAATTCCTGTTCCAACATGAATTGGACCACCAGCATACAGAACTCACCCATGAAAACATGACTGAGCAAGTTGTGGAAGAACTTGACTGGACCTGTTCTGTTCTCAAACCAACACAACACTTAGGGATGAATTAGTGCAGAGACTGTAAGGCAGGCCATCTTGTCCAACATCAGTGTCTGACCTAACAAATGTGCATGTAAACAATAATCTGAAATGTTTTCAAATAAACTTTGACATCTTATTGAAAGTATTGCAGCTTCAAAGAGTGGGCTGATATTATGATCAAATCCTGTGGATTATTACAATCATATGTTTGTGAAATAATTTAACTTTTGAACTTTTTTTTTTGCAAGACAGAGACCAAGAATAATAAAATAAGTTCATGGTGAATGTGAAAAGTTACTAATCTCCTTACCTAAAACACTTGATTCAAATAAAAGTTCACAAAAGTGAGTAAAGACATATGATCTGGTACTTCAGTCAATGTAATAAACAGGCAGACACGTATGTTCTGATGTCAAGTCTTACAGATTTATTCAAACTGACTAGATTCACTAGCTTTATTATAGTAACAGGGACATTTGTGTACAATTTTGATGATATTCCCTAACAAACCAAAAAAACTGGTAAATATTTGACAGATTTTGAGACATTTCTATTTCACAAAATTAGAAAATAATGCTATTTTTTTATGCATATTTTACTTGACAAGAACTATGTACAACGGCATGAACAAGAGGACAAATGATGTTAGCGTGCGGCTCATTTACTAGCTAAAATAGGAGTACATGATACAAAAACGGCCTCATTCAACTGAGGATTCGCTACAAAAATACATCTAATAACAGCTTTGATCTTTTCTAATGTACACAGTTCATCACAGTAATAAATAAGACCCATGTTCAGAGAGAACATTAGTTTTCTAAAACATCTTCTGGTGTGCATTCCATTCTTGTTCATGCATGTTTTCCTGCACTCCGAACCTCAAGAAGTTTTTGAACCAACACGGTTCGTGAGCCGCTCTGCCGGGTGGCGCCCTGCCCTGTGAGAAGGCGGGTTCCTGTGTGACGGCCTGTGGTGGGGAAGGCAGACTGGACACCAAACAGCAGCGCGCGCCCGCAATTCTGCACCTCGTCTTATTTTATCAAGCGCGAGCAGCGTCCCCACACACTGCCGGATGAATTTTAATGCGCATTATTGTTTGCTTTGTTTGTTTGCACCAGAATAATCTATAGTCGGTGAGACGGATAGTTGCTACCGCTGATGCCCCAAAGCAATCTTTGCCAGATGTTCGACTTGAGAGGAGTGGGAGAAAATGTCATAGGATGGGAGGGGAGAAAAAGAAAAAGTGAAAAGAAAAAGAAAAAGTGGACAGAAGTGTGGGAGTAACTGCGTTTCCTTCAGCTGTCAACATGCAGCAATGTACACAGATCATTGAAGGAGACCTGATAGAAAACAGCCTTAATGAAATGCAAAGCACAACATCAAAAACAAGCTCCTTCATGACATATAGCAGAGATAATTGTCATTAAAATGATGTTTCAGTGAAAACAAGATTGGCAGCATATTTATTCACATAAGATTTGAACAACACTGCTTAAGACTAACTAAAAGCAGCGAGCTGCATTTGACAAATGGCTGTTTTACGGTATGATTACCTGACAATCAAATCTTGACATCTCCGTGCGATTCATGGCCGCCCTGAGTGGCTCTGGGACGCCGGGCTGACATGGAACAGGTCACGTGACGAGCCGAATCAATTACTGCACGTTTCAGCCTAAACTCTCCCGTCACTTCGGGATATTTTAAACTGACTAAGATGGCAGAAAATCAACTGTGTGAAAAGCAGAGTATAAAGGTCAAACGCCTGAGCGGTTTATCAGATCAAAGCCTCTTAACTGCACTTCACATTTCTGACCTGCTGAAAACATGACTGGGTGAGGAATGAGTGGTAACCATGGTTTCCAGACTGTGGTACAGGAAGCTCTGGTCGTACCGGCTTCAGATGCATTCAGGGGTACAGAAGTGACATATTTTTTAGTGATATATTTTTGAAATCCAGTGTAAGCTGAAACAGTCCACAGTGAACAGAGAACAACTGCTAGTGTCAACTTATTTCCCCATAAAGTAGGAACATGGTTCTGGGAATGACGCCAAATCCAAATAAACCCAGTACCAGCTGCTAGTCAGAAGTCAGATTATAATTGCTGTGCTCAGACAAGACTGCTACTATTAGCAATAGCTAATAACACTGTATTTCTTTGCAGTTTGGGAATGTGCTCATTAGAGGATGCATTATAGTACTGAATGTGTGTGGAAAATGTAAAGAGACACAAGAAAAGTTTAAATAAACTGATTTTAAGGTTCATTTTGCTGAAGAACCTTAATTTTTCCACTTGGAATTTCAGATTCAAACTTTTGTTTTTTTATTGGCTTTACTTTGGACTCACAAATATTGACATCTGAGTAAAATACAAAATCTGAAACTGGCTAAAATATTTTCTTTCTTTTCATCTTTTTGAAACAACATACCAACTGAAATATTTTGTCTTGTATTGTATGAAGACTTTGGTCTCCATAGTGCTTCTTGGCATTCGCTGAAGTGTCATAAAGCATTGTAGAACCTCAGATGTGTCGTGGATTTCTACTGTCAGTCTGCAGAAAAATAATAAAGTTTGTCTGACTGTATAACTAGGAGCGTCTTGGTGACGCAGTTGGTAGCACTGTTGCCTTGCAGTAGGAAGATCCTGGGTTCAAATCCCAGTCTGAGATCTTTCTGCATGGAGCTTGCATGTTTTCCCTGGACATGGTGGGTTCTCTGGCTTCCTTCTGGGCTGTGGGAGAATAATCTCTTAATTTGTTTCTCTAAACTGAGGTGTGAGTGTGTGTACATGGTTGTCCATTCTGTGGTGGACTGGTGTACCCTGCCTCTCACCCAGCGACCACTGGAGACACAAGCCCCTTCAGAACCCTGCAAGGATGAGTGGCTATAGACAACAGATGGATGACTAACATGTTTTGGCAATGACAAAATACCTGGGGTCAAATATCTGACTTAGTTATGGTTATTATCTCATTTCATTGTGGTAACTATAACACAGTTTATTCTTTAGTGAAACTGTAAATGTTGCACCATCCAGAGTTCAGCCACAAATATGTAAACATGCAGGCCGTTTATTCCAGACTTTACATTTTACAGATCTACTGCACTTTGAGCTGTCTTGTTGCTGAAAAAGTTCTTTATAAATAATTTTTTTTCTTCTAAAGTCATAAAGGAAACAGTTCCATGGTGTGCATGACCTCTGGCTCACCTCAGCTGAAAACTGAGTGGCTCCACATAACATTTTTACATATGTATGTAGTTTTGATCTTTTTACGTTTACCATGAATATTTTGACAGATATATTGATTCAGAGAACTCGAGCCCATCGATCATCCTGCAGGTTAACATAGATTCAGCTAGCGAGTGCGACGTTGTCCCCACATTCCTTCACCATCTAGTGAGAAAATCAAACCGAAGCCACCAGAATAACAAACTTGACTCCCGATTTATTGTCTCTTCACTCGTTACGGGCTGCTTTTAGAATTCATTTAACATTTATAACTTTGCCTGGTCAATGCCTCAGATTATTTCGGACCCGTTGACGCCTTACAATTAAGCTCTGACCTTGAGGTCCTCCAACCAGAGATCATTAATAACTTCTCACAACTGATTTACATCCTGCGGGGATCATTTCTTTCAAGCTGTTGCATCTCATCTGTGGAAGGAGCTTCTCAGGTTTTTATCTCGTATTGACTGTGTTGGTTTGTTTAAACAGCAACTCAAGGGAAAAGCCTTCAGCAATTTTTGTTTCTGATTTTTTTTTATTATTTTTCCCTCCCCCCATTGTATTTCACTGTAAAGCAGTTTGTAATTTTAATGAGAAATAAAAGCACCAGCCAGATTTATTGGCATCCCTGTAGCACTCATAATAAAAGATGTAGAAAAAATTAAAATGAAAAAAGACTTAATGCTCTAACGGGAGATGGAAACACATTTTCACAGTAAGTCAACATTCCCATCCACTGATATGCCTCTACCTTACCAGAGCCATAAAACTTTACAAACCTCCAGCTCGTTGGGGATTCTCTCCATGTTCCTGAGCTGTGTGGTCCATGCTACTTCCTGTTTATTACAGTCATGCGTAACGTCATCATCTGACCAAATTACGGTTTGCGTAGCCAGGATGATTCACTCCAAACTAGTAAAATAAAACCCCTATTAAAAACCCCTTTTTATTATTTTTTTGTGACATTTTAAAATTTCCCAGAGCATTTGGTAGAGAACCAGGCCCATAACATCATACATCCTCTACCATACTTCACTGTAGACATGATGTGTTTTCACACACATGTCTTCTCCCTGTGGCTCCTCATTCAGTGACTGAAAGAAATAGGCCTATGAGTAATGTGACATTTTTGGTATTTTAAAAGTTGTGAGCTGGTGTGAATTTTATACTGTTTTTATTTGCATCACAGGTAATTTGGAGAGAATGAGGATGAAGACAATCTGAGTCTGATCCCAATGTATGATGAATCAACTAACCAACTGCCCATCAGTAAGAACTTTTTTAGTTTGATGTACATAGACTGTATCCATAAAAACTTTCTCTAAATCTGCTTAAACCTCCCAACTCTTGCATTTGGGATGAGGTTTACATTACAGAGGTTGCATTTTTATTCAGCAGCGCTGGACTAGATCATTACTGCTAATTCCAGTTACATTGCTATTTCAATTTATAATAACACCTTGCACTTGATATTCAAAGAGAAAGCAGCATATTTCTAAAATGAAATGCCAAAGTAGCCCCTCTCTGTCTGATTTTATTCAATATTAGCGAAGAATGATAGTGTGTTGCCCTGCAGAGAAAGTCTTTTATGCTTGTGCCTCTAACAGACCTGGATAATGTGGCTGAAAGATGAATTACTCTTGGATATGTTCAATTGGACTCAGAGTTGGGTGGGTGGGTGGTCAGTGCATGCTCCACAGTTTCTGCCCGAGGCTTTGACACGGAAGTAACAGCAGCAAATACATGGCAGAAAAAGAAGCCTGTAACATCAGAGGCTTTCCAACAACAACAGAGACAGAGTTCACGCTGTTTCCAGCCGCCAGCTAAATCTGTTTGTCAGCTTTTTTGATGTTTGAAGCAATAGGTCAACTTGGAAAAGGTTCAGTAAAATCAAGGTGAAAGGGGTTGTGTTGCCACCAACAGTTGTCATAAAAAGTTTTGAGAGTGTCACAGATGTGTTATACAAACTTTGGAGCTTTGATTTGTGTGGTGGAAATTCGAATTGTTCAATCCCCATCTTCGCTGTCTAATAAAAGGCCTCAGTGGGCTCAGCTTTATTGTATATGCAAAATCTATAGAAATTTAATGACTTGCTCTAATTGTAACTTCAATCCTTTTTAGTGTGTTGAGATCTGCTGTAAACATATAATAATGTTACAATAAAGAATGAATGTTATAATAAAGACCTCTAACTATGTGCTCTGTTTCTGAACACTGTCTCCTGTCCTTCTCATCTTTTCACTGGTTCCCGTCTTTAGTCTCTGACATCCCACTAAAAACTCCTGCAAAATTCACCACTAGCTTGAATCTATCTGCATCTCAAACTGCAGGCAGGTCACTACTTAGTTCTGGTCAAATCTAGGGAATGTTTTTGATATTCATAACCCTTGTCATATTGTAATAACTTAACAGAGCAGCTGTGGTTATAGAGAGATTACATTACAAACAATTGGACGCTACAATGAGTGACTTCCAAAGAGAATACTCACATTATTTGTAAAAATGTCACAATTATCCACTTTGTGTTGGCCTATTACATGATATTCAGAAAAAATACTTTGAAGTTTAATGTGAGAACAAGTTATAGTGTAGAAATACTGCTTCTAGCCACTGTATTTCTTTGTAAACGAAGCCCAAGAGTGTGTTGCTCATATTTGTATTGGTTCCTTTGTCCCCTATAGGAGCAGAAAACCTTTTGCCTTTCATGCTTTCTGTAAGTTCTCATAAAGAACTCGGAATAATTGCCCTTCCATTTCCTGCTTCACTTCTTAGTGGCTAGGATTCACATTTCATCTGCCTATTACTATTCTAACTGTACAGCTCTTCACTGATTTAACATATTCAGCACAGCCTGGCAGAGTGGTCAATTTAAAAAAAAACTCTTGCAGCAGAAGCAGAGATATCATCTCTAATATCAAATGCATTTTCTTCTTCATCTGACTTTGGCACAAAAACCACCCCTGATGCAATTTGAGCATAGATGTGTCAGTGAAAGATAGCGGTATGTTATGGAAGTGCTGGTAATATTATCATCAAGCCAAATCATTTTCATGCAAAGCTCAGGTCTTTTTTTTCTCCAGATTTGTAGTTTTCAGTCTTAAGAATCTGAATTAAAATTAGGGATTAACCAATATGAAAATTCGGGCCAATATGAATATTTGTACTGCTGTTCTAACCGATATTTATCTGTATTATATATAAATTTGATCATCTTTTGGGCATCTTGAAAAAACGACCACACTACTGACTGGCATCAAATGAATATCACTGCCACATGACCAACCTCTTCCCCCTCCAGAAACAAGATGGAAATAAACATTGGTTGTTGATATCGGCCCAGTTTTATTTATCAAACTGATACCGATATAAGTGGCCAATGCTGATGTTAATGTTGATATATCATGTATCTACTCAACAGAAATGTGTTAAAGTCAATAAACAAAAGACTGGAGCATTAAAAATATTTTACTCGTTATAAATATATATAAAAAATACTCTTATGTTTGGTCACTTTACAACCAAACATATCTCCATTTTGTATTTACATGTCGTGCTAGCTGCTGCTAGTCACACGGCTAGCATCATGCAAAACTTTTTCAATATTTTGCTAATGTTAAAAAAAAACACAATTTCACAATTGCGGCGTTTCCATTTAATAAGAAACATAATTAAAGTCACACGTGAATAAGTTTGTTCACGAGCAAGTCAATAAAAACATGCTGCATCATCATCCTACTACTTCCTGTGCTCTTCTTCTTCATGGTTGGAGCCAGTGACAACAACTAGTTGTTGATCACATGACTCATTTGATACAAAAAAAAAAAGTTTTTCCATTGCAAGTTTGCGACATAAACCAATTTCAATACTTTTTCAAACATTTTATCAACAAACAAGAATATTTTTGAAATTGAGATTTCCACTAGGCAAATTTATTTTCGAAATATCAAATTGTACAAATATATGGTGAATGGAAATGCAGCTACTGTTAATTGGAAGGAATGTCATCCTTAAAATTAAAAATCTGAAATGCATGGCCAACATTTACTCTGATAAAAGCTAATGCTACTGATTCCCATCAAAGTCACCTGATATCTGGTATGTTTTTCAGAAAACATTAGTGCTCAATCCATCATTCATAAAAAATTATGTTTCAAAAATCTGGCCCTTATGGAAGAAAGTCACTGTTGATTAAAAACTCATAAGAATTCCTAAATTGTCATGTGAGCAGAAAACCATGTCCTCTTAAACACTACCATCGCTGTGGGGGCGATGCTTTTCTTCAGCAGGGAGAGGAAAGTATTAACTCAGGAGGAAGCTGAATAGAAATGCAAATATCAGATCTGTCTTTGTAAAGAATTTTGATTTCTGTCTGCTTTTCACTTATTTTATGTTTCTCTAATCCCAATAAAAGAGAGTTCATGTTTATAATATGACACAAAAGTGAGAAAGGTGGCACAGTTCAAGAGATATAAATACTTTTACAATTGTATTTGAAAATCTGCCTTTCTTCTGACACGGCTGTGTGGCATCGACAGAAATGATCTGAATCCTCGGGGAGAAATGTAAACCAAACGTCGCGTGTTTATGATCACAGAGTGAAAATATCTAAAAGGAATGTGAAGTTGAATTTTTTTCTTTCTCTTTTTAGTGACGCCCAAATTCATTCTGAAAGTAAATGATTGGTTTAAAATGCTAAATGGGAGACGTCAACTGATTTCTGCCGAGGGAAACGAGCCCAGATGCGTATTCCCACCACGATCCCACAGGCTGCACACCTGACGCTCATTTAGAGCGCGATAGCGGCTGATGAGGATAATTAGTCATCTTTTTATATATATATATATATATATATATATATATATATATATATATATATATATATATATATATATATATGTGGGGGGTTTTTTGTTCCAGAGATATGAATCAGTATTGGAAGTTTAAGGACTCCAAGAGGCTCTGCATGAAGACAGATGGACTTTGTTTTCTGATTATGCTCTCCTTAAAATGACTCATATTCCACCTTGGATGTGATATTTAGGCAATGATGCAGGACTTGTCTTGGGGAATGGCAGCCTACAGTAACACCTGTAAGGGCAGAACTGCTGGATGAGGAGGAGGAGGGTACAGGGATGGGTGGTGAAAAGCCGCTAAGGGGTATGGACTGGGAGCGTCCAGCAGTGGGATGGGGGAGGAAGCGTAGAATGAAGGAGGAAGAGGTGGAGGGGGTGGCGGTGGAGGAGCAGGGGCAAGAGAAGAGAGGTGAGGGGAGAAGGGGGGTAGAAGGTGTGGGTATGAGGAGAGCGGGAGGTGTGATGGAGGTGGCAGAAGAGAGAGGTTGTGCTGGATGAAGGTGTGGTGGAAGGAGAAGGAAGAGGAAGATGAGAGGGACGGCTGGAGGAGGAGCGGAGCATGGAGGGGGATGCAGCGTGGGGGGAGGTGAGGAGGAAAGCACTGCCTCTTCTCTGAAAACAGATGCTCCAACTCTATCCCTTTCCTCCTCTCCCGTTCCTCCTTCTCCTTCCTCCTCACCCACTCCTTCTCCCACTCCTCCCTCTTTCTCTCCAGCCGTTTCTCCTCCTCCTCCTCCTCCTCCTTCCTCTGCCTCTCCCCAGTGTGTACATGTTCTGCTTCGTTTCTGGTGCTGGTGTTATTAGCAGTATTACTGCTGGGATTACAATCAGGATTACTGTTGAAACCATGGCACTGACTGCTGTCAGTTTCAGTCTGATGAACAGCCCGGCTGCTCCGATAACCACCGTCTGGACCAGAGAGGGGGGCGCTGTCGTGACCCTGTGCTTCGGTTTCACCCTCCTTGCTCTGACCGCTCCTGACAATTTTATCGACAGAGTCACGACTGCGACGAAAATCGTCATCAGTTATGCTTTGATACTCTGTTTTAGTGTGCTTGTCTTCACACTGACAAAGGTCGTTGGTGCTACATCTGAGGGTACCTGTTAACTGTGCACACCCTAATGGTTGTGTTTTGTTCAAAGTACAATCAGGATTCCGGTCAACCGAACGTACATGACATCCTCTGATAAAAGTTGCATCGTGATCACAGCGGAAGGCAGAATTAAGTCCATCATCCCTGATGGACTGCTCAGCTCCCTGTCGGTGCGGTATTGAGGTGTTACAGGTGTGACAGTCGCTGAGTTGTGTCAAGTCTTCAGAGCGATTACAGTCAAACTGACTGCGGTCATTAGCAGTTCCGTGACTCTCATCACAACAGCAGGGCTTGTCTTGACCGTCAGAACCACAGCTAAGTGGTTCCTTGTCAGTGTTGGCGTTGTGGTTCAGGGGTTGTTGGGTCCTACAGATTGGGTTGCAGTCTGTAGGAATGTGTTGACAACAACAGTCCCCTCTGTCACTGAGGTCAGAGGTTAAGCTGACCTGATTTCTTTCTTGCCTCTTGAGTAGAACATTCATGAATCTCCTCAATTGCCTCCTACCTCGTCTTCGTTTCTTCTTAGGTGCCGCTGGCTCCGGTGATCCTCCCTTCCTCTTTCTGGACAATTCTGCAAGCAAATGAGCGGGAGGGGGAGCTACTTCCCTGCAGGCCGATCCGATTCTCGGCTCTCCTTCCAAACAGCACAGGCTCTCAATTGTCGTGGTGCAGCTTTGTCCTGCAGGTATTGTTTGTGTTTGACCACATGCTGCATCTCTGGAGGAAGCGGGGATAGGGCTAATCGTTGGATTTCCCGCCGTTTCTCCGTGAGGTCTAGGAACGAGACACATTTCCTCCTCGCATGCAGCGTCTCGACGGGGGAAAGTAACACCACTAATCGCTAGCTTACACGTGTTTTCCTCGGCGCCTCTTATCTCGCCGCTCCTTGGATTCCTTTGCTCCTGCCCGCCCTCCTTCTTCCCCGCCTGCGTGTCTTTCTGGATCACTCCCGTCCCTTTGTCATCCTCAGCAGGGCCGGGTGTAATTGCGGGACAGCGTGGTGTCTCCATAACAGACTTGGGGACGTGGCTAATCACAGAGCAGCATGCTGCATCCCTGCAGAGGAGCTTTCTGAGCCCTGGGCCCCATCCGGAGACTGATTGGTGGGATTGATGCTGGCTGGCCTCCCGCTTCACCTGCACACACAGCTGGTTACACCGATTACACCGATTCATGGGAAGATTACTTAATAGCGCTCCCCTCTTCTCGTCATTTCTACCTGCCCTCTCTCGAATCATCTGATCCCTTCTCATCCTTTGCTCCTCTTCCCTCGTCTTCTTTTCTCTCTCTCCTACCAGCTGATTTGCAGTGAGATTACTTAATAGCTCTTTATCTCTCCTCTCGTCTTTTATGTTGCCCTCTCTTTTCAGTTTCTCTTCCCCTCTCCCTTCAAACATCTGACTTGCAAAGAAGGGACTCATTATCCTTCCTTTTTCCAAGTCTTTTTTATCTGCCTTTCCTCTTCTTTTCTTTCTCCCTCTCCTCTTTGTCCCCCTCCCCATCCCTGTCCTCCTCCTTCTCCTTCTCCTTGCTGCTTTTTGAAGGCCTGGCTCATGGTGGCATTCTGCAGAGAGGGGAACAAATTTTAAAGCAGTTTCATCACGGCAACTGGAGCGGCCCTGGATTGCATCGCTACCATCACAATGGTCGACAACTTCCACATGATTTCCTGCCTGTCCTCCCTCTGCCTCTTCTTTCCTTTCATCTATCTTCTCTTCCTTTCCTCCCTCTGTATCTTCATGCCTCTCTTGGCAGTCAGGTTGTTTGATCACAGATGGCTTTATTCTCTCCCTCCCTTCCTCTATTCCTCCTTTCTTTTCTGTACCCCCTTTTTTGGCCTTGTGATGGGCTCTGAAGTCGTACAGTAGAGGGTTGACGCTGTAGGATATGGAGGGCGATGTCTTGGTGTAGTTTACCATCTCTGTGGGCCAGAGAAGAACCCTGCCTCTGTCACGGCTCAGAACCTGACAGAAAGGCTCTTTGGGACGATCTGGAGGTACAGGCATTGATGCATTGCAACAGGTTAATGAGGGGAGGCTTGATTCTTTTGGACTCTCATTTATGACACAAGAATCAGACTTCTCGGGATGATTTGTGGCAGAGGAAAGCAGATCTTCATCTTCTTGATGTGTTGTCTCTTGAAGGTGGGCCTCGTTCTCTCTCTGTGCTGAATCTGTGCTGATGCTGTCAGAAATCTGTTCTGGTGTGTCCCTGTTTAAATAAAGATGAGCTTCAATCCCACGTTGGGCTTCTGTCCCATTGTCCTTACATAAAGAGATCTGGGCTCCACTCCCACTAATTGTCAAGTTCTCTTCTCCAATCACATTGCGATTGCATGAGGAAACCTGGGCTTTATTCCCAGGCGGTCCCAAGAGTTCTTTGTCAGCAGACTCAGCAGGCCGGAATTCAATCTTCCTGTCCGCACTGCACTGGTTTCCAGTATCCCAGGGATCCACATCCGAACACACCGGAGACTTTGGTCTCTGATTAGCAACTTTCTCCCCAAGGTTTTTTGTCCTTCCCTGATTTGCCACACCTACTTGTTTCCCTGGCAACCCCGAACCCTGCCCGGCTTGGATGAAGACCGCAGCTGATTGGTGCAGGAGGACACAGGTCCGCTTTGGCAGGGAGAAGGACACAGGGCGAAGCCTGCTGGGGGCCGACAGAGCGTGAGCCGTACTCATCATCTTGTTTCTGTTGTCATTTGGTTTCAAGTCAGGGTGCTCGCAGGATTTTGTGCCAGTGGTAGCTGTTGGGGCATCTATAGGAGTCATGGCGTTACTCGTGTAACAACGAGGCGTCAGATGCTTGTAGAAGTGCTTTGAAACGGTACAATTTGTGTCATCAGGGTTTATCATGTGGTTGGCTCTGAGGCGGCCGCAGTCCAGATGGGTCTTTTTGAGGATGCAGGGTTCGTCAGCAGCAGCTGCAGAGTTGTTTGCATCCGTTTGGCCATACGCCCAATCAGTGTTGCTCAGGAGTCTGGACTCGAGTGTGGGATCGAGGGGGAGGAAGGGTTGGATCAGCTGGGTCTGTGGTTCTGAAAGGGAGAAGAAAATAGAGGATTGGTACTGCTCATATTTACATGCAAAACATAACTGGGTTATTTTTCTACCCCAGTAATAAAAAACAGAATAGGAAAAAACTCTGTGGCACACAGGGTATTATTTTCTAAGACTTTGTATACAATATTCCGATCATGCTTTCGAGATTTTCTATTTTTTTGTTTTTAGCACAGCTGGATGATTTATTGCTGAATAACTGAAGACAAACATGAACTACATGTGTCTGCAAACACTCATCTTTTAAATTATGTCATATTCAATTTGAGTCTTTAAGGATTAATTTGACTTTTGGCTTTAAAGCAGGGCTTCTGTCTCAGTTGACACTGTCAACTAATTCATCTCACTAATTCACTGGAATTGCTGAAGTAGCTTGTTAATGGCTGCCATCTGGGAGGTTTCTCTAGGGTTAGGGTATCCTGATCATTTGACTCAAAAGTCTGGTTCGTTTGGGGAAGTGTGAATGAGTAATCAAACTCTGATGTGGACCAATAAAAGCTAAGTCTGGGCTGCCTGCAAACCTAGATTTCGGTTCGGTTGAAGTGAAGTCTGGCATGGTAGAAATACATATGCGAATGTCAAATGGACTGTAGATCACTCCAAAAGCATTCTGGGTAAATACAACCAAAACTAACAGGCAAGTCTAGAGCTAGCAGTAGAAATGTCTCATAAGAAATCCTACATGAAAATCTGATACGACTCCATTTTTGTTTCCATTTTGTGAAGAAGAAGTTGCATTCAGTGTCTTCTTCAGAGGTTTTTGAGTCATTTCCTTCAGTGGTTCTTAGTATTGCGCCCCCACAGGTGGGGAGGTGAACATGTTTTTCAAATGTTTGAGATTGTTTGACACATTGCAGTGTGAACGCAATTTTGGTCCCCAATCGAACTTTTTATAACCATTTTAGTGCACAGCAAACTCCCAGACATGCATCTGTCTGCAAATAGGTGTGTTAAATGACTCAGACAGATAATTCTGGGCAAAGGTATTAAAATGACCCACAGCTTTAAAAGTTATCTGTAATGTGCTGCCTTCTTATGCCGTGGAGCACGGTTTATAAAATATTTGGGTGTTTAAAGAAGGCGAGCCTTAAAATGACATTTCTCTCTCCCTATTGTGAAAATGCAAATCCATTCAGCACTCAGGCAGACAGCCGAGTTTGAAAGGAACTGCCCAACTTTTCCGATGGCTTTGACTTTATAATGAGAAACCTGTACTGAATGAGGGGGTGACATATTTTTCAGAACAGAGGATGACAGTTGATTGTTTCTCTGAAGTCTGTGTTATGCGTTCTTAGCTTTTAAAATGCAGCCATTCGGCACACAAAATTCACTGGAGATGGACTAAAGGGATCTGATTTCAACTTTTGTTTCAGAAGAAACTCAAACAAGATGACAGAAAGTAATTCAGTCCAACAATTCCTCACCGACTAACCCACTTACATGCGAATATATTTTAATTATGGACCTAACTTTAAGAGATTCATTTTTACGAATCAATCCTGCAAAAGAGAAAATAAACTTAGAGTTTCTTTTGGGTAATATTCCTACCAGCTTTGCACATCTAGCAACTGACATTATTAATTTGTCACTGTGGGCTTGATGTTTGCAGTAGCTGCGTTTCCATTGCAAATATGCATAAAACTAATGTATAAAAAACAATTTCCAAATTGTGGTGTTTCCATTAAATAAGAAACGCAATTAAAATCACACGTGAATACATTTGTTCACGCAATAAGTCATTCAAAAACATGCAGTGCCATCATCCTCTGACCCAGAGGTTTAATCTTTCAGTCTCATCTGACCAGACCGTGCCCATCTACATTTTTGCCAAGCCTCTTGCATTCGTTCAACAGCTGTCTTCCTCCTGCCACTGTTCCAGTAACATCTCTAACATGAGAACCTTTATGCTTGAACCCACAAGGAAAGGTACTGAAGCTTGAGCTCCAGGTGCCATATATAGAGAGACAAGGTGGCGATGAAAAAAGTGGGGATCATATGTTTGAAGGCAAATATGAGAAGCAGCCTGTCTGTTTTCTGTACCCTATAAAAGCTCCTAGTGACAGTGGCACAAGGTTTTTGGAAACTATTTTAATTGCTTTGATTTCCCCCAGACTGAGTGCACTGGTCTATTAAAATGGGCTTGTCTATATGGGCTTCTCCTCTTTTGATTCATGTAAGTCTGTGTATCAGAGTCCTCTCTTGAAATATCTCACAGAGGCATCATGTTTGCAATTACAACATCTGTTCCATTTTCAGCTGCTGTGGTTTGCTTTCACACTGCTCTGTGTCAAACAAACTGAACACTGTGAGCAACCTGTCCACCTCCTTGCCTGTGGTGGCGCTATACCAAAAACCACTGAAGAAAACAACTCAAAAACCTGAGAAGAAGGTGTGCTGTGGTGGCGCAGGGGCAAAGCACAACCCATGTATTGAGGCCTTAGTCCCCATGCCAGTGGTCGCAGGCTCGATTGAGCACAACTTCCTTCTTCACAAAATGCATACATAAATGGAGTGGAGTCAGATTATAGCTGTTGTAGGATTTCTCTGTGTTTTTGGCAAAAGACCACATGCCATTTCTCCCACTAATGCTAGACTCATGTTTGTTTTGGTTGTATTTACCCAGAATGCACTGCAATGCAGTTCATGTCCTGCTGTTGGAGCGCCCTCCGGTCCGCTTGGCGTTTACATATGCATTCAAACCGCACCAGAGTTCATTTCAACCGAAATGAGACCGATGTTTATACATGAACATTTTTTGGTTAGCATCAGAGTTTACATCTCCCCAAAGAAACAGAAGTTTCTAGGTAAATGAACTAGAGTTCAATTACAGTGGGGCAGACAGGCCTGGAGTGATTGCACCCTTAGATACATGTTGGGAAAATTCTTTTACAAAACCATCTTTTTTTTGTTTTGTTTCCCAATTATGTAATACTTTGTGTTGGCCTCTTGTGGTTTTAAGGTGACAAGATGTCAAAGAAAGTGTTGAAGGGTTAACAATTTCATAAGTCACTGTATAATATCTGGTACAGTTCAGAGTAATAATTTGATATAATATTTGTACATAAATGACATAGGACCTTTAAGCTTCATTACCCAAAAGCAACTGATGATCACAATCATAATGTTACTGGGATATTATGGCCTTTAAATAAATTCCTTCTTTGACTTGATAGGCATTAAACAAGGATATTGATATGGAATCTTTGACGTAAGAAAGTTAAACCATAAACGTTTGGGAAACCCTTGAAGTGACCAAAATGCTCTAAAATGCTAATCCTGCATTCTGCAGTATAACTCTTGGACGACTGACCTGTATTAAAACATAAGTTTCAACCCTGTTCTGGTTACAATTACAAATGACATAAGTGAATTTTTTTTTTTAAATTTTGACAATCTAAATTCTTTATTGAAAAAAAACAAAAAAACAAAACAAATAAAAAACAACTAGAAAAATGTTTTTAAAGTTTGAATTTAGTTAAACGGATTAGGACTAACTTAACGCTGCAGTGACTCAATATTAAAATGTCCCTCCCTGTCGAAATGCTTTTCAAATGGTCAACAATAAAAACATTTTTGCTAATTTCCTGAGCGAATTCTTTCGTCTGTTTTTCTCCTGCTGAATTGAACTTTTTCTCTCTTTTTTGGTTTGAGGCTCTTTGACGGGAGCTGCTCCTTCCAAATCCCTGCAGCATTATTTCATTTTCTGTATAATTGCCCAGATCACAATTTTCTTGTTATGTTGGATCGGCCTGCTTCCTCATCTTCATTTCTCTCCCTATTTCATTTCTTGCTGTCAACAGACATAATTCATCAGACCGCACGCCGGTTAATCCCTCAGTATCAAGAGTGATATCCTCATCACCGAAAACCAAACACTCTCTCATAAACTATTTAAGCAGCCCGCCACATGCCTTTTAAGCGGATAAGAGCTCTTACTTGTTGCCCGTTCGGCGCCGCTCAGATGGAAAGCTTCCCAGTTCTGTTCAACATTTGGTTGGGGCTGATTCACTGGGTCGATTGCCACTGTAGTGGACCGGAACATCGGACCAGAACCCGGAGCGCTGAGGAGAAAAGAAGAGAGAAGAGGATGAAGACGGAGGGAAGATGGTCCAAATGGGGAAAGTGAATCAGGCTGATTGGAGAAGGTGAAAGTTGAGGTGAAAGGAAATAAAAGAAAACCAGAGATAAAGGAAATGAAATAAATTTAGAAAAGAGGACAAAAAGAATCAATAAAGAGTTAAGAATGAACACATTCAGAGGAGATGAATTAAGGAGGACAAGAGGAGACCAAAACTAAAATCTAGCTGAAAAGACCTTTATCTGTGCCTCGCTTTTTTTCCCACTTTGTGCTAGAAACCAACTGGCATTGTTGTTGAGCTGAAAATGGGAATGACAGCCGATACAAGACTATTTATATTCGGTGAGTGTGTGCTAAACACTGTGCGCTTGGTCAGAAGGGCTTTACAGGCTTCCTGGAAATCCATACGAAGCTCCACCACTTACATTTCCTTTTAGAAGCCATACACCATCATCTTTTATAACTTTCTCTGCTACTGTATCCAATGCTGGTAGTTCATAATAGTTATATTCATACTCATGTCTAAAAGTGTGATTATGGAAACAATGTGGACATATTCAGTTTCTGAAAAGTGAAAAAGGGTGTTGAACACAATTATTTGATGCTAAGAACAGAACAACATATTTGGGCATCAATGCATAAAGGAATGGCCACACAAGAATAAAGAAGTGATATTGATCTTTACAGTAAAATATATGTTTATAAGGTGAAGGTTTTTACTACAGGGGGGAATAATCACCATTTGTGACAAAAGATATAACTGAAATAATAGCATTTGTGTAGATTTGGTCATTTCTGCTTTGGTTCTACACTTCATTGTTACTCTAACAGGCTTTATGTTCGCCAGACATGCAGTGGTTGGAAGCAGCTGAAAGTCTAATTTTTCTCCACATACCAGGCTCCTGTTTTAGTCACAAGAGTTGGAATGAACTCACAGGTTGACATTACTAATGTAATTTAACAGAAAGTGAAAATAGATAATAGATCTTTAATTTTTGCGATTTTAACACTTTAGCTTTGGATTGCTTGTAAATTCACTGTTGATTGTGTGGAAAGTACAAAGTGTTTTAAGGACAAAGGTTCTGGAAACGAATACAGTCAAAAGTTTAAAGGACTTTTTGGTTTAAATCAGGGATATAGGGAGAAAAAGGGGGGTAGCGAGTTAAGGTGAGAGCTAAATGTTAGCAAACAAAAGCACATGCAACAAAGAGGAGAATGTGATCTGTGGAGGGAATTTATGGAACTATAAGGATGAGGACGTTTTCATTATAAATATATAGACAAATCCCTATTGCAAAAGTAAATGAACTTTATTTGAATGGGTGTGCATAAGATTGACATGAGACTGTCATAAATATGACATAACACCTGTCATGAACATGACGGAGTCTTGGTGAACACTTTTAAATGTCATGAAGTGTCTTTTGGTAAATAATGACACTTTTAAATGACTTTTAATGCAAATTTTAATGGACCTTTGCATTAAGTTGCATTAATTATTTACTGATTAATGAAAAGTTGATACTTTTAATGAACTTTCAGTGCACCTTTCTATTAGAAGTGTCATTATTTACAAAGTGACACTTCATGACAACATTTATGAAGAGTCATTTATGTTCGTGACATGTTTAATAATAAAATGTTGCTTTCATATCCATTCATTGTTGGTATTTTTATCTTATTTTTATTAATTTATTTTTTCTCTGCTAACATATATTTTTAACATTTCAGAAATAAAGTTTTTATTATTATCATCATCATCAAAATACTATTACTGAATGAGTCACTTATGAAAACGCCACAAGAACAGAATGGGGTAAAATAATAGAATCAGACAAAATATAGAGTTTTTCATATTGAACATCCGTTGAAATGGACAATGTTATGGTGGCTTTATAGTTTGTTCTTGATGTTATAGATGGAAGATCAGTGGAAGCATTTAGTTTACTATCATACAGTTAAAAGTCAAGCTAGAATGAGTAGCCATCTCATTTTAGTTTTTATTATTTATGTTTTTTTTGAGAGTTTTCACCCCAAACTATGACAACAACATCCTTCCACAGTAAAAGCTGGAGGTTTGACCTGTCAAACACATTTGCTGTACTGAACGAAGGAAACGTTGAAACTTAGAGCGTCTCATCTTCTACCTGAGCAGTAACAGCAGAACGAAGTGACTGTAGAGCAGCGATTGGTGACTTCAGTTCTCAGACACTAACAGTGTTAGAGATGATGTAACTCAAAGACAAATTATCTTCATTAATAAACAGCAGAATGTTTTGAAGGTGTGTATGGGGACTGCTTTCTGGAACGGATCAGCGCACTGGTGGTGTGGGCATGTTTGGGTTGTGACTGAGCTCGGGGCTCAGATCGCGCTCACATGTGACATCGTGTTCGCCGGATTCTGCTGCTGGAGGAACGCCAGGCGAGCCGTCTTCAAAACATGTTTTTAGGAGGAAGCAGCCGAGTCTGTTATGTTTCTGAACATGCAGAAGCGCTGATGCTCCAGACACATAAAGCCACGCGCATAAATCAGAGGTTATGGTGCATGTTTTTAATGCTGTTTAACTCTATCTTATCTCATGTTTTGGCAGTTGACCTTATTTATAATTAGTGTTGAACCATTACTGTTTTATGCCTTTGCTCTTTTAGTTGTTTGAGTGTATTTGCATACCATCATGTTTGGTTTTCATCTTGTTGCATTTCTCATTCTTATAAATCTGAGCCATTTCTTAAATCCACAATTCATTTACTAGCATCTTTTTAAACAAATTTTAGGAAATAAGTTCACAAAAATTGTTTTCATGTGCAACAAAATAAATATATGTAACATTTTTTCCTTAATGAGTATCTGACTAAATAATAAATAAATCCTACATTCAATTTCCACAACAAAATGACACAAGTATCCAAAGTATTTATTCTTTTTTTCTTTTTTTCTCATCATTACTTTGGAAACTAAGAACTTTTTTGTTAAGATGTTTTCCACAAACATCGGCATCAAATGGGGTGTAAAGATTTATTAATACAAACAAACAAAAAAACCTAAATAAAATATGCTTTTAAAATAAACACACAATCCCTAGTGTGTGTGTGTGTATATATATATATATATATATATATATATATATATATATATATATATATATATATATATATATATATATATATATATATATATAAATAAAAGGCTCTGCAACATCTGCGGCTCTAAACACATTTAATTATTTTTTTTTAACTTAATGAAAGTGGAACATCTTTGACTTTGGGACACATTTTACTCTGTTATTAATCTGACTCTAATAGATAAACAGCATGAAGTTTTCCAGGTAACCACCTCCTTCATTTCCCCTGCAGGAACAAAGGCCAGATCAGATTACCCAGGAACATGTTTACCCCAGAGGTCTGGACTTTGGCATCTAATGGCTTATCTTTGCTCATATTTCCAGAATTTCATTTTATTCATCTCCCAGGTTGAAAGCCTCGACAGTTCTGTTTCCTCTTTGATTAATAAAGCTGGAGGAATTGATATTTTGTTTGCAGACACAACATTTCGACCCAGCAACTCACTTTAAATATTACTTCTTTACAGTGTTTGCATTTGAATACATTAACAGGGCCGGCTCACCTTTGTGGAAATTTTAATTAAAATAATGAAATGAAGTGTGGAATTTGGCTTTCAGCATCGTGGAGGTGGACAGATTAACCAGACATTTTTTGAACCCATAATGTTATGACAGCATCTAACTGCTGACATACAAAATAAAACAGTCACACTTTCTGACGGCTGTTGTCAGTTTATTCCAAACATTGTTAGTTGGGTTAATGTCCGAACTTCACGCTCTCTGAACCGTTTGTTCACAATGTGAGCCTAACAAATCCTGGCTGTCACTGTGTTTCAAGTAGTGCATTAGAAAAATCCATCCATCCATCCATCCATCCATCCATCCATCCATCCATCCATCCATCCATCCATCCATCCATCCATCCATCCATCCATCCATCCATCCATCCATCCATCGTTGGGTCGCGGGGGCAGTCCAGACTTCCCTCTCCCCAGCCACTTCTTCTAGATCCTCCAGGGAATCCCAAGGCGTTCCCAGGCCAGCCGAGAGACATAGTCCCTCCAGCGTGTCCTGGATCTTCCCCGGGGCCTCCTCCCGGTGGGATGTGCCCGGAACACCTCACCAGGGAGGCGTCCAGGAGGCATCCTGACCAGAAGCCTGAGCCTCAACTGGCTCCCCTCGATGTGGAGGAGCAGCAGCTCTACTCTGAGTCCCTCCGGGATGACTGAGCTTCTCACCTTATCTCTAAAGGAGAGCTTAGCCACCCGGCGGAGGAAACCCATTTCAGCCGCTTGTATCCATGATCTCGTTCTTTCGGTCATGACCCAAAGCTCATGACCATAGATGAGGGTAGGAACGTAGATCGACCGGTAAATCGAGAGCTTTGCTTTTTGGCTCAGCTCTCTCTTCACCATGACGGACCGGTACAGCGCCCGCTTCACGTCAGATGCTGCATCAATCCAACTGTCAATCTTCCACTCCCTTCTCCCCCCATTCGTGAACAAGATCCCCAGATACTTAAACTCCTCCATTTGAGGCAGGACACCCTCCCTGACCCGGAGAAGGCACTCTACCATTTTCCAGCTCAAGACCATGGCCTCGGATTTGGAGGCACTGATCCTCATCCCAGCCACTTTACACTCGGCTGCGAACCGCTCCAGCGAGAGCTGCAGATCACGACCTGATGAAGTCAAAAGGACCACCAAAAGGGATCCACTCAACCAGTGTTGTAGTACTCGAGATCGGTCTTGGTCTCGAGACCATTTTTTGATGGTCTTGGTCTCGTCTCGGACTCGACTGCATTTGGTCTCGGTCTTGTCTTGTCTCGGGCGCTGAGGACTCGGCATTTTATTTCAAGGCCAGTCGAGACCGAAACTGTGAAAATACCACTAAACGTACAGCATACTGTCCAGTTTATTTGTTAACATCTTTGTTTTCAGTGGATACAAAACGCATCGATTAAAATCCAACCAATAATGTGACTTACCAATTACGTGTTTCTGTTTCTCCCCTCTCATCCCCATCTTTCACTCGCACGCAGCGCTCCAAGACATGCACAGTGGTTTTCTCTGAGCAGTTGAAGATGTCTGTCTAATCGTCAGTAATAAAATAGCGCTGCATAAATCATAAGAAATCCGATGGCCACAGCTAACTCAGCAGCGCTTCGCTTTCACAGACAGTGGGAACAACATCCAACTTTTTTCTTCACTTAGAAAAGAAGCTCAAAGAAAGGTAAGCTCTGTTGACGTGATGTTAGCAAAGCTAGCTGCATAGAGCAGCTCTGCGTACACTGCAGTAGCTGTCATTACTTTATTTAATTATGTACATTGATATTTTTTAATGAACAAATAAATAAAACACAAGAACGAAAGAGCACGCAGAGCATGCACATTGCTCTTTGATTGTTTTCGCTCAAAGTGGCAGCTGTAATGTGTGCCATGGTGTCAGACTACCTGGCTTCATGTAGCAGGAGAGAGGGTGAGAAAGGTCACGGTGAGCGTCTTGTGCTTGGTTACTTCTTGCTTGTTGCTCCTTGGTCAGTGTTCATAGTTGAGCGTTATTTGCGATTAAGGCATTGCCTCAATTGCTATGTTTAATGGTGCAGACAGTGGTGGTTTCTGACATGAGCAACATGGGCAAATGTCCAGAACATTATCTTTTTAGGAATGGCACGAGACCACTGCAGATTGTAGCACAGAGATAGAAGCAAATTAATATTGGTTAAATTTATTAAGTATTTAATATCTAGGTGTTTTATGGGAATATGGATCTTTCAGATCAATTTGAGAAGTAATTTTGATCATATTTCACATTTTATCGTATCATGTAGCGTGGGCCACTGGTCTTGGTCTTGACTAGGTCTCAACTTCCCTCGGTCTTGGTCTTGACTTGGTCTCGGACCCTAAAAGTCTTGGTCTTGTCTCGGTCTCGATACTCTCTGGTCTTGGTCTTGTCTTGGTCTCGGGTTAGGTAGTCTTGACCACAACACTTCCCTCAACACCTCGGCTGCACCTAGAAATTCTGTCCATGAAAGTAATGAACAGAATCGATTACAAAGGGCAGCCCCGGCAGAGTCCAACTCTCACCGGAAACGAGCCCGGCTTACTGCCGGCAATGCGGACCAGACTCTGACACCGGTCATACAGGGACCTGGCAGCCCATATCAAAGGGCCCAGTACCCCATACTCCCGAAGGACCCCCACACAGGGCTCCCCGAGGGACGCAGTCAAACGCCTTCTCCAAGTCCACAAAACACATGTAGACCAGTTGGGCGAACTCCACACACCCTCCAGGAACCTGCTGAGGTTGTTGAGCTGGTCCAGTGTTCCACATTCGGGACGAAAACCACACTGCTCTTCCTGAAACCTAGGTTTGACTATCCGACGGACCCTCCTCTCCAGAACCCTGAATAGACCTTACCAGGGAGACTTAAGAGTGTGAGCCCTCTGTAATTGGAGCACACCCTCCAGTCCCCATTTTTGAACAGGGGATCCATCACCCCAGTCTGCCAATCCAGAGGAACTGCCCCCGATGTCCATGTGATTCTGCAGAGTCGCGTGAGCCAACACTGCAATATCCGCCCGGCATTCCTTAAGGAACGCCGGACGGATCTCATCCACCCCTGGGGCCCTGCCACCGTAGAGCTTTTTAACTTAACCACCTCGGCAGCCTCGTCCCCAGAGATTGGAGAGCCTGACCCAGAGTCCCCAGGCTCTGCTTCCTTAACAGAAGGCATGTTGGTGGGATTGAGGAGGTCTTCCTCAACGGCCCACAACGTCCCGAGTTGAGGTCAGCAGCACACTACCCCCCCTATAAACTGTGTTGGTGCTGTACTGCTTCCCCCTCCTGAAATGCCGGATGGTGGACCAGAATTGCCTTGAAGCCATACAGAAGTCTTTCTCCATCGCCTCTCCAAACTCCTCCCACACCCAAGTTTTTGCCCTAGCAACCACCCGAGCCGCATGCCACTTCGCCTGCCGGTATCCATCAGCTGCTTCTGGAGTCTCACAGGCCAAAAAGGCCCGATAGGACTCCTTCTTCAGCCTGATGGCATCCCTCACCGAAGGTGGGTAATCTGAACTGCTGTTCGGCCCGTAAGCACAAACAACAATCAGGACCCATCCCCCCACCTGTGGGCAGAGGGAGGCTACGCTCTCGTTCACCGGGGTAAACTCAGCCTCACACACTAGCTCCGGGTCCTTCCCCACCAGAGAGGTGACGTTCCACGTCCCAAGAGCCAGATTCTGCACCCGAGGATCAGACCGCCAGGGTCCCCTCCCTTGGCATTAGAAACATTAGAAAATGTTAATGGAAAAATCCAAAATAACCAACTCCAACCAAATAATAACCAAAACGTTTTTACGCTCGCTTGAGGTGATTTTTGGCTTTTCCATAAAAGAGCTAATGCTCAAAACTGGTCCATCCACTGGTGGCTCTGTATCTTACTAGGAGCATGAAACTTGGAAAATGTTCAAAGTCCAATCTTCCAGCGCAGAGGGGAGGATACATAGCAACCCCCACTTCCTGTTTATTACAGCCGTGACATCGACATCTGAGGAATCACCCTTTGTGTAGCCTGGCAGGTTTTGCTCCAAACCAATACATTGAAACACGCCTAATTCACATTTTCTTATTTGTCTTTATTACAACATTTTAAAAGTTCAAACATCCATTTGTCTGCAATTAATCTATATGATATGTTTTGACTTGGTGATAGACGTTTCGATAACATTTTAATTTATTGAATGGGTCTGTAAAAGAAACTTTTTGTTTTGCATTGCTTTTGATTGTTTTGCATGTATGTGTTTTTTATATAATCACATAAGTCATAATGAACTGGAAATATACAGAAATCATTTGACGATTCTGTTTGTTTTTGAATAGAAAATTAAGAAATTTGAAGCAAGCAGCTAAGAAAGGTTATGAGATTAATCTCCTTAAATAGGCAAATTTGGATTATTTTAAAACAATTCACGGCACCCGAGTTCCTTCTGGGAGCTTTGTTTTCAAGACCCTGATAGTGAGGATGTAAAACTCTGATGGCTTCGCCTCCTGAAGAGCACTTCGCTATTATTGCTGGTTTTGGTTCTGACCCGTCTGTGTCCTGCTGTGAAATGTCAAAATGTTAGCAGTAAATTAAGGGAACTCCAGCTGCTTAACAGCCTAAATACAACCCAGTTAGACACAAAACATCTTGTTTTTTTTTTGTTTTTTTTATGTAGTCTGTTTTCCAAATTTCAACAATCACAAGCCTTTTACTTCTGGTTTTGGGCTCCACCTCCTCATAAATACGTTGAATAAATGTTCACCTAACCTTTTCCGCCCGCTGCTTGGTGCTGAGTACATATCAAACTTTTTTTTTTCATAGAAAGCTACATAGAAAGGGCGCTGATTAAAGCCGGGAAAATGCAGGGAAACCATAAATGTCAGCCTGATGAAATAATGGAGTGAATGCAGTCAGAGCTGCACGGTCAGGTGATTAGCTTGAGCAGATTTATTATTACAAGCAGTCTCTTACATTAAATATATGGCGATATAAAAGAACATTAACTCAGTTGTAAAGAAAAAGGGGTTTTTCTTCACAACGAAGCAACATTTTTACATAAGTTGCATAAAATATTCAAAAAGCAGGCCAACATCTGCTGTGGTGGGAGACGGTTGTGCACCAGAAGAACAACAAATGGATTAAAGTGTAAACAAAAGAAGTAACGGATGTTGCTCACCAGTCTCCGGTCCGCCTCGCGTCACGCTGATGAACTCTCCTCAGCGCTCTCTCCTCTCGTTTCTCCTCCCTGCGCCTCCTCTGCCTCCTGCAGGCCAGCGCTCTGTAAAACTCCCTCTGCTTCAGCTCCTTCAGGCGCTGTGGAACAAGCACATGTCTTACTGTTTGCTGTAAGACAAATCCGACACTCAGTTTGCTAACAAAAAGAAAATAAAAAAGTCTGTAATTAAACTAAAGCGAGAACATTTACCTTTTTCAATCCATTGCAGACATCGTTGTCTTTCTATTTATGCGTGTTACCAGTATCTTTATTTTTGCTATTTACACATAAGTCCTTATGTTAGTTATTATCACTGACCAGAACCACTCAACCTCACACAGAACACACTCTGAAGCCTTTACAGAGTATTAGTACTAGGGTCGCCACCCGTCCCTTAAAATACGGAACCGTCCCGTATTTGGCTGTTAAATGTGGCGTCCCGTATTGAACCGATACGGGACGCGATTTGTTCTGTATTCTATGAATGTCTGATAGACACGCCTATCACACACACATCAACACTAATTATAACAAAAATGGCCAAATAAAACAGGAAATATTAAGGTCAGCTAAATTGTTGTGGCGGGATGTAAAAAGGACCCACAAATGGACCGACGCTGTTGTGGTTGTATAGAGACGGACACTATGCAGCCGCGGTGAGCTGCTCACGTCTTTTTAAAATGCCCTCAGCCCGATACGCCACCGTCATTAGAAGTAAAACCTTTCGTAAAGATACAGACGTGAAAGGGAAGACACAAATCCCAGGCTGAACATGTTAGTGAGGATGAATACAGGCATTTAGATTAAAAAAAAAAAGTGTCCGTGTGGCGCAGTGTGCTGCTGTATGACAGACAGAATGGATCAGGAGAGGAACTGCAGACCCATCAGAACCTAAAGAACCAGAAATCAGCATCTCTTCATGCCTCAATCCTGAGGCTGACATGGTAGAACATTTTATTTATTGATTAAGTTTCTTATTGTGCTTTTAGTTGACTGTTATGACTTGATTATTTGTTTATTTAATGAATAGTCATAGCAGCCAAAATAATATAAATGGTCATTTAGAGAACAAATCATACTGAGAGATTAACAGTAAATACATAAATATTTCCTACTTTTAAAAAGGTTTGTTAGGGCTTTCTGTTTGTTTTATCAAGAAATGTTGACATATTTTATTAATTCATTGTTCAGTGGTCATTTAATGTATTGTTAATGTCAGACACAGACCTGCAGCCCAGGGGCGGTTCTAGATGGGGGTAACGGGGTACAGAAGAAATTATGCTAAATAAATGTCTTTTGTTAATGCACAGTGGTGGAATTTTTTAACCTTCACAATTTTACTTTAACATTGAATTAAAAATTATGGTGCCACACTTCTGGCTGCTGTATGGAGACAGGATCACACTTTCCACCTGCCAGGGATCTGCAGCCTGGATCTCTGGAGACACAAGTTGCTCTTTGGCTCACTTGCTATATCAAATGATAAAATATTGCTCTGTTTTTTTATTTATTTATTTTTAAAGTAACCTATGCTTTTCGAGCCCTGTCTGAGGACATATTTTGATTATTAAATCAGGTCTTATGATAAGTTACTCAGTACTTGAGCAGATTACCAAATTCATTTTACACTTGCTTAATTAAACTTGTTTAAGATATGCTCTGATTTGAGTACAATTTTGGAGTACTCTACATGAACAATCTATGGGTTACTTTTTAAAAACAAAAACATTTCCATAAAATATTATTTATCACTGCAGTGGCCATCCCTCCCTATGAGAGTAGGATGACACGTGCCGTGGTGGGGGTCCCTTATTTTTATTTCTGAAAGGTGGCAACGCTAATTAGTACTGCATTAATGCAGCATATTTACCATTATCATGTCAGAGTTAGCCATGGATGCACAAATTACCCATGGTGACTTCATGGTACTTGTCTTTATCTGTTTCATCAGATGGGATCAGGGATATTGGTGTTTATGAGCTGAAGCACACAGCACACTGTGTGCTAATGAATTTCACACCGAAACTAATTAGCCATATATCAATCTAGCTAGCTTCTCTGGTAGCTAGCCAGTTATTTAGATGGCTACCCAGATAGCCAGCTGGTTACCTAGTTAACTACTGTCAGAGAGAAAATGTTCTTTTCTAGCTGCTGTGCAATGAAAAAGTTTTGGTATACTACCAAGATTTTATTATTACTTCTTAGTCATGAATAGAAAAGCCATGAACAGTGTACAAAACAAGTCAGGCAAGAAAATTTGACAATATTACAGTTTTCAGAAAAGACAGTGTAAAGATTAGTTTTTGTAAATAATAAAAAAAAGTTCAACAAACGTCACACAAAATAAATATGGCATAGCATAAGTATCATATTTAAAATAGCAAGGACTAAGCAATGTGTTGATAAATCATGACAGTTTTCTTATTTGTATTAGAGACATTTTTATGTAATTTGGGATATTCAACAAAGTAGTTCAGATAGATCAAACTTTTGCTTTTTTACATTTTTGGATTTAAGTTTGAATGTCATTTTAGTCACTCAGATTTAAGTTAATATATTTTCATTTGATATTTTCAATTGTTTTGTGGCACATAAGTAGTTTTTTGTAGAAAAATAAATACCAACTATAGGTTCTATAGGTTTTGTTGAGAAACAACTTATAGAAAGCTGGTACTTTATGTAAGTTTAACTCCCCCCTTTATAACAAAATAATGATTAAATATTTACAGATAAAGCTGTGTTTTTAGATGCTTAAGATTTTATGCACACCATTAAAATTATTAGTAAATTATTAAGTGCAGTCGAGCCCCATCTGACAGACACACAACCAGCTGCCACTGGTGCTCACTAAGTCAGCAGTCAGCTTTAGCACAGTCCAGATCAGCTTAATTCACTTACTGAGCTCCGTCTGCAAACCCACAACTACTTACACACTGTGTGTGTGTGTGAGTGTGTGTGTCACAGATAACGATAATAACACAGGGATGAGTTCGTATCACACATAGACGGACAAATAGACAGCAAGGCAGGCAGTGGGAATGGCGAATGGACGAGCGAACAAAAATAGACAGACAGATGAAACACAGGCAGACAGACAGATGCAAGCAGGCAGGCTGGAAGACAGCTGCACTGGGGTTTGTTAACGCTTGCTGCTGCATGTAGCCTCTGCATTTCATGGATGGTTTGGATGTTGTGTTGGGGAGGAGGAGATGACAGCAGGGCTCACAGCAGGCTGTAATCAGAAGCTCCAAATATCTCAAAATACAATCTTAGAGATGTGAACAAATCACCACAAATCAAACTTTTAGGAACTTTACATCATCACATGTTCAGGTTTCTTCACCAGCAGTAAGTAAATTAATACTGATTCTGGACTTTGTTCAAAGGTTAATACTGAAGTGGGGTTGGACGGAGTATTCATTAGTTGTGAGTGTCCTAAATGTGGGGCCTGCTCTGACAAATGGCTAGTCAGAGCAGACCTGGTTCCAAAGCAGACTCTTAAAACAAGTCCAATGATTCAAGTCAATAAGGTTAGTCTGTTGCTCATCTGAGTTATTCCAGATGAACAGTTATCCACCTGTTAGCTGGTTTTCCCTGTAACAGTTAGTTGTTTCTCCACCATTTGCACCTTGAGCATCATACAAGCACTAGGACCGTCCTCCTGGCTCCCAGTGTCTGTTTAATGACTTTCTTAATTACATAAGAAAGTCATTAAATAGACAGAAATCCTTTACAAATGTGTGCAACACTGTCAATATTCCACTGATGGCAAAAAACCCAAAATTTCACAATTATGGTGTTTCCATTAAAAAAGAAATGCAATTAAAATCACACATGGATATGATTGTTCAGACAATACGTCATTAAGAACCTGCTGCATCATCCTCCAACTGCAGCCTGTCTTCTACTTCATGGTTTGTGACAGTGGTAACATCTGGGTTGTTAATCATGTGACGGTTGTGAGGTGAAAAAAGTTTTTCTTTGCAGTTTTGCAAAATAAACCAGTTTCTATATGGCAAAAAAAAAAATCACCTCATCCTAGAGCCAAAACGTTTTATCGAAAGTCTTTTCAAAATTGCAGTGTTTCCGTTAAGCAAATTTATTTTCTAAATACCAAATTGTGCAGTTATGTGGTCAATGGAGACACAGCTACCGTGAAAACAAGCATTTTTATACATTACAATACCATTCCTTCAGGTAGTGTCCTTGTCTGGTTATAGTTGTTTGTTTGTCAATCTTATATTTCTTCATGTAAAGTTAATCAGTAATGTTCAATGGATCATCTTAGCCTTAAAAGTCAATAAACATAAACTATTAAGCCAATGACCGGTTAGAGGTCTAAAGGTATGAACATCAGCTATTGTTAAGTCAAAGGCTCAACCAAAGTGTCTTGGTCACTTTTCCATTATGTTACAACCACAAACGTCTATGTATTTTAGTGAAAAGTCTTTCCAACTAGCAGCTGTATAATAGAGATTTTTAACTTTATTTACTAATTAAGTGACTTCTGCTTTTTATTTACTTAGAGGTGTCTAGTAAAGGGGTTGACTAGAGATTTATGACACCTCCTTCTCGGGTTTTGTACCGTTTCTCTTCCATATGATGTCATTGCTGAAATCAGAGAGAGGTTTCTTTGTTACGTCTGCTGGACAGCTTTGAAATGAATAATTAGACTCACACATTCAGGTTTATAATTGTGGAATAGACATTTGTGCAACATTGACTGAATTTGTGAGATAAATAACTTTTTTGTCTACGCAAACAAATCTTCTCAATCAATGACCCATGTTTAAGGAAGTATTTCACAGAATAATACCCCATAGAAAATGTTGATTCTGAAGGTAAACTAAAAGTTTTCTGACTCATCTGGAGGAGTGAACTCATTGATGCTGAGCACTGGATGTAAATGGTAAGAGCCATTATAAGTCAAAGACTTTGCGTAGGAAAATCAAGAAGACATAAGTGGAATATGGACTGAATTCAATGATTCAGATGGCATTTTTATTGCCATAGTGACTGTTACATTAGAGCCACATTGACTGAGACACACACTTTCATACACTGATACACAGATCAGTAGGAAAGTGTCCAGGGGCATCACAGAGTTTAATAGGGGGAAGATGGAATCAAACCCACAACCTTTCATTTGCAAAACAACTTGTCCAAGGTTATTATAGTCAACTAAAAAGAATGAAATTATGAAAACGAAAACTGAGAATAAAAGAAACAGCAATCAATGGGGCAAATCTATAACTAACTGGAACTTTATAATGTGCTTAATTATATAGCACATATACAGAACTTATAGATATGATACAAGCGTCATGTAGTCCGCAAAATGGCAACGGCAAAAGTTGGGAGAAAAGCATGAGTTGTTGTTCAACAATAAATGAATCATTTTACAAAAGCATACTGTGTGTGTGTACAGGGCCGGTTCCATCAAAGCACTAAAGTCTCCAGCTTCTGTGTTCCTCTGTAAAGGATGCATTTTTAAAATAATCAACCTCAAACGTAATCTGCTCCAACTTGTCAGATTAGATACTCAGAAACAACAAAGTTTTGCTTATTTTATCTTAATGATAGCCCACCAAATGCAAATGAGTTGATAATAAATTAACCTTTTAATGCCAGTTTATTTGCATTAAACTGGGAAATAAAAACTCCTATTGACATTATCATTTCTGTTGTTAAAGCTGCAGTCGGTAACTTTTATAAAAACATGTTTTTTATACATATTTGTTAAAATGATCATTATTTTTGACAGTACAATATAAGTGGGATAATCTGTGGAAAAAAAAATCGAACTCCCAGTGCTCCCAGTACCAACTGCAGAAATACACCACTCAGTCAGGAGCAACCAGTCAGAGGCAGGAGGAGGGTCTAAGCACTGTCAATCACTCTCATGCTCATCCCCTCCCTCTTTGCTCTCTACTAGGCTACAGCTGGTTCGCCACAACATAACCTGTCACGAATGCTAATGCTAGTGCTAGTTAACATGGGCACCATGAGTGTGGATAGCTGGTTTTCCTGTAACATCTTCCTTATTTTTCGGACTATAAGCCGCTACATTTTTCCTACACTTTGAACCATGCAACTTGTAGCCCGGTGTGGCTTATATATGTACGTTTCCAGTTTTTAAAAATAAAACTGTAGGTGCAGCTTATAGTATGGTACGCTCTATAGTCCGGAAAATACGGTAGTTGTTTCTCCACCATTTGCACATTGAGCAGCATACAGGAGATTGATAGACAGCACTAAGATCCTCCTCCTGGCTCTGATTGGTTGTTTCTGATTGGGATTTTGGAGACCTATATAGCAGCACAAGGAGGAAGTAGAAGGGTGATTCTCTGAATTCGGTGCTTTTGGGGTCTATGTCACTTAAAAATATACCACAAAAAATTGTGTTTTTGAACACTGCATCTATTGAAGGACTCTTTGAACCTCCAAGAAAATATGTCTCCTCACCTTATGCATAAAATCCCAAATATTAATACAAATTTCTTTGCTGCTTAGGTTGCTTTAAATTCAACCCTGTAACGGGACAATTTCATTCCTCTATGAGTATAACTCTATAACACAATTCAACTAATTCGGTAACACTTTATTTGAAGGGGGTTGAATAAGACTGACATGACACTGTCATAAACATGACATAACACCTGTCATGAACATCAATAAGTTTTCATGAATATTTATGACTGTTGTCATGAAGCGTCATTCGGTAAATCATGACACTTTTAATACAAAGTTGACATTATTCAAAATGTCTTTGTTATGACAACTTGACATTAACCAAGAAATCATTACTGATATAAATTTGTTATAAAAGTATTACTGATTGCACTTTAAAAATGAGGTAACTTTATGTTATTAAAGGTAAAGTTTAAACAGTAATGATTTCTTAGTTAAGGTCAAGTTGTCAAAACAAAGACATTTTGAATAATGTCAACTTTGTATTAAAAGTGTCATAATTTACCGAATGACGCTTCATGACAACAGTCATAAATATTCATGAAGGCTTATTCATGTTCATGACAGGTGTTATGTCATGTTTATGACAGTGTCATGTCAGTCTTATTCAACCCCCTTCAAATAAAGTGTTACCTTAATTTCTTCCAGTTCCTTTGAGATCACCTGTCCCTTCATCAAAATAACTAATTGTAAGTATATTTTATTTGTTTCTGAATCATAATTTATGACTGATCAGTAGAATATGGCAACTTAATGTAAAAGCACTTCTCATAAATCATGAAAATACACTTAAAAATAAAAATTAAATCAGGCTTTTTTATGTTTATGAATAATTCTTTAAACTTTGCATACAGTCCAACAAATATTAGTCTAATATTTGCTGTTATTATAAAAAAAATTACAACAATGTATCGTGTTATGGGGTTGGACCCATTGTAAAAGTTGACCAGACTGTAACGGGGTTGAACACTCAGCCTGGCTTAACAACAGTCCAACGTTCAACCCCGTAACAAAACCACTGTTTTTGTAACAGGGTGGAAGATTTTCACTAAAAGTTGCCATAAGTCTACATCAGCTAGGGTATGGAGCAACATATGATATGATGAAAACAAGAAATGAATATGTGTTTCAAAGACCATTTTTTACTTTTTCCCAAACAACAATAAATATCATTTACATGCATAACCGGGTTGAAAGGTTGAGCTTGACGATGGCGATATTTGGGTGAAAAATAACCAAATATAGGTAAGAAACTTTGCTAAAACTCGAATCTCTTTACAGTGTGAGCATGAAGAGACTTAAGTGATGTCACTTCCAGGGTGCAGAGGAAATTGGACTGAACCATTATTTATAAAAAGGAGGAATTAGTTTGCTGTTACGGGGTTGAACAAAACTTGAGGGACAGGATTAAAAAGTGCTATTTTATATATAATTTATGTATTATTCTCATATTTATTTTATTTGGGTTAAAGTAGACCTAAAATGTTTATAATGGTACAAATAACTTGTAATTACTGTCTATTTTTATTTGTTTTATATTCATTGAAAATGAACATTGGTCAGTGGGGACATGCTCATTTGGCTGACTTCTACACCCATAACATTTTTCAAAACATGATTTTTAAAATATATTTGCATGTTACATTACCAAGACACATGGATATTTACATTTCTTGGTTTTCTCAAAACATTTTGTTTGCATTATATGAAAATCTTTGAGATAAACCTGTGGGACACAAAAGGCACCAAGTTCAGAGAATCGCCCAGAAGAGGTTGATTTTTTTCACACATTATTTGTCTCATACTGTCACAACAGTATAGCAACACTTTTAATAAACATGAAAAAAAAATTGTCAAAGTTACATACTGCCGCTTTAAGGGCTCCATTGTGATCTGTAATTATGATGTCTTCAAAAAAAGGATATGCTAACTGATGCATGACGACATGACATATATATTTATTCAGTTTATTTCAATTAAAAAAACAGTTAAATGAACAAGAAACTTCCACTAGTAATGAATAAACTCAGTCAGTGTCGACGTAAGTTTTCTCAGCAATGTGAGGAACAGTTGGTTACACTGACATGTTTTCAGTTAGCATATGAAACCTTGGAGTGATGAGAGGAAAAATTAAACATCTGCTGTTTTGGGTGTGAGCGGCTTGTTGGTGTCTGTTTCTATGTGTTACATGTATGATCGTGTGTGTGCGTGTGTGTGTGCGCGCTTGCATGCATGTGTGTGTGTGCACTAAGAGTCAGAATTAGGAGGGCCAGTGTTTACACTAAACTGGCAAATAAATCTGACCTTCTCACTTTATCCCTGCTAAAAATGTCAGATAAAGCAACGCTTCTATCCTGAGCTTAACAGCCCTGGTCACCTTGTTGACAGGGTTAAACGGAAAGAACAGCAGAAATCTGTTCCTTTTCATATTTTACACGGTGTCAGCAGCCTGGGCTTAGAAAACACTTTAGATATTCATCAATCAAACAAGAAACCATGCAGCACACGAGCTGATTATGAGACGATGAGCCCTTGGGCACAGGCTCTTTAAAGACCCCCTCCCTCCTTAAGCAGCAAATTAAATTGCTTTGTTAATTATACTGTAGGCTTACTGTAGCATTTGTGTGGAATTTACTGCACAGCTGTGTTGTGTAGGAATTAATGAACAAATGCATTATTAAAATGTGAAATCAGCTCACTGTTCTGCAGATACTTATTAGGATTTCGCTTCATTAGCGATGAGATTTTTTGCACGTTCCCTCTGCTTATTTGCTTATTTGTCTATAATAAGATGAGCCGTTCCAAGGGCTCTCTGCTCAGCAACTTTCCCTAATCCAAGGCTGCACTTATTAAGTTTCTTTTTCTTTTAATAAACTTAGCTGGTGGAGACGCCAAAGGGCCAAAGTCAATAAACAAAAGAAGCTCAACTTGGAGTGTTTCACCTCCATCAGATGAGCAAACGGACTCACAAAGAACAATGAATGTAAGGATCATGAGCGTAAGCATCGACAGTGTTGCAACAAAAGTATCTGCCCTCTTAAAGATCATCAGATTATATTAATTAATCTGATGATCAATCTAATTAGTCAGCCTATTGACTGATATAACCAGAGTATTAAAAAAACTGAAATATTGATTTACTTGATTCTTTCTGCATTTGAACAAATCAAAATATTTTTTCAGGGAAAATATTATCCAAGCTAATCTGGTCCTGGACAGTTCTGTAAATGTAATTATTCTGCTTTTAACATGATAAATTCTGACTAGAACATTTTTGGGAGGCTGAGTTCACTAGATTACTGTCAAACCTTCAGGTTTCACCATCAGTGGTTGAATTGGTCTGTTACCATAACTAATTTTGCTGGATGATAAATTGTTCCTGAAGTTATTGCAACAAACCATAATATTCTTGCCTTGAGAGAATTTTCAAGTATCATAATTGTAATGGCATAATAATACAAGAACACACTCTCAAAGCTCAGTAAACTTTAAATTCTAATGAACATTTAACACTGGAATGGAAGACTTTCTAAATATCCAAAAAAAAAAACCCAAAACAACAAATAAATTAATTATGAAGTATCAAAATTCTCCTTCAGATAAAGGCCTGGCTGAGACCAAAGCACCAGAATGAAGATGTTTGTCATCCAGTTTGTGGTAGAAAGAGAGAAAAAGGAAAAAGGATTAAACAGAAAATATTGAGTTTGTCTTAATTTAATATGCGATTAATTATTTTATTGCTTACTGCGACAGGCCTTATGTGTGTGTGTGTGTGAAAGGGTGTGAAGGTCATGCAAAGCGCTTTGAAGTCCTCTGAACTTGATGCAGTACAGGCCATAACCAAAAGTAAGAGCAATCATCCCCAAACAGACAAAGAGTGTGATGAACTGGGGTTTCCAGGACAACCTGCTGTAACCAAATGGAAGGATAAATTCTCCTCTTTGAAGAAGAATGTTTGCTCGTCAGCCGGTTACCTTAAACTTAAGCTCTCTTGAGCATCTATCCACAAAACAATGGTAAATATAGCTCTGAATAGCTAAAAAAAAGAAAGGATTCAGATGATGTTTGGCGCCTTTAAACCTACTTTAAAACCCTACAATATGTGGCTAAATGAAAACAATTTAGCACACATTACTTGTAGAACAGTGGCCAAAAATTCCTCCATGTAAAAGACTCTTTACCTGCATTGGTTCATGGTTCAATATTCCCAGATTCATCAATTCTCAGATTATTCATTCATTTTCATTGGCCCCAACTGGCTGTCCGAAGAGAAAGGATAACAAAGACTGTAGACGTTAGCTTCTGCTGTAGTGCCAAGACAGTTCCAGTGTGCGTATTAATGCATAGTAAGGCATATTTGGTGTGTGTAATATTAACATAAACACTTAAGTGTTTTTAGAATATCAGCTGCTATTGACGCTACAGTTAGCATCTGCTGTGCAGCTTCTCATCTAGCCATTTAGGAAAGCTAGGAAGCTAGCAAGCTAACAAAAAGCTATTCAGGTTCTTGTTTGAAGAGCTTATGTTCCTGTAATGAATGTAATCATCATCTGAAAACTGCTTCATGTATTTAATCTGGTTCTCTTTGTATTATAGGGAACATTTGAATGTGACAAACTATACGTTTCAGAGAACTGTGTATTAGTCATTTGATTTGGATAAAAACATCACACACATTTTTTTCCCTTTTCGATTCAACTTCTTGTGAAATAAGCAACAAAATCACAACATGTCCTCTTGTTTTTTTCTGCCAAATATGTAGCGGCTAATGATGCTGAAGTTAGCATCTGCTCTGCAGCTTCCTATCTAGCCTAAACAACTAGATAGGAAGTATTGCTATGCTTGATAACAGTCATTGCCAATAATTTTGTTCTTGTAATGAATGTAATCATCATCTGAAAACTGCTTTATGTATTTAATCTGGTTCTCTTTGTATGATCGGAAACATCTGAGTGTGAAAGAAGACACTCAGTTCTACTTTTTCATACTTTTTCATGTGTGTACATCAGTGATCTGGTTTGGATAGAAACACCTCATTTTTTCCCCTTTTTCGTTTCAACTTCTTGCGAAATAAGGAACTAAATCACAGGTCTTTTTTTCTGCTAAATGTGAGCAAAGAAAACAATTCTGTACAAACTGAGTATTATTGTTGATCTACAGAACATTCACATTTGTCACAAAAGTAAAACCAGTTCTGATGACATATAGCCATTTCAAAGAGAAGAGAGAAAACCTCATCATTTCCAAAAGGATGACCATGAACTGAAAGGCGGGTGGCATGGCTGGATGTGTGCAGGCTGGAGAGTATTATTTCTGGAAAATCCATTCCCTGCAAATGTTGCAGTCTCCAACAATATGCCCTAAATGCTCCTTGTCCTCCAAAAAACCTAATAACTCTGACACGCCGCTAACTGTGACAAATATTATGGCTCTTTCATTGGCCTGCAAGTGAACAAATGATAATTGTGGCAAATACATGCCTCCCAGCATCTATAATTTTGAAAAGATCAGAGCAGCTGCAAGTTCTCAGCCCTCCACTCACAAACCATGGTTAGGTAAGAAACCAGAAACTGAAAAGATTTTAAAATGGTGAAAAAGAAAAGAGAGAAAAAAAAACATCTGTGTACCTTTAGGTAAAATCTAGTAGATGCTCTGATTCTTTGATTTGACTGGAATCTTTGAAAAACTGAAACACAACAGACTGAATGTTTTTCTGTTTACACATTGCCTTGCTAAAGTATTCGTTCACCTTAAACATTTCCACATTCCAACCTCAAACTTCAGTGTAAGTACAATGAGATTTTATGAGACACACCAGTGCTTAATTGTGAAATTGTGAAAAAAAAAAAAACATTTTCGGAGTTTGTAGAAGCACCCTTTGATGCATATACAGCTGCAGCTCTTGGGAACGTCTCAACCATCTTTTCACATCTACATGCTGAATATTTTTGGCCAATTTGTTTTGCAAAATATTTCAAACTATGTCAGATTGGAGGGAGAGGATTTGGGAGCCTTAATTTTGAAGTCCTGCCATAGATTGGATGCATGTGTTTTCTCATTTCTGTCATTTAGATTCTGCTCCTTTGCTTTCTGATTAGCTAGATGATATCATCATGAATATGTCCAATTTGAGGTCTGAGCAGTCCTGATGTCCTTCTGAGTGGACCGGTTCGCTCTTCACACACCACACACAGTGGGAATGTCTCTTAAGATTATCTAAAGAGCCATCCATATAGTGGTGGCCTCCTTGAGATTTCCAGAAGAGGAAATTCAGAACAAACATCTTGCTGTGTGAACCAGGCATAAAACATGATTATGTTGTGATCCTCTGTAGCTCAGGCAGCTCGTCTAGGACAGGATGGACAACTCCAGTCGAGATCCAACACTCCTGAATCAAATTATCGAATACTCTCAGTATGCAGACCTGTTCTCCAGGGTCCCGCTAAGCATGTAATTATTCGACTCAGGTGTGTTGAAGCAGAAACATACCTAGAAGTATGAAGGGTCATTGACCTGCTGGAAGGTGAAGCTCTGCCAGACAAATCTTATACCAATATTCTAACCCAGTGGTTCTTAACCTTTTTTGAGGTACCGAACCCACCAGTTTCATATGCGGATTCACTGAACCCTTCTGTAGTGATAAATAAAATATGATTCTCCCCCCGCAAATTCAAGACATTGGGGTGCCCCAACTAGAGTCTACTTGGGTCACCCCATGATCACTAAGTCTTCTTAAAAGAGTCTCTGAGAACAGTTCTTCAAAATATAGTCAGTGTTTTCAGCAAAGTTGAGCTGACTGTCCAGGAACGAGCCAAATCTGCCACAGTTTCAACAGGTTGGCCATCGAGAGAAACTGGAACCACTTTAAGGTCTTGTTTAGATCATTTAATTAGCTCTACATTCTTAAGAGAATGAAAAATTAATAATAAATAATAAAGACTTTGCGGTATTCTGATTTAGTAATTATATTAGTTGTGTTACCACCCCCACGCCACTAGAGGCAGTAGCAACCCTGAAAAGATGCGACCGAGGAGCAGATTTAGAAGTACACCGAAAGATACAGAATGGGGTATACATAGACATAATATAAGGATAGATGCATCATGGACCGCTCTCGCCTATTGTCGCTGACGAGATTTAGGGCGGCCATCTTGGAGCGGTACTCCACTCCAGTCAGCGTTATGTGTTTAACAGGCACAATGACGTATCAGCGGATTTAATCGATCATAACACACTTTTTTGTTACTGTAAACCATATTCAAACATCTATCAAAGCAACATTTATAAACAATTGTATTTTTTAAGTATGTTTTTAATACATAGTTCATCATATTTAAATATGCTTAGTGGCTATAACAATAGAATAGGAATGGAATATTCTGATATCGATGTATGAAGAGCATATTACAAAGCACACAGCTGTTCATAATGTATTTAATAAATTATTTAGCAATATCAATATATATTTATATAACTATACAAACACTAATAAATAAAGATTAATAATGGCACAAATAAATAATTAATACTGAATTATATATATAAACGTGTATATATATATATATATATATATATATATATATATATATATATATTCGGATTTTGGACTCGTCGGCTGAGTCCAAAATCCGACTCGGTTAGCTTTAGTGGCTAACCGTGTGTTAACACACGGTCCAAAATCCGATGTGAGATTCATCCGTGCTGCAGTGAATCCGTCTCTCTTTATAGATTTCTCCCTCTTCTTCCTCACATCGTGTCTTTAGGAAACTTTCAAAACAAAAACGGAAGATTTAGGATGTATCTTACTTTTGACAGAGTGAAAGAATATAAATAATAGTCTTTACCACCTGTGTAAACTTTGCTGGTGAATGTTATAACACATAAGTTTTATAATATGTGTTATATTGTTTCATTTCTAATATAGGCCCTTGTGTCAGATAATCTAAGTCAATGTTAGAGAATAATAAATGTTTTTAGATTTACGGAATCTCAGTCAGCCTTCATAGCGGGGCTGAACCCGTATTACACCAAGCACTGTAGCTAATATTAGCTGGTATCTCGCCGGTGGACATAAATACAGTAAAATAATATTCTAATCACAATATATACACAATAATATGTCCATCTTACTTGTGAAATGTTGTCAGTGGAGCCCTCGCATCAATAATCCATCGATAAGAACAACAATATCCCTCAGTGCTGAGGCATCTTCTGCTGTTTTGCTTGAGCAAAGTAGGAGGGTATACCGCTCCAAGATGGCCGCCGTATTTCCTGCGCCGGAGCGGTCCATGAGGCGTCTATGCTTATATTATGTCTATGGGGGTATATGCCACGAGAGGTGGTGACGTATTTCCGTTTGAATTTATTCCACATAGGTTGGTTCCAGGTCCTGCTTTCTCCTATTGTTCTTGGCCGAAGCTGCAAGATCTGTACCATGAAAAAGACGCAAAACTTAAAATATCTGTGAGCTGCTGGTACAACGACTGAGTTTTGTGGTGTGCCGTTGTTTCCAGTGATTAGTCGGTACCATCCAGTGCTTAGTTTTTTCATTTTCCAGCTGATATCAAGGCGACAGCGGACTGTAGCCAAAACTTAGCCACTACAGCTAACACGCGGTTTGTAGCTGCCTGCTATTTCAAAGCTTGAGGATATTGAAGATCCAGCGTCAGAAATGGGAAGATGGGGGATATAAGTTGTACGTGGTTCGTTTAGTGGAATAATTTGTTGGAGGAAAATAATGCCGGAGGAAATCCACTGCAACGGGAACAGGCTGAGAACAGAGGCAGCGATTCGGCACAAGGTAAGTCAATACGTGTGTTGATGTGCGTTTGTGTTATATGGAGTATGAAATTATTTTGAGGCAACTCCTTAGTTTTTGTTTATGTGACAATTATATAAAATACATTTAACATGCAGTCGGAGCGATACCGAGCACGGTAATTTAAAAACAGCCGAGAGCAGCAATGCTCCAAACCACACAAGAAGTCAGTCAGATTAAGGTCCAAAACCTTCGCTTTACAGCCGTTTAAGTGGCACCGACCCACATAAAAAAACCCACAGAACAAATGGTGCAAATCACGTATTTCCCGAATTCCGAATATATGATTATCTACCTTTGGTGTTTCATAATTATTATCCACGTTAGAGTGAATTTTTCCACTTGACTGCTATAATCTGTTCTTGCGTTACACAACGTAATTTCTCTTTTTTTCCCTCTGAGATTCTGCTTAGAAAATGAGGTTATGAAGTTACATCCTCCTGCTGCTTTTTGTTTTTAAAATGGTTAACGGTTACAGTGGGCAAATCCAGCAAGGACCAAGTGAAAAACTCCATCTCTAACACAGAGTGACCTGTGCACCGGAAGCAGGCTATGTGGAAAAAAAATGCGGAAGTACTAAAACGGAAGTCCGTGGCATATACCCTATTAGGTAAAAATTATGAGCTTTGCTGAAGTAATTAAAGACACAAGTTCAAATCCATGCTGAGAGTGGAACTCCTTCAATCAGTGCTCCTCCGCAGCACTGATTGGCTCAGCAATGTAACATGATCCTCTGCAGCAAGTGATGGCAAAGTGGGGCGCGTCATCACGACTTTACACAAGCGTGTCTTTACCTCCGCGGCAGAGGCTCCGCCGAACCCCTGAGACCGACTCACCGAACCCCTGGGGTTCGATCGAACCCAGGTTAAGAACCACTGCTCTAACCCCATTAACTCTGACTGACTCCCATTTCCTCACTGAAGAAAAGCCAAAAAGAGTGGATGGTGTTCTCACCGTGATGTGAAAACATCCCATTTTTGATCTGCTCAATTTTGGTGTCATCTAATTGGAGTTTTGTCTTTCATACATTTTTGTGGAAGATAAAAATTCCGCAATTTTTGTGGAATTTTTATGCCCCATTATGTCATCATTTGACATTACACCAAAGATTTTCAACATCTTTTTACATTTATTTATTAAACATACATTGGTAAAATATTAGCTGTATGCACATTAAATGTCTCCATGGTAACAAGTCTGAATTCATCTGGATGGACTAGCAGGCTAACGGCTAAAATTCTCCCATCCATACAACAAAGAGCTGAAAGTCTGGTAAGAAAACTCGATGCAATATTTGTGCAACAAAAATTGCACAAATATTGCAAACAAGGCATACAATGGCTTTCTTCTTGCCACTCTTCCATTAGGCCATTCACTTCCTGCTAAAGAGCCCCCTGGTGGTTGAAGAAAAATCCACATATAAGCCGCACTGGGCTGTAAGGCTCATGGTTCAAAGCTTAGGAAAAAAGTAGCAGCTTATAGACCGGAAAATACGGTATGTGAAAAAAAAAATCTAAATGCTCTCTGGTATTGTTCAGGGGGCTGGACCAAATGTGGAGGCGGGCCGGATCCGGCCCACGGGCCGTAGTTTGGGGACCACTGGTTTATGTGATGCTGTTTGTTCTCCAGAGTTTAAATCACCAATCAGATGAGTTCTTAACATAACTGGATTAAAACTTATTTAGATGTCAGAGTGTGTATATGCATTAAACCTTTTGGATTTTTATATAAAAAAAAAAATATGAATCTCAATGAAATACATCGTAGTTTGAGGTTGTAATATGACAACATGTGGCGAAACTTCAAAAATGTTTGAGTACTTCTGCGAGGCCCAGCCCTCTGCTGGTGTTCAGAGTTGATTGGTCTCATCCGGAGCTGGTTCAGACCAAATCCACTGCTGCGTGGCAGGATGAAGGAAACCTCTGTGCGCCTCGTTAGAGCCGGCTGACTCACCTGCTTGTGATGGTGGTCGTAGGAGTTAATGTGGTTCTCGTACTGCTGCTGTCTCACGTACTGCTTGTTGCAGAGCTCACAGTAAAACTTGGAGTCTCCTTCATCCTACAGAGTGACAGAGAGGTAGACAGGAAACAAGAAAAATTATTTATTCGATTAATTTGACTTTATTTTTTTGTGTTGAGGACTTTTGTAAATATCTAGAACTTAAGCATGAAGCAGCTCCTCTTCTCTACGGTAGGAAAAGTAACTTAACAATATGCCCCATTATGTCATCATTTGACATTACACCAAAGATTTTCAACATCTTTTTACATTTATTTATTAAACATACATTGGTAAAATATTAGCTGTATGCACATTAGATGTCTCCATGGTAACAAGTCTGAATTCATCTGAATTGACTAGCAGGCTAACGGCTAAAATTCTCCCATCCGTACAACAAAGAGCTGAAAGTCTGGTAAGAAAACTCGATGCTAAGTGAATGATTTAAAACCCAGTCTACTAATGAAAGTGGCAGGAAATACTTCCACCCATTGGCTATGATATTGGTTTCTATGGAGACTGAACAGGACATTGCTAACCAAACAGGTTGGGAGATGTGCTGGATGAGCCTGTTGGTTGCATATTGTGCAAATGAAAACGTAACATTCAAAAATGAAATAAACAGAAAGGTATTAAGCTATTAATATCATGACAAAAATTCAACAAAAACTTTTGTTGAATTTTTAATTCTACACAGTGTTGGAAAATATTTGTAAGCCTCTTAACAGATTTTGACTATTTTCATCACAATAACTTTTTTTTTCTTTCAGCACCAGAAGAGAGAGAAAAATCAACACTGACTGTTTCTTCTGACTTCTCTACATCATGATGCTAAACATTTTGGACGTCAGTAAATTATATTTTGGGATTTAATGCAACAGTATGTACTTACTTAAAGAGCTTGATTTATTTAACATGAGCACAGTTAGCCAAGTGAAACTGGCTCTCTGCTGCCAGAACATTTCTGGGTTAAGCCAGATTTTTTTCTGGCTTAACCCAATGACTGGTCATATTTTAAAAATGGAAACAGACTACAGACATAAAAAAATATGATTGGAAGTCTCTGGACATCCTTTCTATGTAAGAGGTTTTTATTAGATTTTAAAGCTAATTCCAAGCTGATGCAACCTACATTAATATCTGCTTTCAAACAATACCCAGAGCATGGAAGCAGATGGTTTTGGACCAAACAGGAAGATGGAGATGGCGCCACGAGACACAAAGTGAGACTGAACAAACCTGGACCAAATATGACCGGTAAAATAAACTCTGAAAACTACCCTTCACATCCTGTTTGGATAATTATAAATCATGACTCTGTCTTGAAGTTAGTCATGAAATTAAAATGAAAACAAAACAGTGTAGGTGGGATGGTGAGTTACAGTCAGAGGAAGCATATGCAGTAAAATGTGTTTATGGTGATGTGTATTCATCTTACTCAGGCTTTTAATTTGTTACCTGTCATATGGAGTGAGAGAGTGTGTGTGTGTGTGTGTGTGTGCGTGTGTTTGTGTTTTCAGGCCTTTCCCATATACGGTGATGGTGTCTCTTAGGCTTCCAGTAGCTAATGGGTTCTTCAATCACAACTACTGACCAGTGAGAAGATGAACAAACACAAAGAGAGACAGATGCCTGCAGTTCCACAGAGGAGTTTACAAGCACTCAGCAAATCCATCCATCCATCCATCCATCCATCCATCCATTCATCCATTCATCCATCCATCATTTAGAACAGATCAGAAATATCCTTTATTGTCCCAAAGTGAGGTTACTGAAACGCACAAGCAGCAAGATAAAGGAAAATGGAAGCACATTCACACAAAGCTAAAATGAAAAATAACAATAAGAGACAGAACAGTAAAGGGCAAATTTACAACATAAGACAAATGATAAACAGCATAAACGCTAAAAGAAATTAGCAACAAAAACGGTTTTTGGTGTTTCAATATTTATTTGCAACAAATGTTTGTTTCAGAGTGGGATGACTAAGAAACAAAAACATCACTATCTTTCTTTTGTTTTTTTTAATATAAATGCATCAGTTTGAATTTATTGTGGATTTTCTCCAGTCCAGCCTCCATACGTACACAACCACAAATTAGCAAGCTTCTGCTATAACATTCAATTGGTAGAACTCATTTAAACTGGTTGGTTTTCTGAAGGAAAAAAGTGGCTTTACAGCATAATCCAGGAAGTTCATGTTGAGCTGTTCCATCCTGTCCTGCTTTATTTATTTCAGAACCAGTTATGATACGTGTTTCAAATCATGTGGCTAGAAAACCTGTGGACAAAACGGTTGCTCTGTTTAACGTGACATTTTTTAATGTGCTGTCCTTGATGAAATTCATTTGAATAGAATTGTCCAGCATTTTTCCAAGAGTTGCCGTAGCAAACCTCCAGTCGGAGAAGCTCTTGTTTTCCACCATGCTATTCAGCATGGGATTGTATGAACCGTTACAAAATTTCAGAGGTGCACATTGCAGAAACTTTGGTCTGTATAAAGGAGTGTGTTTGCTGAAATGATGTAATTTAGCCGTGGACTGGGTGCCTCGCAGGCCACACAGACGTATTAAGCAATAAATCAAGCTTTAATCCTTCACTATTAATGATCCAACTCCAGACTTAGGTCAGTTTGAATTCATGTGCTATATACTTTAACTCCAAAGGTTTAAACATGGCTGAGATTACTTTCTGTCTTTGTGTATGTCTTTGTCTAGCTCTAGTTAAGCTTTAGTTAAATGGCCATTTTGTAGCACAGTCACGTAACAATGTTAACTTCAGTTGTTACAAAAATACTATATAAATAATATCTGCTTTAAAAGACATTTGGTTTAATTTATTGCATTGAAATCGGGTCTCTGTCTCTTCATAGCTGCTCCTTGTAAAACTCCGCTTTCAGGAAGTCATCGCAACATGGCTCCTCTATTAACTCTTTAACATTTTTTACGTTAACGGTTTTACCAGCTTTGCACTGAGGAGTAGTTTTTGTAAAGAACTCAGCAGATGTGCAGTTCCACCATGTGTTTGCTAATTGCTCTGGCTAGTCTGAAGGAGCTGAGTGGAGGAGGGCTGCTGTGTGAGGATGAAGCTCTGAAGTTTGGAAACTGTGTCTCGAAGGCGGAGGTAGGCCCACCCAGGCATTTTGCACAGCTAAATGGTTGTCATGGAGATTAAAAAATTTCTCAAACATGCATGAATGAATTAAGCCAACACTCCAGGTATATTTTTGATGAGGGAATAACATTATAACATGATGTAAAGCTCAAAAAAGTTGACTTTACCTAATACTTCCCCTTTAAACAGCAACTAGCCTAAAAGCCTATTCAGTTGCACACAGCCTTCCACATCCACACAGTTATTTCTTAGCAACCGTTTCCATTGAAGACCCGCTGACCCATCATCTTCATAACCATCATCATGTCAGTAAGACCCTCACAGCCATGAAGAAAACGCCCACTGGCATCAGATCAAAATATGATCATGAAATTATCTGCGTGATCTTTTGCTCTCTATTTGTTTCACAGCCTGAATAGTTAAAGACTAATGTACTATTGAATTAGGAGAAGAGAAATCAGCCTACACACTCCAACATAGAACTAGAGAACATTGCTCAGGCAGAAAATATTAAATCAAACTCAGTTTCACCGATTATATTTTTTCATTCCTGAACTCACTCAAGGTCTTATCTGAATATTTTGACAGTCCTGAAGCTTCTGACGAACACACAGCTGATGGAAGACAGATTCATCTTTAACAGTTAGCAAAAAAATAAAAAAAAATAAATCAATCTGCGACTTAACCTTCAGTTAACCAGAAGATTTTGTCTCAGAAAAACGAACTTAAAGCCTTCCGGAGAGGAAAAACCTCAGACTAAATAATGATAAAGAACAAATCAAAGCAAAGGGGGGAAGAAACCAGCTCTGTTAAATCTGCCCACCATGTTTCAGTCAGCATTAGCTCCTCAGACTAGTGATTACAGCATCTACCATAATCCCATTAAGCATCAAATTTATCTTGCATTATTCTATTACCAAACGAAACATTACATTTGCAGTATTTAATCAGGGATGGCATTGCTTTGCATTATGTCATTAAAGATGTCGTGGGGTTGCATTAGATGGCTCTCCGTGTCCATTAAACATGGCCAGCTGGGCGGCTTGGAAATTGCCGTTCAGTAATCTCAAAATTAAAACACATTACAGCTCAGAAGCTTTTTCTGCGCAGCCTTCACTGCGAAAACAACAGGACGCGTTCGCTTGTTGCCACGAGGAAATCGCATTTTTTTTCATCCAGTTGAGGAGGAGATTTGAGGAAGGGTTTGTGGAAATTGCCTGACCTATCGTGTGAATGAATTTTTCAAAACCCACAGGAGCGACTCTCTGATGTACAGCTGAGGAGAAAAACTGACCTCCTGAAGCCAGGCAGCTTACCAGCTTTCACTGCAAGGTTGTAAGTGTGCAAAATTACCTCTGAAAGCAGCTTATTGTGTCTCACTCTCCTCCTCTTCAAACGTGTTTACGTGTGAAACCGTAGATACAGACGACAGAGGAACATTCTAAGAATTAGCTCAAATTACAGCCAGATTAGCAGAAAATAAAAGTTGTATTTTAGAGCTGTGAATTTTAACGCATTGACACTAATTAATCTGAAAATTTTAACACCCCAATGTTATGTAATGCAGATTAATCTACCTACGATGTTGACCTAAAACCCTCGCTCCGGAGGAGGGATACCAGTTCACAGCAGCTCATTATCGATTTGAGTCACAAACGACGGCGAAAACTGAATGTTTTCTGTGACACGCCCCTTTTTGATATGCAGTTGCCCAAATCAAAAAGGGGCGGAGCAACCAAGAACTAGAAAATAAAATGTCTTATCTAGTGGAGTAGGTTTCCCTGTTGAGTCTACATTACCTGCTTTCTGCTGCTAAAACCCCAAATAGATATTAATTGAATTGGTTGGAGAGCAGCAGAAGGCGGAGCTTGCCCAGAGCACCACTGTAAACCACAACTACGTCTATATTTATACTTCAGGCTTACAAAGTTAAGCATAATGATTAATCCCCAGAGTGTGATTATTCTGCTTAAATTGTATAATTGATTGGCAGCACAATTTTTTTGTATTGATGGTCAACAGAACAACATAAATAAAAACCTTTGTTAAAACCCGGGGAGCTTATCGGATTTGAGAACAATTCTTCTGAAACTTTGAGGCCTGTTTTCTCACTAAAATTTTTTGCAGAGTGCCAGAATAAAAACGGCCATATCATCATTTTTCTGTTTAGAAAACATTAGAAAGCTCAGAGAGCACTCTTTCTGAATCTGTAAGTAACTCAAAACCCCTCCTGGGCAGACATGTTCCTGGTCCTCCTGAGACAGATTTGCAGGCTGTGTTTGGAGACTTTGAACTTTTCATTGTGTTGTAATCGGCATTTGGACAAACCCAGAGATGGACGATTGAGAAAAAAGTAAAAATTATCTAATCATGAAAAAGGTTTCAAGACTTAAACACAAGTGAAGCAGATTAGTTGAAGCTGGCTGTAATGTATGTTCAACTTTTTCTGGTGTCAATCCTGTCAACCCTGATTTGATTTAATTTTATTAGTGTCTCCTATTAGGAGGAGAACTGCAAAGAATGCAGTACTGACCTAGTCAAAGAATTAGAATTATGCAGATTTTTCTGCCACATCTTGTGACACCAAACTAGAAGCTGAGGTTTTCACTTTGACTCTGTAGTCACCCCAAATAAATAACATTAGATAAAGAGAGAGGGAGGGGAGCATCAAATAATCTAAATTTTAGGATGTCTTGCTCAGCTCAATATCTTGAAATGTATTACTTTTGCTGAAACAAAGCTGGCGGCTGTAACTAATTTGATTTTCCGTGTCTTGTAACTGGCTTGATAAGTCTGAAGTGTGAAGTGAAGCCGCTCTGCAGCCTCGCCGAGCGTATCCTGTAAATGACTTTCATACTGACAGATCTCCCTTCCCTCGCCTCCCTCAGGGTTATGTTCTTTCTCCAAGCTTGTACTTTCTTAACACTAATGACAAACTGCAACCACCATGAAGACGGACGCTTTTATCAAGTTGGACAGAGAAAAAAAGATGGAGAAAATGACGCAGACTCTGCGCTGATTGCTCTTTTCTGTGATGGAATCGCTTCTGCTTTACAGCAAAAATGAGGGAAAAGGTCACAGCCTCCTTTTGATTCTTTGTCTGGGAAAGATTAGAAAACCCAATAGTTGCTTATCTTTTTGCTGCATGTTAAGATAATTACATCAGTAAGGCCCTGCGGTGTCCATTTCTCCCACTGTGAATTAGTTTCTACTGCAGTTTTACCACAGAAATGAATAAAAACAGATATTTGACAAAAAATTCTTACAAAAAGATGACACCAAATAACCAGAGGACTCACTACAGGGATTATAATAGTCTCTGAGCCATATTTCAGATAATATAACTTCTGCACCTTAAGTGCCTAATTGCCAATTAGGCTCTTAAACTAAGTGCTCTATTGCAAATTGAACTGATTTGCAACATAAACCAACAGTTGAAAGTGATACTCAGTTCCTACAGACTAGCACACAACAATTAGCAAACACCTGGTGGAACTGAACATCTGCTGAACTCATTATATGAGTTACATCTCAGAGCAATGCTGGTAAAGACATTGTTAAATGGCTCCTCTGTTAAAGTGTTAACAGAGGAGCTGGGATGACTTCCTGGAGGCAGAGATTCAGAAAGAGCAGGAGTTTTTAAAGAGACAGAGGGCCAAATTCAATGTGTTAAATTAAAAGTAAAATTTTAGGAACTTTTTTATAACAATTAAATGTAACATATATAATGGATTGAGTAATAAAATGACACAATGTGCCTTGAAAATACATAATAACTAGCTGCCCCTTTAAATACATTTAAAAAATGTAAGTTGGTCTTGAATACGTTACTTATAGATCTTGACATATAAGTAATGTATTATTTACTTAATAGTTCTGTTGTGGCAGGACTATTTAATCTCATAGTTTGACGTTTTTTGTTTTTCTAATCATGGGACTTTTCTAAAAGGCAAAAGCTCGAGTCAGACATCTTCTCTACGTTCTGAAACTCGAGGCAGTTCAGGTTACCGCTAACTAGCTGCTAAAATACTTGTACTAGCCAGCTAGCTAGCTTTTTTTCTTAGCTTCAACGTGATGAGACTAGGAAAACTATTCCTGTTCCTCCTGCTAACGCTGATCTTAGAGCAGCATTTGGTGCAACAAAACTCTGAAGTCGGAGTTTCAGTGGACCTGGTCTTACCAGGTCTTACATTTCAGCTGGTGAGCTCAGTGTATTCAGGTTCAGAAGCCTTGATGTGCCTTGTGAGTTTTCATTGCAATATATTTTCTTGTCATAAATTCTGTCAAGAGCCAAACAATCATGGAAGGATATAAAAAAAATGTTTAAATCAAAAGGAAATTAACTGAAATGAAAAGCATATGTATCAAAAAAGGCGTAATCGAAAATAAATCAAATTGTTGACCTTCAAAAGCTTACAGACTAAACCAATCATCTCAGATATTATATTATATTATATCATATTTATTATATTATATTTATTATATTTCTGGGAAAATAAGGATTTGATCATGTATTGTGAGGATGTTCAGCCTTCTATTGTGTGCCAAGATGTACCAGCTCTGCTGCTGGAGCAAAAATTGTCTTTTGAACATCTGTTTGGAGTTGGACCGGTGTTCTATCAGACAGCCATACGCTGTCAGGATAGCATACATGCAGTGAGTACCATGCCCACGCATGCGCATTAAGAAGTCCGACCATCAGTGGAGTTGTCAGTTCAGCATACGCAACAAGTTATGATGAAAATAAGTCATTAAATTGTTTATAATATAACTAGATAGATATACATGAGTTGTCGTGGTTTCAAAGTGTATTTAAAGCAGTCTAGCTGCAGCTGCTGTCAACTACAACACACACCCGTGTAAAACTCATTAACCTACTTAACCGATGATTCTGTGTTGCTGATTAAATAAAATCATATGGTAATGACTGCGTATGACTATCTGACAACGCATGCTGATCTCACAGAGCAGCGGGACAGAGAGCAGAATGAGCGTTCCTGCAGCTTTAAGGAAGACGCTCATTGATATTTGCAGCCGTTTTAATGCTGGGAGTTAACACAACATCCTGTAGTTGGACTCTGGAATATGACTGATTTGATTGTTTATTTGACAGCAGGTTTCATTTTCACTGTGTTTTCTGCAGGCTCCAGAAAACACAGTGGATATGGATATCAGTATCCATATCAATGTTACCCCACTCTGATGTATGCGCAGCAATTTACTCTTTACCACCTATGTATTCATTTATTTTCTTTAGGAAAACAAGAATGCTTTATTTTTTAATACACATCAATATGGATTCATATTGATATTGATTCATATTGATGTGTATGATGTGCCATTTTCTTCCAGTATTTTTACTCAATTACATATTTTGTCAACAACAAAGGAGGTTTCTGAAGAGAAAATGCTTTTCTGCATTTCAAATTTTTCAGTAAGCTCTCAAATGTTTGACATTCACTCTCTATTGATAGTTTCACATATCACAGTGGAGCTCTACCCAACTGGAGGGAACCGGGGTAATGGAGGTGGTTCTCATTATGTCAGGCTGCCAGGGGTCAAAAGGTCATAAATCTGAAGTGGTTGCAAAAAAATTCTGTCTGTTCAACATTTTTTCCATTTCTCCATCCCATAAGTTTTGCATGTAAGTTTCTCTTTCTGCATAAAAACATAATGACCAAAGAAAACTTTATTCTAGTTCTTTCCAACTTGAGTCAATTTCACAATTCTTATGTAGTATTTACAAGACTTACTTTGGATGCTAATTATCTGACCACTTGAACACTCACAGGCTACGTTCACACAGCAACCCAATGAAACCAAATCCAATTTTTTTTCTCCATATCGACTTTTTCATGGACGTATGAACAACAAAATTCAGACCTTTTCAACCTCCAAAAAATAATATTTTAGCCATTTCTATATGTGGAACTGAATCAATTACGGATCTGATAGTTTCAAAGCGTCTGCATTTTATCTGACTTCTACATCATTAACCTGAGACATAATTCTGCGCTGGAAGAAGACAGATGCAGTAAATCTGGGGTTGGGCGTTTAGATCCAAAAATATCTATAATATCGATGCTAAGTTGGTATCAGTATTGGATCAATCCCAGCGTGGTAGTATCAATATTTTAATTTCAGATCTTGTCTTGAAATATTATTTTAGTTTTGTATTGTAGTGTCTCAACTCTACCTCAAAACAGATTTTGTTTTAATTTGCTCTCAAATTATAGTTTTTGCACATTATTTATTTAGGAAAAATGCTGACAAATTACATTAATATGTTAAGTATTTTGCAGACACTTTCTCGAAATTCTATCCTATCTTTTAACAGAAAAATGTAAAAGGAAAAACTATGAAAACACAAAAGTTTGATGATATGTCAAACTTACATAAAAAGTATCGGTATCAGTATTTGTATCGGTGGTAGAGGAAATGGATTGATACCAAAATATACAGTATGGCATGCCTCTTCAATATGTAAACAATGCCTGAAAATTATAACTATGAAATTATGAAAGACATCTGTGTCGTCGAAGTGCATCACATCACAATCCCGTCACTCTTGGCTCCGACTCCAAACAGGACCTACTGCTGCTGCTACAACATTGTGTCACAGTTGTAAGCTAACTGAAGTAGCTTAAGCCAAACTCAGCAGACATTTTAATGTGGAGAAAAAAATTAGAATTGAAAATTATAAATGTATATTTATACATGCAGCTGAAACCAGAAGTTTACATACACCAAATAAAAAGACATACACATTTTGTGAAAGGACACCCAAAAGGCATCCGAAAAATAATACAGTTTAAAATATAATTACTCCTGATGCTGCCATTTGTATGGAAACTTTTTAATTTGAAGAAAGTAAAAAAAAAAAAAAAGATCTTGCTACGTTTTCTGGCATTTAACAAATAGAAAAAAAATTGAGTCTAACTGATATAAAACAAGAAACTTTTGGTTGGATTTAACTTCAGACTTTATTTGATGTTTGAAAATTTCTGGTTTTAGCTGTCTATGTTAGAACTGATGATTCAGAAGCGCTGTGGGTTGTTCCATTAATGATCAAACATTATCTCAAATAGGTACGTGAGAACAGATAACAGTATGCAGGTTGTCATAATATAATACAAATTAAATCTCCACTGACTTCCACATGTCAGATAATAAAGATCCAGTTCTGTTTTACAACATATAAAAATTTGGATGAAAAGATGCACACAAGTACACTTCAATTTTCCGGTTTCGCTGCATTTTTTTTTTGTCATCTCTGAGCTAAAATAATGTGGAGTTTATCAGTGATCGCGGCAGATTTCTCCTCCACCGCCCACTGATGTGATCTCGTATCAGGAGAACGACATGAAAATGTTTTTGGCTGCTTGTCAAGGCTTGGCCTCTGGGGAGCGCTGCTCCTGCTCACTCAGCTGCTGGAGTTGTTGCATTTCGTTTAGCCAAAACAACTTCCTGTTTTGTACGTGAGCATGCAGGTTACCGTTGGGATGACTTCACATTTCATGACAGGTTGACAGAATCATGCTGGTACAGTCAGAGTCGGTGTGCTGAAGGAATGCAACAAAGGAAGGCAGAGGCTGTTTGACCTGACAGCAGCAGCTCTGGCTGGGACTAGAAAGGCTGAGAAGCCCCTTGCTGGAGAGATGGATCTGGACTTCACTGGACTCTTCCTGACTTTTATCTGTGTATGTTGTTGGATGTTTGCTGCTGACTGAGGGATTGCATGTCACACCAGGGGTAACGAGATACTTGAAGGCAAGGCAAAAAAAAGTCTGTGGGAATATAATAACCAAACCTCTCTAAATAAAACTTGATTAGTTTGGTTAGTTTGCACTGTTCTCAATGCAAACAGATTTTATGTGATACACCAACATAAACCGTGGCTTGTGAAGCGAAAGAAAAAACGATTTATCTTTAAAATGTCTGGGCATCCACCTAGAAACAGAATGAAAGGGTTTCTACTCGTTTCGACTGGGACCAAAATGGCAACATTGAGTAACCTGTTCCCCTCCTCGCCTGTGGTGGCGCTGCACCAAGAACCACTGAAGGAAGCAACATGAAAACTTCAGAAGAAGACACTAAACATAACTTCTTGATTTTAGTGGTTGTAGGATTTCTCTTGTGCCTTTGCCAAACGACCGTGAGCCATTTCTCCCAATAACAATAGACTCACAAGTTTGTTTCGGTTGTATTTGCCCAGAATGCCTTGCACTATAGTCTACTTCCTGCTTTTGAAGTGGCCTCCGGTCATATATGCATTTGATCCAACAACATAGTCGCTGCTGACTGAGTAGGTTTTGGCGTCTCCAATAAGCCACGATGAGCCCACCTTGCGTTTATGTATTTATTTTTTAAATGATGACATTGAAGTTTGGCTCAGTCAAAACAAATACATTGCTTTTGATCACGACTGGAAAATGATTTAGAATGATGGTTAAGAATGACGGACAACAGAAAAGTTTGCGGACGCCTCTCACCCAGATACCTGTTAGGTTTGTTTGTTTCAGGTAAATAACATGCGACTGCATCCCAGTGCAGTCACCTCAGGTGTGGGACAGGCTGATCACCTGTGCCACCTTAACAAATAAACAAAACAGAAACATTTTGGACAGTATGAGTCATTTCCACCATTTGTATCCAGACCTGACCTGAGACCACCAGTGTGATCAGACTGCCACGTCTCATATTCACCAAATGTGATATTGTAATAATAGAAAATAGACTCACACTACCTTTCAATGCATAACATTTAATTTTCATCAGTCAGTCTGGGTGTCTGACCTTTTATTTCTTTAAGCACACAGCATGTTGCTAATAGTGCCTTGACATTCACAACCAAAAGCTGCATCATGCTGAATCTCAGACACTAAAAGCATCATTTTCTTAAGTTTCTGTTTAATTTAACCAACACCTCGGCAGTGTTGTTTATATAACCATGGAGGAAACGGCTAAATGCTCCTGAGATTATTTGGTTGTATTTCATCTTGACGTCATCGTGTCAAAAATAGTGTGAATTTCATAACACAGCGTGAACAGAGTTAATGAATCTCTGGTGGTAAGTCCAACTGGTGTGTTCAGAATCTGTGAAGAGGAGAGTCCCAGTTTATTAAGGATGCTGAGCTGGTTATTAACTGCTCCACAACCAGTACAGATGTGACACACACACAATTAGAATGAAGACATGGTGACAATGTGAGACTCTTTTTGTAAAACTTGCACAGCTGCTAGGAGAGAATTATACTGTTCTTGCACTTTTTATGACAAGTGAAGAGATTTGATGCAGCAGGGTTTTTTTATTCTTTAGTAATTGGAAAGCAAGTTTTAAACAACAGAACAGAAAATCATGAAAGAGAACAAAGAGTCAGGAACAGATCTAAGCAGATCTGTAGTATTCTTGAGATGGTAAGTACGACACTGAGTGTGAGTTGAAGCGTTAAGCGATTGTAAAAGTTGTATTGTCATGTATGGAAAGAGGCTCCAGACTGATTAGCGCAGATGGCTTAAGTGCTGACTCGGCACACAAAGGTGGCTGAGACTCAAGGGGAAGACTAGACATCCTGGAGTTGGAGAGTTGTGGGTCTACCTCCACAACTCCAGCTTCTTCCTCTCAAAAGTGTTGATCTGCACATGGGCGAGGCACCTTACACAAAGTCCCTGTGGATTTACATATTTGTCAGTATGGCTGGTTGAATCATACTGAAACATAAAGGACTTTGAGTGTTGAGACTAGAAAAGTGCTACATAAAAATTCAGTCATCAACCTTTACATTCAAAAAGCACCAGTAAAAAATGGTGTGGGTGTGAAGTGGCAGCTTAATTATCAGGACTCACATTTTACAAAACCACTGCTCACAAAACATGCTAACAATATATTACATCTATTATGTAAAAAGGTAAGATAAGTCCTAGTAAGTTCGTTAAATGAAAAGAAAAAGGTTTTCATTACTGCCAATGTAGTCAATTGAAAAACTGAGTACAGTGACTCCGGCTATTCACAGGGTCAACGACCACAAAGAGCTAAAATCCACAAATACTTGAGAGCCCCTCTAAAACTTATAACTGCCATTAATAATAGTTCAGACACTAAATATGCCAAGTATACGTCAATATTCATTAATATGCACTGCTGAGACCAACTTATTACTACCACAGAAACTAACATCTACAGTCTTCCTTATTTCTGCTCTTACTTCTACATATGTACAAGAACGTATGTACTTGCAAGAGCCAAATGGTGCAGTAGCGTATAAAACACTCTCCTTTTTTTTGCACAAGTGAGATTCTTATATGAAAGGCATATCTAACATCTTGGTTACTGTTTGGAACACATTATGATTTGTGGGAAATTAAAATAATTCTATGAATTGGATCACCTTGCTAAGATAAACCTGTCTAAGGCATAATACCAAACTGCCAAATCTCCTGCTGTTGTTGATCACATTTGCAGATGATCTTGTAGTTTCAGTGTTTTTCATTAGCTGCACTGTCCAGTGATCTCTACGGCAGCTGCAAGAATTTATTCAGGGTTTTTTATCACTATATCATGGAAAGTTCCTTTTAACTAATACGGTAGGCCAAACATGTGGGAAACAAACAAACAAACAAACAAACAAACAAACAAACATTACTGAACACAAGATTGACTGAGAGGATTTAAAAGATATTAGAAATGACTGAAGTGAGTAGTTTCTGTTTATCTCCTGTCCATTTTCCTCTAAGAGCAGCAAACACTCTAAACTTATTTTCAGCCTCACAAGCATTTTCCATTTGTCTTCAATATTTCCAGGCTAAAACACATTTAACTAACAGTCTTTACTTTCTTCTTTACAGAAGAGATAGCAGCAATACATTTGACGACAAACACCCTGCTTTGGTTAGACCATCATCACCTCACCTGCCTTTAACACCAGGCCCGTCCACAAGCCAGGCCTGGAACAGCCACCTCTACTTTTATGACACGGTAACAGGCTGAGGTGTAGAGCGATACATTAGCACGCCTCATTCCTCCCAGCAGCTATCAGACTCTGTAACCAGCCCTGCTCCCTCAGGCTACATAAAACAGAAACAATATCAATACTATCAACATAAAACCAAGTCTTTAAACTGCTCGGATCAGACTCAGCAATATTACCTCCGTCGATATGCAATCACCATTTACAGTCCAATTATTTTTTTCTATCCAATCAGTTCAAACCTGTTTATGTTTCCATGCTCTGGACAGGTTTTGGTACCTTCGACGTGATATACTTTACACTGTTTTGTTTTTTTGTTGTTTTGTTTTTTTCATATTTTTAAACATCTGTCTTATATATCTGGCTTTGTAGCTTTTTGTATGAATTTGACTGAAGCCCATAGTTGTAATATAATATTTCAATTTCAAACTAAAAAAATAAACAAATTTTTGGTTTTTCTTGTGTTTTTTTTAACTCAAATATTGAGATTTAATTGTTTTATATCTAATATTAAAACAGGTTTTATGAAAACATATTTTCACCTCCAAAGAACTCGTACAAACCCATCAACAAGATTTAACTTTTATTTTATGTTTTCATATGCCTGTGTCTTCCAGTATTAAAGTAAAAAACCATATTCTTTATTTTTGCTATTTAAAAAAATTCCCTATTATTTCTAATGAAAGCTTATTATATCCCATCCTGTGATGCTCAGGGTAGCAAGGAGGAGAAGAGGTGAACAGTTTCAGTTGGAGAAACCCAGACTCCTCACTGCCCCGCTCCTTTCAGCTCAGCAGTTGAAATCTTGTTTCCTTTTGGCTTTCTGAATATTGGCCACTGCAGAGCAACTCCAACAAGCTGCACACAGCTCTGTGAAGTCACTTTGCTCAGCAATGCAAGAAACCACAAGAAATAAATGGGCTTCAGGATAGAACTGCTGCTGGTGCTTTGGATCATAACAGATTTTTTTCTGATGCATTTGCATCTGGTTTCCTAACCTACAATTACATTTTATAGTAAAAACTGAGATTATAAAATGTAGTTTCAATGTGAAAGCAATGAAATGGAATAATAAAGTTTATTTCTAGCAGTTGTTTTGAATAATTAGGACAGAAAAATAGCATCAGTTACACTATATTGCCAAAAGTATCTGCTCACCTGCCTTGACTCACATAAGAGCTGAAGTGACATCCCATTCCTATTCCAGAGGGTTCAGTATGACGTTGAAGCTAGAACAGCTTCAACTCTTCTGTGAAGGCTGTCCACAAGGTTCAGGAGTGTTTATGTGGATTTTTGACCATTCTTCCAGAATTGCATTTTTGAGGTCACATACTAACGTTTAACGAGAAGGCCTGGCTCTCAGTCTCTGCTCTAATTCATCCCAAAGGTGTTCTATCAGGTCAGGACTCTGTGCAGGCCAGTCAAGTTCATCAACACCAGACTCTGCCATGTGTGTTTTTATGGACCTTACTTTGTACTCTGCTGCATGGTGTTGGAAGAGGAACAGACCAGCTCCAAACTGTTCCCACAAAGTTGGGAACATGGAATTGTCCAAAATGTCTTGGTTTGGTGAAGCATTCAGAGTTCCTTTCACTGGAACTAAGGGGCCAAGCCCAGCTCCTGAATAACAAACCCTCACCATATTCCACCCTTCACCAAACTTTACACTTAACACAATGCAGTCAGACAAGTACTGTTGTCCTGGCAACCGCCAAATCCATCAGATTGCCAGATTGACAAGGCGCCTCCACTGCTCTAGTGTCCATGCTTCACACCACTGCATCCGACCCTTTGCACTGCACTTGGTGATGCATGGCTTGGATACAGCTGCTCCACCATGGAGACCCGTTCCATGAAGCTCTACGCACTGTAGACTGACAGTAGACTGTGGAATATTTCATGACTGGATTTGTTGCATAGGTGGCATCCTATCAGTTCCACGCTGGAATTCACTGAGCTCCTCAGAGCGAGCCATTCTTTTTTATAAAAACAGTCTGCATGAACTAAGTGGGTAACACTTTATTTGAAGGGGGTGAATAAGACTGACTTGACACTTTCATAAACATGACATAACACCTGTCATGAACATCAATAAGCCTTCATGAATATTTATGACTGTTGTCATAAAGCGTCATTCAGTAAATTATGACACTTTTAATACAAAGTTGATATTATTCAAAATGTCTTTGTTATGACAACTTGACATTAACCAAGAAATCATTGCTGATATAAATTTGTTATAAAAGTATTACTGATTGCACTTTAAAAATGAGGTAACTTTATGTTACTAAAGGTAAAGTTTAAACAATAACGATTTCCTGGTTAATGTCAAGTTGTTGGAATACTCAATTCTGATGATTTGGCTGGGTGAGCAAATACTTTTGGCAGTGTAGTGTATATATAGATTTCCTGACATGATTTCCTGACATGCTAAGTTACAAGAGAGTAACTTATTTAGAAACAGTTGTTAAAAATGTCTAATAAATAGCAAGCTACTGTTATGTTGCATTCAAGCTGGCTTGGATGTGAGAGTTACACACACCTGAGCTGAGTGTGTTCCAGTTGAAAGCCACTGGGATTCCCCATCTGTTAGGATGCTACTATTCACAATACAATGTGATAACAATGTATTTGTCTGTATTGGATGTGTCCAAACAAACGCCAGACTGAACAACACAGTGTGTCCCACAGGCATATAGAGACATTAACAATCAGTAGTGCAAATATTCATCCCTACAGTTTTCTTTATGATTACACACATTATGGACTCAGTGACTTTCAAGTCAGAAATCCAACTTCTGGATTCTGTCATGATCCTTGTTTCTGTGTGTTTATGAGTTATTTCTGTGTGTATTGTTATCCTGTTCCCTGAGTCTCTGTCTCTGCGTCTTCCCCGTTGATTGTTCCCAGGTGTGTCTCGTTCCCTTGATTACCCCATGTGTATTTAAGTCCACCTGTTGTCTTTGTCTCTCATCTGGTCCTGTCTAAAGTCTGTTTTCCTGTGCCGTCGTGTGTATATCCCTATCTTCCCCGTTGCTCCCTGTGAAACCTGTTCTTTTGGATATTCATCATTTTCACCTTCATCCTGGGTCTGCCTGCGTACTCTCTCACCTCACCTAAACCAAATTATGATAGATTCGTCCTTGTTGTATTTCTGACTGAGGACTCATAAAATTCAACTTTCAAGTACAAACACAACTCGGGGAGTATTTGTGTTTTTGAGCTTTCACATATTTAATTTCCAATAGCTGTAAAATGATTCAATTTATTCTGTGGTTGATTCTTTAGAGGATATCTGTTCTGAAAACACCTTAAAAACCTCAGCACATTCAATGCCAGCTCATTTTTTCCATTTCCTCTGTTCTTTGAGTCAATTTATTGCTATTTTCATGAGGTAGATATTTGTTTTCCTCTTTACAAATTGCTTTAAAAATGTAGAACACCTGCTGCATTGTCAACATCTTGTTAAACTTAGCCTGAAAGCTTCTATTCTTAAACTTCACAGAATTTTCATGACATTTTTCTGTAATTTTAATTTTTTCTCTCTGTTTTCTTGTTCATTCAGTTGTTTTGTGGTGGATAGAAGAAACTAAACTAATAATCATAACGCTGTGTTCTGTTGTTTAGACTGTTGGCTGAGTTCTGCCAGGAACCGTGTCGTTGCTACATCGACAGATATCTGGTATTTTCTGCAGGAGCCACAAATGGAACGATAATCTGGTTGTTAAGTTGTACAATTTCCTAAACAATAAAAGTGCTAATGGAATAGAAGATGCTTGATTTAACATGCGGTAAAACAACTGCAAATAATCCTGTGCTCTAATGACTCTGCAAAGTCATTAGAGCACAAATATAAATTCATTTGACCTAAATGGCCAAACCTTTGACCTGTAATTATTGCCATTATGAAGATAGATGAGACGCTCAGTTGTTCCTTTAATGATCATTTTCTTCTCTAAAAATAAAAGTAGACGTGTCTGAACTGGATAGTCAGACAGTTGCGGCTCCAGGCCTTCTCCCTGGGCTCCTCTGTTGTCTGTGTGTTTGTTTCCAGGTGACCGCTGCTGATTGGAACTGGAGCCAGATGGCCACAGCCTCCATTAGAGCCCATAACATCCACTTCTTTCTCAGACTTCCTCCTGCTTCTCCCCAAGGCAACATCATGCTTGAAGTTTTAGTTGTCCTTCAGGTTGTGAGTTGGGTTAATATTCCAGGATGTAATTCAACAGAAGTTTTACTTATGTTGAGGGTTTTTGCAAGAGGACACCTGAATTTAGTTAGTCTTTTCCATAGACGTGAACTGAAATATTGATTTTCAAATCTGAGTCAGAAATTCAAAAATCCTTTTCCAATCAGTAAAGCATTATGAGGTTGCATTGACCGCAAAACCGTTGAGTGGAACTTGTACCCGAGGGACGGAGACTTAACGTCAGCTTCTTTCAATATCAGAGGTGCTTAATGGTGTTTTCACATCTGATAGTCTGATAGATTCGCTTCGATTTGGGACCAAAATTGTAACATATGTTAGATTTTCAGCTGGTGAAGTTCACTTTCACTCTACACTGAGTCAAACCAACCAAACCCTTTGATAGACCTTTGTGACATCCCCTCTATAAACAGCTAATCAGTCTCACAGCAACAGGATTTGAAAATAATTTTGATTAATTCATTCTAAATCTTGGGATGGGAAATAAGCCACAACATTTTAATGAGTACCTTTTATATTTTTCCCTTGAATGATAAATACTCTAACAGAATCCTGGGCTCCACTCCAGAGCATGTAATAAAATCTTTTATCACTCTTAGCCGTCTCTGTTTTAAGGTGACACCTCTTCCTGCTGGCAAACGTTTTTCCCTTTAAGAAACAAACTGCTTCCTCACTCCTTGATGTAACGTCTAACCAGGAAGTGAAACAAAACAAAAAATAAACAATGCCCATCAGGTGAATTAGGTCTTGGGAAAGATTTTTAGTCCAACATCTACGGTATTTGTGGAATCTGCACCTTGTTGGGATACTGGCAGAAAAGCCCAGAGTACTTTCAAGTAGAGACTCCATGTGCTTACATCAAAGAGGGGATTAGCCATTTGTTATGCTTGCTGAAAACCGTCCGTTGATAATTTCAGGAATGCACTTTTTCTGGGGGAAATTTGTATACTTCAATGTATTTCACTTCCCAAAGAATAGTGGAAAGCCCCCAGCCTTGCCATGTGGGCTTAAGCTAGTCTTCCTTTTGGGATTCATGATCTCAGAAGTGGTGGTGTTCAATTTTATGGTTGGAGAAGTTGTCCTGAGGACACGGCCACGAATCTGGTATGAAGCTGTGAGCTGGCTGGTTGCCTTGCCATGGTCACTGGGTTAGGTAGGTCTTCCTCTTTAGTTTTCTTAACCATATTTGCACGGAGGTCAGCTTTGTTAGTCATGATTCTATTAAATCACAATTGGGTTGCTTCTGAAGCAAACACGATGGAGAATTGTTGAGAAAAAGTTGTTTTGATAATCTCTCAATTCAATATTTTTATGTTTCCTGTTTTTCGGGCAAGCAAAGTTTTCAAAGAAACCACTGCATTAAAGTTCTTACCACTAAGAGGTTCACGTTTGAAAAATGTTTAGAAATTCCCAAGTGTTTTATTTATATATATATATATATATAGATATACATATATCTATATATATATATATATATATATATATATATATATATATATATATATATATATATATATATATACATAAAAAATTAAACAACACAGTGAGGTTAGGGCAAAAAGTATAAATCCTGTCCTGACCAAATTGAACACTGAGAATTTCACACCCTTCATCTACAGGGAACATCAACACTGGATTAAAAAATATATTATTTCCAAAATGTGAGAGGATCTGATTTTCCAACAATTGAACTTCATTTCCTCTCATTTAGACACACATAACATATATTTTGAACCACAACATACCAAGACAAGGAACAGTGTGACAGCAGCTTAAATGTCAAACCCATGTCTCCTTAAACAGGATCGTGTCACCATAAAAGTAAACCCCACTTCCCTGGAGGAAAAGCTTCTTCAGTGAGAGAAACTAAGGCTAAAAGTATGTTTGAAAGTATGTGCAATGTTTGTGAGTAAACTCTGTTTAAACCAGCAAACTTCATGTTTCCAGGGTAACAGTTTGTCATAAGTGCCAGGCGTAAGATGGATGGGTAACCTGGGTGACTACAGTCACATTCAACACTAATGTTTCTGAGTCATGCTCCAGCTTTCAGAACTATAGTCTTGTTTTCACTTTTTTAACAGTTTTTGCATCTGAAGATTCCTGAAAAATGTTTTAAAAAAAACAAGTAAAATATGACAACAATAACATGCTGCTCGTATTTCAGGTGTGCCATGATCCCCATGTAACTGCAGTAGAAGTCAAGTTTCTGCTTTGTGAATGCCTTTCCTTCTGTTCTTGTAATCTTTCCACAGAGACAGAATGTGATATTTATGAAGGAATGAAACAACAGAAACTGTATGAAAAATTGCATATTACATTAGAAAATGTCACTTATAGATGTTCTGTTTGGAATGTGGTTCTCTCCCATTTTGTAAACTCCATATTTTCTGTTGCATTGCTTCTGCTGTCTTTTTTATTCCTGGTTAAATAAACTTTTTCACAATTGCTGTTAAGTTTCATATTTTAATACATTTTGCTCCCATAATAAAATACTAAGTAATATTCAATGCAGGGTCAAAATAAAAGACAGTCACAAAAAAATAATGTTTTTATCCACAGTGACACTTTCAACTTTAACCCTTCTCCCTTAAGGTCCAAGGTGTTGTGCATTCAGACACACATTGGTTGTCCATCCATCCATTTTCTGTACACCCTTGACCCTTAGTGGGGTCGGGAGGGTTGCTTGTGTCTATCTCCAGCGAACGTTCTCGTTCTGGGTCACCCTGGACAGGTCGGCAGTCTGTCGCCAGGCAACACAGAGACAGACAAGACAAACAACCATGCACACACACTCTCACACCTAGGGACAATTTGGAGAGGCCAATTAACCTGACAGTCATGTTTTTGGACTGTGGGAGGAAGCCGGAGTACCTGGAGAAAACCCACTATAGGCTGGGAATTGAACCCAGAACCTTCAACAGTGCTACCAACTGCACCACTGTGCAGCCCATGTTGAATGTATTGAGTGGATATCTGAACCACTGTTGCTGTTCTATCATCTCAAACTGGTTTTCCTCATCCTCCTTTGACATCAACTCAACATTTTCATCCAAAGAACTGCTTCTCTTTTCAAAGTTTCTCATTTTTTGGAGCATTCTCTGAGATGTTGGGTGAAAACCCCAGACTGATGCTTGGCTTGAACCTCAGCAAATCATCTTCACAACATATAGATGCCTAAATGTATTAAGGTGGCTATGAAATTGGTGCCTTATTATTGTTATTAAAAGCAGCTAAACATAAGTACCTTATTGAAAGTGGCTGGTAAACGTATCAGGTACAAACAATGCTTTTAATTGATGCATTTTTCAACATGTCAGTGTGTTTCATCTTCAGTGAAATGGACTGAATTTATGTAGCATCTTTCCAGACGTACTGGACACTCAAAGCACTTTACACAACAAATTCATATCACTGCACTCAGATCAGCACCAAGCCTTCCAATTGCAAGACAACAACTTACCACTGAGCCAGTGGTAAGTTGAAAAAAAAAGTTATTTTTCCATAGCTGATAGAAAACTATCAACTTATCATGTCAATTTTGATTAATTACATTACACAGATTTTAACATCTTAAAAATTTTAACACACTTAATTGCATTTTATTTGTCTTGAGCCAGAACCTTTGATTTCACATGTTTCTGGTAGACTTTTAAATCTGACGCACAAACGACTTTTGGAAGCAGCAGTGATGGACGACGAGGTGGCTCCTCTCAGCCCACCAGGATTAACTTCAGCTTCTAAAATTATCTGACGGGATGCTGGAAAAGACTACTGCTGTGTTCAAGTTGTGCTAAAAGGAGTTAGCCTATCAGCAAAGCTAACAAGCGTCCACAGTTCATATTACTAGAGAAGTTCCATGAATGATCAGGAGCAGAATAACACATCGCTCCAGTCTGATGGCTCAATAACCTAAATAACAAATTAAAAACAATAAATATTTTTGTTGTTGAGATCATATGACTATCTATTCAGTAATAACTTGGCAGTAAGAAGCATTTTTGAATGCAATGTTGCTTTTTTATCTGTAGTTTTCAATGCAAATGAGATTAATTGTGACTGATTAATTACAGAGCCGCAATTTACTCAATTAAAAGTTTGTATGGAATCCCACCAATAGTGAGAATATAAAAAACAATTTCAATGCTTTTTTATGTCGATAAATGGTTTTTGAATATAATGTGACTATTTTGATTAATTAATTATAGACGCTGCAATTAACTTGATTAAAGTACTAAACAGTCCCACCACTACTGTATAGTTGCTTCATGGCATCATGTGTGATGTGATGTACAAGCAAACAGCATGAACTAAAGAAAAGTCAAATCAATCATTGCACATTTGCATCTCTGTTTCTCTTTGTTACCAAGGTTTTCTTTGGTTCTTATCTCTTTATAGTGTTTAAAGTAAAGTGTAAATTCTTAAATATATTTCGGAAAATATTAAAAAGACCTTGTGCAAGAGCCGATGCCCAAACAGAAGAACAACTGAGTCCTTGGTAGTTAATGATTAATAAACAGCATAAGTCTTGAAGAGTTTTAGTCAGGGCTCATTATATCATCTGAACACGGAAAACAGAGAAATGACTCCGTAGCCGCTCCTTTCAGACATCTCTAATGAGAAAAAGTTTTCAAAAAATAAATGAGCAAATGCTCAATGAGCTTTTCCAGCCACAATCTCAACCAAATGACGTTCTTCCCAGGGAACTCGGAATGTTATGAGAAAACCACCGGAGCCTTACGGAAAATCTCTCAGAAACCCCAGAACCAGTCGATGCTGAGTTTTTTTTTTATTATTATTATTATTATTTTGGGAGGGGCGGGGGGAGGGGTGAGGGGAATTACGCTTATAAAAGTCATCTAAAAAGGTGTGAGGCAAATTCGGCCTTGAGCCTGAAGTCAGTCATCCTGCTGATGTCTGGCTCAGATCCTCCTGAAACCTGGCCTGTTCCTCGGCGGGTCGACTGTAAGGTGGAACATTTCAGCAGTCAGTTTGATTTCCTGCATTTTCTCAGATCATAGACGGGATCGGACGGAGGTGGGCCACTTTCCACAGCGCCGAGGAGACCTCACACACTTCAAAGCCAAAGGCAAAATGAGACCAAAACACGCCTGTGTACGGCCTCCTCCGCCGTCTTCCGCCCACACGCACATGTAACACACGCCTCACACACACTTTGCGTACAGGAGCTCTTCTGTGTCTTGATGGCGAATATTTCACGGCTCATTTGTCTGAGTGTCTGAACAACAGAAAACGGGAGAGACGGAGAGATAAAAACTAATGATAGAGACACGAAGAGAGGGGATGAATAATAGAAAAAAAGACAAGAGAGAGGAAGAGCGAATAATAAAAAAGAGAAGATGAGACGGTGGAGGAAAAATGGGGTGTTGGAGTAATGATGCAGGAATAACAGCCTCCTCTTTGTCTCCGTGTCTCCTCTTTGTCTCCATGTCTCCTCTTTGTCTCCATGTCTCCTCTTGTCTCTTCAGTCTCAGTCCGTCTCTGCCGGCCGCTCGTCTTTCAACTCATTTCATCATCAGCCATGAAGCAGAGACATGGACGAGTCAAAACTCACTCAGAGACGTTTTTCGTTTTTTTTTTTTTTTTGCTTGAACCAAACAGCGCAGAGGACATCTGTGGTTCACATCAGTGGGTCTGTGATGGAGAACTCCTGCTGCATGGAATCACCAAGAGGATCACAAAACTGCAGCACCGTGAAAAGTACGAGAAGATGCTGGTATTATATTGTATTTGTTATTATCATTATCATTATTATGTGATGAAGTTGTGATTCCTTGTGATAACCACCTGAGTTCTTTGCCTCAGATTTTAACAGCTCACAATAGAACAGAAACAAACTTTTGCATAAGAACCACCTTCATGCTGTTGCTCCAGCAGCAGTGTCTGGTTTTCAAGATCAGATTCTAGATATTAACCATTCCAGTTTTTGTGTTTCTATAAATAGAGTAAAGATTTCATAAATTACAAACTAAAGAAATTGTAATAAGGGTGAAACCTCAGCAGTCCGTCTGCTCAAATCCCACCCTGCCCCGTCCAGTGGATTCCTCCAGTCTAGTTTCCTCCTGGCCAATCATCATACAGAAGGAGAAGTTGTGAATGATAATGCTGATATTCTGTGATGTTTTATAATTGTAGTTTGCTTGTAGTTTCAGCAAATTTTTCAAATTCGTTCAGTCCGTGTTAATCGCTCTTCCAAATATTGAGTTAACATTAATAAGTACCTCATTGGCTCAGCGGAGGACGGTTGTTTACAGTGCGGGAGGTTTTTGGAAAGCCAAACGTTGGTGATTGGTTAAAATCTAAAACTTCAACAGAGGTTCAGTTATCGAACCAAGTGGCTGGTTTTTACTACCGTGTTTCCCCGATAGTAAGACGTATCGGGGGCTTCAGGGGGGTCGGCTAATATAAGCCGTACCCCGAAAGTAAGACATATGTCTTACTTTTCGGGGAAACACCTCTCATCTAGCTGCGCGCCGCCTCCTGCCCACGTCCGCACCGTCCCCCTCTCCATACGTCGCTGCGTCTGCCACCTCCCTCTGATCTTAATGAGCGCCGCCTCCTGCCCACTTCCGCGTTTTATGGTTAAAACAAAAAATTCTAGAATTTTTTTCCAATATAAGACATACCCCGAAAGCAAGACATAGTGGGGCTTTTGGGGATAAAAAGAAAGTAAGACACTGTCTTACTTTCGGGGAAACACGGTAGGATACTCAAATACAAAGTTTTAATAAAACTCAAACTTTGCTTAAAATCCTGTCTGCTTAGAGTAGAATTATATTACAGTAATTTACACTTTGAACTACAGATGATCTAATGCAGTCCAAACTCATAAAAAAGGTAATTATACCTTAAGTTTAGTGTTGCTACAAGCCTTTGCTTCTGAGGAGCTAACACTAGTGCTAGCAGAGCATTGAGCCTAAAACATTCATATCTTTTTTCTAGCTATTTTCCAAAATGCTGCCACAGAAACAAGTGATGGACTGTTATTGGTTCAGCCAATCAGCAGTCTTTTCTAGTTGACTCTGTCAACACAACTGAGCAATTTGACAACTACTTTCATTCTCACCAGAAGAGATTCAGCTGATGCTGCACCTATAGGGTTGCCACCTTTCAGAAATCAAAATAAGGGACGCCCACCACGGTGTGTGTCACCCGACTCTCATGGGATGTCCGCTGCAGTGTTAGACAATATTTTATGGCAGTGTTTTTTTCCTTACAAAATGATCCATAGATCAACCGTTCATACATAGAGGTTGGTTAGACTACCCCAAACCTGTACTCCAATCAGAGTAGTATACTTTAAATATGTTTAATTAAACAAGTGTAAAAAGTATTTGGTAAGCCACTGAGTAACTAATCATAACACCTGATTTAATATTCAACGTGTCCTCAGACAACTAAAAGTATAAAAGTTTTGTGAACATTCTGATATTTTACAGAATATTATGAATATTACCAAAATATTTATATAAATAAGGAGTTAGGTTGGGAGGCTGGTTCTGGACCAGATTTACCACAGGGGCCAGGATAGTCAGTGTTTTTCCATGGCAACACTTGAAAAAGAATGAAACAAAATTTTTAAAAAAAAGAGCAACATTTCATCATTTGATATAATAAGTGAGCCAAAGAGCCACTTCAGAGATCCAGGTTGCAGATCCCTGGCAGATGGAAAGTCTGATCCTATACAGCAGCTAAAAGTTCAGCATTATAATTTTTAATTCGTTGTTAAAGTAAAATTGTGAAGGTTAAAAAAAGTGATCCATCACTGAATATTAACATAAGACATTTATTTAGTATATCTTCTTTGGTACCCCGTTGGCCCCCACCTAGAACCGCCCATGGCTGCAGGTCTGTGTCTGGTGCATTAATAATAATGATAATAATAATCAGGGCCGTGCAGAGGCCTGTGGAGGGGCAGGGGCTCAGAATTTTTAAAAAGGGCACATTGAACAAGATCTTATAACACCATACAACAACATAGCAACAACCCATATTAATCTAGAATTTAATTGGATCCTACTTTATCATTGCCATCATGTGGGGACAATGCAAAGCAAATGTAGTCTATTTTCCCCAACAGGTTTAATGTTTCTGTTTCAGCTGCTGACAGGGCTGAGCTGATCTGAGACTGAAGCTGTTAAAACAGACCAGAGGAGAGAAGGTTGCTGGTCATGAAGTTATGAAATAAACAGATTTGCTGCCATTTTACTAATTAAGCCCTAATAATATCTGACTGTTTAACCTCTATAATAACTTGGCTGCAGACTGATTTATAGATCAAAGAAGCTCAAAGGGGTTAACTCTATATAATCTTTTGATGTTAGCACCTCAGATCTAGAATTGTAAGACTTGGATATCAAGGCAAAGAAAACTCAGTGGGGCCATTCAGGGGCCCCTCCAGACAATCAGGGGCCCCTAGAAATGGTTGAATTGTAACACAGACCATAGATCTAAAGCTGTAGCATTCATTTATAGAGAATGACAATGTTATTACATTTTATTTAATACATTCAGCTGAGAAAAAAATATATTTAGGATTTAATTAGGAAGTTTACTTTGTAAAAGTTTAAAGAATCATCTTGATAGTTTGATAGTGTGTTATCATGGTTATAACATGGTGTAATCTTTGTGTTTGAGCTGGTTTGTTCACAAATACATCACAGCAAATAACCAATAATCAGTGACTGATTTTAAACTCGGCCAATAAACCTGGTCTCCCTCTCACAGACTTCACCTTATCTATATTTAAACACTGTTAGTGATGCTGAGGTTCTTAGTAGGACAGGTTTGGTGGGGGGGTGGGGTGGGGGAGTTCCGCCTAAGGCCCCACATTACCTTGGTCCGGCCCTGCATGAACAGCCGCTGCGATGCGCATCTCTGAATCTACCTGGAATCTACCTGGAATCTACCTGGAATCCCCCGGTAACCCCTGTGCCAGTCTGCGGATGCTTTGGGGTCGTTTTGATTAATTTCATTGGAGCATGTTTGGCTTTATGCCGCGGTTCTAATTATTTCTACAGTATTTTCGCTGATGTTTATTTTGTGAACTCCAAATGGGCCGAAGTTTCCTTTATCACTTGAGGTTCTGCAACAACTTCTATTCACAGCTGCTCACTTCCAGCCCAGATCCCGTCAGCAGCGGCTTTAACCCGCCTGGTAGAAACGTTAAGGAGAAGCAGAGCGAACAGAGAGCGGGTGGTACCGGGTGGTGCCGGGTGGTACCGGGTGGTGCCGGGCATTGAGGCGCGTCGGAACTCGGGGTGACAGTCGCAGTACCGTGTCTTATATCAGGATGTCTGATATAAAGACATTCTGTCGGTGGGACCGACTCAGACCGCCTGTAGCATTTAGCAGTCTGATTAAGTTAAAGTCAGAAGTTTTCTCACAGCCGAAGCATTTCTATGTTTAGGGGCGAGGCGGGTTTTTTCCCGTTATTGCGAGGACAATTAAAAAAATACGAATAGAAAAAGTTTTTCTAATATTCTTGCCCATAATTTGATAGAGGCACAGATCCGCTCCTCCTCCTCACCGTGGACCCGGTGTCTGAACAACATGGAGGCAGAGAAACTGAGTCATCATTAGACTGCGGGCAGCCAGACTAGTTCATTTTGCTAAAATATTATATTTAGCTAAACATTATTGCTGAGGGGCACAAACAGGCCTTCTGACATACAGATTTAAAATAAAAATAAAAAATATAAAATTTAAAAAAAAATTTGAAAAAAAAAAAAAAAAAAAAAAAAAACTCAAAAAGGGCACTAGGGGCATAAAGGATAAAAGGGGCAGGTGCTCAAGCCCCCCAGGTTTATTGGCTGATACGGGATGATTCCGTATTTTAAGGGACGGTGGCGACCCTAACTGCACCATGTCAAGCTTTAAGGACACTGTATCCCACGGTCATATTAGCAGGACTGACTTCACTTAGATGAGAAATATCAGGTTATTTGGTAATAAATGTCCTGCAATTTTTTTTTTTTACAAATATTTATCCTTATAATTGCTGTAAAGCACTTTTGTATTGCCTTGTTCCTGAAAATGTGCTATATAAATAAAATTGTCTTACCTTACCCCAAAAGCTTAAAAAAGACAGAGCATGCTAACAAAAGCTACAATGAAAACTTAAATATCCGTCTGAAGAAATTTTTAGAGGCATATTATGTTGGATCGTAGACGTAAGACTTGTGGTGAAACTATTTCATTGGAGAACGTTAGTGGGATCCTTGTGGATGTCAAAAGGCTGGGTTTATATATCCAGCACACAATAAAAATCAATGACAACTATACTAATATTTACTCAGAGGAATATGCTGCCCTAAGAACATGTAAAGTAAATATTTTTATTTATTTCACAACAGATCAATCCATCCATTTTCTGTACACCTTTGTCCCTAGTGGGTCAGGAGGGTTGCTGGTGCCTCTCCAGCTAACATTTCGGGCGAGAGGCAGGGTCACCCTGGACAGGTCGCCAGTCTGTTGCAGTTTCACAACAGGTGTCCCCAGTAAATAAATCAAAATGACAATAGAAAAATATTAAACTGCCTTCATATACAGAAATACAAAGTTGGAAGTCACAACTTAGAGGAATTAGACTGAAAGTTGACTTTAAACAGATTTGTGTAAAGCACAAGAAAGACGCAAAACAACTAAGGGAGACACTTTATTTCATCATGGCCCACTGATCTTTAAAAAGACAAAGAAAAGACTATGCCGAATGAAGACACACACTAAACTCAAATAGCTACAGCCAACCATAAAATAAACTGAACTAAAGGGACACAAGTTGAACACAAACAGATGTGCATAAAACATTACAGAAATGCAAAAATGACAATTACTGACCAAAACTGGAATGTGAATATTTCAAAGGGACCATAAATACGCAACCAGTCATAAAATATCTACAACAAAACAATGAAGAGAGTCACGAGGTGATCACACAGAGAGATGCCAATCAGCAGAAAAACAGGAAATGACAACAAATTTATAGTTTAAACAACAAAGTGGCCAAAGAATTACAGGGGAAAGCATCACTGAACACGACCCAAAGCTACCAAAGGGAGACTTTATTCTGGCTGTAAAGAGATGTTGTCAGGTGTTGGGTTTCTGCCTGTGTATTTCCTAGTTTTCTATGTTTATTTTTAGTTCTGTTCTCTGTGTTGTCCTGTCTGCTCCCTGATTGTTTCCCAGGTGTGTGTCGTCTCGTTGATTGCCCTCTGTGTATTTAACCCACCTGTTGTCTTGGTCTCTTGTCGGATCCTTGCCCACCCTGTCACGTGTTCTCTGTCTCAGTAGTACTGTCTAGTCCTGAGTTAGCTCAGCTCGTGCATCCAGTCTGTTGCTACTTAGTTGCTACTAGTGTTAGCCTTGCTTTCTGCTCGCTGTGCTTCCTGCTCTTTTGGACTGTTGCAGCTGTTTATCTTTATTAAATCACCATTCTTCATCAACCTGGTTCATCAGCGTTCTTTCTCACCACAACCACCCACAAATCATGACAGATGTAAAATGATTTTAAGAAATATTACACAAAACAAATGACAATGAATGGATACAGTTACAATAACAAATATTAGAATAGAAGGAAAAATATAAAATGTCCAAAATAACTGACAACAAAAGCTACATAAAGGCTAAACCAGACGCAGAGCAAAAGAAAAATGACCCAGAATAAAAAATCACACAAATTACAAAACAGGACTGGGAAAATATATAAATACACCCTATAATCAAACTGGCCACTTTATTGGGTACACCTTGCTAGTTCTAGGGAGGACTTTGTTTTTCCTGTAGATCTCCCTTCATTCTTCATGTCATAGATTCTTCAAGGCTTTAAATCTGTCAGGAACATTCCTCAGATTTCACTCCATAATGACATAACATGACATTTGCAGTTTCCCATTTCACCACATTTTCACATTGACTGAGATCTGGTGGCTCAGGAGGCCATTGGAGTAACAGGTGATCCAACTTAAAAATAGTTCATGTTTTAGAAGTAATCTAATTACATTTTCCAAGTAAATATATTAAGTTGTCATGTTAAACAAATGGAAATAAAGTTTGATAAATTTCATTTGATTACATGTAACTAATTAACTTTGTTTTTAAGCTACAGGTACATTCTCTTTTTTCAGTGTAGGCCATGTTGGGCATTTATAGTATCGTTTATCATTTATCGTGTAAATTTCTTATTACGATAAGAATTTTGATTTATTGTTGAAACAGTTAAGAAACAACTGACAAATAATTGTCGATTATTATTTTTATTATTTTCTCTTCTGTTTGTTCAATCAGAGTATCAATAAATAGGAAATATGAGTCAATCTAGTTACTATGTGCAGCTTAGTGATGCAAATTATATCTTTATGTGACTGGTGTCCTAAATAAGTGTCATACAAATGAAATGGAAAAGTTTTTCAAGAGCAGTATTAGTGTTAGGACTGTTGCTGTGTCGCACAGTCACAGACATACAAGTTATAGATAATTCTTATCAGCACTTTAAGTTTTACAACAATATAACACAAAATATTGTGTTAAAACAATTAAGCGGCCAGTGAGTATATATTTATAAAGAAATTAACCCTTTTTTAATCCAATATCAACTAAAACGTTGAAGAGGAAAGAAAATGACAGGTGGATAAAACCTATGGTTAAATTAAAGTAACTTAAGGAGGTAAATGGCTGCAAAAAGATACAAAACAAGCAGAAATAGACAAAAATAAGAAATAAAATACAAAAACCAAGATCCAGGCAGAAAAACGTCAAACCACTACAAAGAAACACAAAATGGCATCAAAGACGCAGAGAAAATGAAACAAAAGAGATGCCAAACAGCTGCACAGAAATAATACTTTTCAAACATATCAAAGAGACACAATATAGCTGTGAAGCGAGGCAAATCAAATTCACTGAGACGCAAAGCAGCGGCAACACAACCACTTCAAAGAGACACTAAACTTCTTTCGTTTGCGTGTGGTGATACTGCTCAGATCTGATGCTCCTCATCTGCTGTCAGAAATGACTCCACATTTCCACTCCCACCATCTATTTATGACAGATTAAAGCAGCACATCCAGGTATGCGCCCCTCACGTCCCGCCTAATTTAAAACCAACCGGTCGGTGTGTTTCAAACGCCGGCCGGCCGTCTCAAGGGAAATCCTTAGGCTGCGCGTAACTTTATTCCAACTTTAATGCTGCCCCTAATTAACACCCCACAGGCACCAGCAGCCTCCCTTTATTAGATCACTCTGATTGAAATGGACACCAAATGTCTGTGTTTTATAATTCTGCTCTCTCTGGTTTCAAATTATTAAATGACAAAAAAAAGCTGATATAAAAGAGGAAGAATATAGGATGTAAGAGGAGAGGAAATGAGTGTCTGAGGAGCGAATTGCTTTGATAGGAAAGTAACATCTCCGAATCAAGACTCCTTTCTTCTCAGCGTCTCAGTGAGACCCTCCTAACTTTCCTGGTCCTCCGTCTTCCCCGCCTCCTCCTCCACCTCTTCCTCCTCCCCTTCCTCTTCCTCGCCTCTGCTGCCTCATTACATGGTGCTTTAATTAGCCCGGGTTATACACCAAACTGGACTTCAGAAAGATGGCGAGGCGGGGGAAGATAGAGTGATAGAGATAGAGGAGGGTTTTTGAAGTCGACGGTGTACTTTGTGGGTTAATTACGTTAGTTTTTTCCTCGACTTCTTGATCAGGCTGCAGGAAACAAGATGCCGATGGGACCAAATCAGCAACAACGGCTTTCAGAATGAAAACTTAATGTGTTTTCCAGCCACATGGAATCCTTTTATAGCACAATCAAGTAACCTAAAGTTTTCTGAAATTCCTATATATATATATATATATATATATATATATATATATATATATATATATATATATATATATATATATATATATATATATATATATATATATATATATACACACACACACACACACAGGTCCTTCTAAAAATAGCATATTGTGATAAAGTTCATTATTTTCCATAATGTAATGATAAAAATTGGGTTTTCAGCTCATGAAAACCCAAAATCCCTGTCTCAAAAAATTTGCATATTTCATCCAACCAATAAAAGAGAAGTGTTTTAATACCAAAAAAGTTAACCTTCAAATAATTATGTTAAGTTATGCACTCAATACTTGGTCAGGAATCCTTTTGCAGCCTTCAATGCGGCGTGGCATGGAGGCAATCAGCCTGTGGCTCTGCTGAGGTGTTATGGAGGCCCAGGATGCTCCGATAGCGGCTTTAAGCTCATCCAGAGTGTTGGGTCTTGCGTCTCTCAACTTTCTCTTCACAATATCCCACAGATTCTCTATGAGGTTCAGGTCAGGAGAGTTGGCAGGACAGTTGAGCACAGTAACACCATGGTCAGTAATACCAGTGGTTTTGGCACTGTGAGCAGGTGCCAGGTGATGCTGAAGAATGAAATCTTCATCTCCATAAAGCTTTTCAGCAGATGGAAGCATGAAGTGCTCCAAAATCTTCTGATAGCTGCTGCATTGACCTGCCCTTGATAAAACACAGTGGACCAACACCAGCAGCTGACATGGCACCCAGACCATCACTGACTGTGGGTACTTGACACTGGACTTCTGGCATTTTGGCATTTCCTTCTCCCCAGTCTTCCTCCAGACTCTGGTACCTTGATTTCCAAATGACATGCAAAATTTGCTTTCATCCGAAAAAAGTACTTTGGACCACTGAGCAACAGTCCAGTGCTGCTTCTCTGTAGCCCAGGTCAGGCGCTTCTGCTGCTGTATCTGGTTCAAAAGTGGCTTGACCTTTGACCTGGGGAATGCAGCACCTGTAGCCCATTTCCTGCACAAGCCTGTGCACGGTGGCTCTGGATGTTTCTACTCCAGACTCAGTCCACTGCTTCCCCCAAGGTCTGGAATTGGCCCTTCTCCACAATCTTCCTCAGGGTCCGGTCACCTCTTCTCATTGTGCAGCATTTTCTGCCACACTTTTTCCTTCCTACTGACTTCCCACTGAGGTGCCTTGATACTCTGGGAACAGCCTATTGGTTCAGAAATTTCTTTCTGTGTGTTACCCTCTTGCTTGAGGGCATCAATGATGGCCTTCTGGACAGCAGTCAGGTCAGCAGTCTGACCCATGATTGCAGTTTTGAGTAATGAACCAGGCTGGGAGTTTTTAAAACCCTCAGGAATCTTTTGCAGGTGTTTAGAGTTACTTTGTTGATTCAGATGATGAGGTTAATTGCTCGTTCAGAGAACCTTTTCATGATATCCTCCTGACTACCAGGAAAAAAAATATTGTCCAATCACCATTTTTTTAAAATCCCACATTCTTCGTAAGGTAATAAAAGGTTTTATGCACTTACTTTGTCTCGTCCCATAGAATGTGTTATTACTGATGAACACAATTTTTATGTATTAGAAAAACATACGTACAAAAGTCCCACCCCTTCATATGTGGTATCATTGAAAAGCCCTAAATGTCCTCTCCAGATACCAAAAGGAATTAATTCAGTAGAATGCAGGGGGTGGGAGATATTCAAGTTTAGAAATGTCCTCTACAGAGGACAAAAATGAACTACTGGTAGTCAGGAGGATATGCAAATTTTTTGAGACAGGGATTTTGGGTTTTCATGAGCTGGATGCCAAAATCATCAGTATTAAAACAATAAAAGATCTGAAATATTTCAGTTGGTGTGCAATGAATCTAAAATATATGACAATTTAATTTTTATCATTACATTATGGAAAATAATGAACTTTATCACAATATGCTAATTTTGAGAAAGACCTGTATATAAACGAATTAAAAGAAATTTGATTGCAATTTAACGCCTTAAAATTGTCTCTTTAAGAAGCTCCTGCAAACTCCGCCTTCAGGAAGTCCTCACAACATGGCTCCTCTATTAACCCTTCAATAAGTATTAATAGGAGCTACAGAGAAGTAACTCCTATAATGAGCTCAGCAGATGTTTAGTTCCAGCAGGTGTTTGCTAATTGCTGCTGGCTAGTCTGAAGGAGCGGAGGGGAGGAGTGTAAAGACCTTGAGCCAAAATAAGAAACTTCTGGCTTTAGACATACCTCATGTCTAAAGCCACATGAGATATGGCTTTAGACCAGGGGTGGGCAATCCTGGTCCTGGAGTGCCGGTGTCCTGCAACTCTTAGACGTCTCCCTGATCCAACACACCTGAATCCAACAGCTGAATCACCTCCTAAGTGCAGTCAGGTTCTTCAGAGTCCTGCTAACGACCTCATTATTTGACTCAGGTGTGTCGAAGTTGAGACGCATCTAAAAGCCCTCAAGGCCTGGAGTTGCCCACCCCTGCATTAGACCCAATCAACAAAATGAAGTGGCTGATGCAAACCCATAAAAGGAATTGATTTCAATATGGAAATAGAATGAGGAACTGCATGTTAAACAAACCTGCTTTTCCTCTACATCAGTGTTTTTCACCACTGTTCCGCGGCACACTAGTGTGCCGTGAGTGATCATCAGGTGTGCCGTGGAAATTATTCAATTTCACCTATGGTACCGTATTTTCCGGACTATAAGCTGCTACTTTTTTCCTAAACTTTGAACCATGCGGATTGTAGCCCGGTGCGGTTTTTCTGTGTATTTTTCTTCAACCACCAGGGGGCTCTCTAGCAGGAAGTGAATCATTAGAAGTCAAAATTGTAGATCAAAGAAGAACGTGTTGATTTTCATTTAGAACAACCACATGCTAGCAAGTACACCTCGCTGCAGCAAACAGAAAGGGGCGGGGACGGACCACTGTCAGTCTCTTACCTTATTTGGAAATGGGACCATTGCACTCCGGAAGTGAAGGGGGCGCTATTTCCTATATTATCCGCGGTCTCCCATTTTAATTTTCTTTTGAAATCTGTGGTTTAACTTTATCTTTAGGAAGGAGTTTCTCTCTCAGCATGTATTTGAACTTCTCTCTTTTATTTACTTAAGCGCAGCTCACAGCTTTTAACAATTTCTGTTGCTTTCGGTGTACTTCTAAATCTGCTCCTTTTTCGCATCTTTTCGGGCCTGCTACTGCCTCTAGTGGCGTGGGGGTGGTAGCACAACTAATAAATACATTACTAAATCAGAATACCAAAGTCTTATTTATTATTAATTCTGGCATTACTGGAACCTCAAAAGATAAAGTCCCTCACAAAACACCATACCTTTTAATTTTCTTAAGGAAGCATGCTAACCATGCTAGCAGCAGGCATGACGGAGAAATGTTTTCAAACTCATATGATGCAGCTTTTACGTTGAGGACTGTCGGTCTGCCACTACAGGAGAGAAATAGAGCCGCTGCACTTAAGCTTGGTGTTAACGAAACCATGGTTAGTAGTGGCTAGCGGCGTAATAATGTATTTTTCTTACCACTAGATGGCAGTAGGTACAGAGCATTTTACATTAAAACAAGAGAATTAGTGATGCATGAATGTTACAGGTAGCGGTGAGAGCATCGTATCTAGCAAGACTGACGACAGTGAAGACAGTGAAGCTCAGCAGTAGCTGGAAAGAACATGGGTCCATTTCCCACAACATGTCTGTGTGAAGTGAGCTTCTTAAGCCTGGCTACTATAAAAACTAAAAACAGAGAGAGACTGAGAGCTGTTGAGGAAGAGCTTTGTCTTTCTTTAATTTCTGCCAGGAAATCAGCTGTTTTCATCCAAATATGCACAGGTTTCACACTAGATGGGTAAAATATGCAGATATTGACATTTTGTACATGGAAATCTTCATATTGTAACAGTGAAATTTTTCCCAAATATTATTGCTTCTTTCAGAATAAGAATTATTTTCTGTATTCCGGCTTGTGGATTAGTTTGTAAAACACTGAAGTTTTCTACAACTTCTTTAAATTTAAGACCACAGTGTTGTGGCCCTGTTCAGGTGTATTTTTGAAGTGGACATGTTACGTGCAATTTGAAATAAATGTAAAATGTGATAAAAATACATTTTTGTGTTTATTTGATTCCTATTCAAGACACTTTGATAAGAATGACTATATATATAATATAGGCGGCTACAGAGTATCTTTGTTTACATTTTTGGTTGGTGGTGTGCCTCGAGATTTTTTCAATTAAAACAGTGTACCTTGGCTCAAAAAAGGTTGAAAAACACTGCTCTTCATCGATAGGAGCCATGTGAAGTTTATCATCTGGTGAGGAAATCTCCTTTTTCAGATGTTCAGGGTCAGACCCACTGAGAGGAGCAGAACGTCAAGGTTGACCTCTGAACTGACACTGGATAGGCGATAATAGATGTTTTATTGCTTGAATTAGTAAGACATTTCTTATATTTTGATGTTTTGGATGAAACCGAAAAAAAAAACCCCAGATTCATAACGGATCTTATATATTTCTTGGCTTGTTGATCAATTAAATAATCCTATATTTGATTTTTTTTTTTTTATTTTAAACAGAATTCTGACACCTCAGAGAAACGCGTTCTGTTCCTAATTAAACACATATAGTTGTATCTGGTGGTGGTGACTTTGGTCTGAAAATATTTGTTTGAGCCTTCAGGAACCATATGGCTCCAGCTCCATTGTGTGTGTTGTTGTTGCTCCTCAGCATGCTCCCACACAGCCAGGATAGCAGCCAGATTGCAAAGCTGTGTTTGATGCCAGCTACTTTTTTAATGGTGCACGCTCATATGAACTGCTATTATATGGGGAAACATGTTGGTGAAACCCTTAGTGGTAAAACTGAAAGAATCTGGAGTGGTAGAGATGTTTTATCACTGATTTAGGGACAGTTTGGGTCAACTTAGTTCTTATGATCTGAAGTGGGGTTCTTGTGGGAAGTTAAGAGCAGTCTGTATTTTACCTGTAGTAGGCAAGTCTCTTGGTAATCTCACTTTAATGAAACAGAGATTAGCTTTCCAAGCCTGTTGTGAAACCTGAGAGTCTCAAAAATATTTTCCAAAGTAGATTTTAAAAAAAAAGGTACTTTGTAGAATTTCTCTATGGGCTGGATAGACAGAGAAGATCAGGATGGTGAGTTAAAGACCAGCTTTCCTGACTTCCACTGCTGCTTTCTGTCTAGAAACCACCTTGTGAAGCAATAGGATTTTTTAGTATTTTATCTGTATTTAAAATACTTGAAAAATGATGAAAAAAACATGTTTGTCCAAAAATAAACGTTTTGACTCAATTTCAAAATCTTATTTGAGCAATGATGGTATCAGTCAAATAAACAACATACTAAGATTCCTTAAGAGCCTGGTGGTTCTAATCAGCATCATACCTGCATTTACAATAATAGCAGGTGTAATGTTCACATGCATAACCTGTAAGTAATTTGATATTTGAATGACAGCTAAAAGTTAAGGGGTTAAAAGGGCCCATTAAATCACTGGTTGTCTTATTTAAAGTTTTAATGCACAATTGTGTGAAAGGTGTTTGTTCACCATTCCCCTCTTGGGCTTTTAATCATCTCATCTTTCCTACATTGTGCCTTTATTTCCAGCAATAAATAAAAAGCTTTTTTTGTTTCTAAGCAACATTATTGAAAATAAATTGGTAGGAAACACAGACCCTGTTAAAAAGTCTCACCAAATCTGTGACAGCAGGATGAAAACCAGGCGGCCATACTGACATTAATATTGCATCCCTTTCAAGAGTGTTTGCCATGTTGTTTCATGAAGACGACCCACATTCCAGCCAAACAGCCTAATCCTATGAATAAACATTGTTCAAATTAGACGAGATGTGCACCAACTCCTCACACACACACACACACACACACACACACACACACACACACACACACACACGCACGCACACACACACACACACACAGCCATTCACACTCCACATTTTCCATGGTGTTTGGAAAAAAAGACCTCATCACTGAGGCTTCAGTGCAAGATTCATCTCTCACAATTATGGCAGTATTTCATATTACCGTCTGCAGACTGTATTACTCACGCTGGATTAAAGAAAGAGGCAATTGTGTTGTGCTTTAATGGAGAGGCTGAGCATCACCTTTCCCTCTCTAAATAAATGAAAGCTGCAAAATGAGCCGGTGGGCACGCTGCACACCCTCCACGTTACAATCAATATTAAAGGCTTTCATATGGCCGACTGCAGAAATATGAAACAGAGTAAAAAAAATAAAAAATAAAAATAAATAAATAAATTGGATTTAAGATGTAGATTAAAAACCAGCTGAGTGGCAGCTTTGATGAGACGCATCGTCAGGGAACGTCCTCAAGCGCTCAGATCGCAGACCTCAGCAAACTGTACATGCGCGCGCAGCCTTTCATTGTGAACGGCAAGTGTGACCGTGTGTGTGCAGGAAGGCAGGAATCTGTAGCCAGGGGCCCAGATGGAGACAAATGGATGATCTTTCAAGACAACAGCCCTCCAATTAACACAGACACACTCACAAATCACACCAGCCTCGTTCAGACCGACTCCTCACACACACACACACACACACACACACACACACACACACACACCCCCACACACACACACACACACACACACACACACACACATCCCGCTCCACTTCTCACGATTCCTTACAAACATTTGCTGACAGCAGTTTTTTTTTAAGGGTGCTACTGGCTTTTTTATGACGGTGTATGGGGCCTCTGTAGATACAAAAAGAAGAATGTTAAAATTCTGCCAAAGAACTCAGAAATGTTTAGATTCTCAAATTTTCTAGAAAAAAAAACAAGGACATTTCTGAGTTTGACAAGTCAAAATTATGCTAGAATTATTTTATTTTACATTTTGAGAGGTTTTTTTTTTTTTACTTTTGAAACTGTTTTCCAAAAAAAAAAAAATCCTGACAGTCTCAAAATCTCTGGTGGAAATTTAGTCCTTTTTTTTCTATCTACAATGCCGTTTTGACAGAACTCGGGCAGGAAGAGGGGAAGGCTGTACGGTGAAGGTGGAGGATGGCAGTGGAAGTCGGGACAGCTGCGTCGGTAGCGCTCTCACCACTGCGTCACGCGACGCCTCGGCCGTCTGGACAGTTTTGCCACATTTTCTAAGTTTGGGTTTCAGTCAGCAAGAGATTAAAGATAGAGCTTTTGGCTTGTGCTAAATGATGCTCAACACATTTATTTATTTATTTTTTGCAGACTTCTCCTGCACCAGTGGGTGTCTGTGAAGATTAGAATCCATTATCACAGATAGTTCTGCTCCATTTCAGTCCATGTTAGATTATGCTGATAAACGCTAAACTGTGACTTCACCACTGCGGGTGAATTATTCTAACTCCAGACATTTCCTGACCTGTATCTCTGATTCTTAGGTTAGAGTTTGCTCTCCTCTCATTAGAGGATCTTTGAGTGTCTCTCCCCGTCTCATTGTCTGGCCTATGCCGTGTGAGCCGCTAATGAGCTCCATTGTTTGTGTCATGTGTTTAATTTGGGCAATTTACCAAAATAAAGTATTGATTGATTGATTGATTGATTGATTGATTGATTGATTGATTGATTGATTGATTGTAACATCCAGCTGGTCGGAGCATTTGGGCTTCCACTGCCCCATTTGGGAGCAGCTTTGTCATTGTTGACTTTTCTTGAAAATAACAATTTACATTTGATGGCTCTAATGTCAGTAGCCTGTATCTCATGCTTCACACATAGATGTAACATATATCGGTTGATTGGGATTCAGCCCGTTGACATCTGAGATTCATAGTTCTCATAAAAAATAAACCTTCAAGTGTTTAACTTGAGAAAGTTCAGTAAGAGATGAATAAATACTTTTATGATACACTGCACACTTTTTTTAGGTATTTGTGTTCTGATTCAGGGTCAGGACAGAGATGGTTTTCAGGGATCCATTTGGGGTTTTTTCTTAAAAATACCAACTTTTGAGGCTTCAAATAGAACATTCCAGTGGTTTTATGTCTTTTCCTTAAGAGAAAACAACCACAATAAAATCATAGAGACCTGATGGAGAGAAACAACCAGGACATCAGTTTGGCACCAAGCTGAATTTTCTTCTTTTTTGTGTAAGTTACATTTTTGAGCTTTTGCATCTTTTTTAAATTAATCTAATAGTTCATATGAAACAAACATTACAAACTAGCAATCAGAGGTACTGATGTACAAATAACCAATTAGATATGAGGGAAAACAGGGTACAAATTAAAATGGATCCATTTAGGACATTTTAGACAAAATACAGATAATAACCAAGTGATGTCACAACAAAAATGGATTCTTTAACATATGCGGATCAGGATACTTTTTTATTTTAATTGTGGCAGTCATTTTATGATTTTTCAAAAATTCTTTGTTTTAATTCATTTGAATTTTCTCTAAGCAACTGAAGCAGCTCAGTTTTACCTTCTGTGACTTTATTTCATTCTGAAGTGCTTTGTTGTCCTCATGCCCACGAGCAGAAGCCTCATAACCATATGTTTGCATTTTAGCAATAAGCCGCAGGAAAACTTGGCCAAAGCTTGGGATATCGATCTTGTTTCCCATCCTTCTACAAGGAAAGTGGTTTAGTCGACACTGTGAACCCAACGCACCAGCTTCATCTGCTGAACGGTGTAATAAATGGAATTCACGGGAGATGGAGACCTGCGTGTATTCAGCACCGTAATGCTCCGCCATATGGAGCCTGAGCATCTGTGCCAGCCCTCAGCTCCTCTCTGAGAACCGGGGGTGTTGAGGAGGCTGGGATTGCCTGGACCCCGCTCTGTGTTATGGATTTCCCAGAACCCGCAGTGTGGCTGGGAATAACGATTTCAGTTGGTGACGCCAAAGGAAGATGGGGGGCTGCTTGTAGTTACATGGCCCCTGTCTTTAATTTCCCCCCTCCTCCCTGTTCCCATCTCCTCTGGTCAGCTGAGTGCGCCCGGTCGGACCGCTGTGACCCACAGGGGCTTAGTTTCACTTAATTCCCGCCGCCCTTTCCCCTTCTGTCCCCTCACGTTTCATAAAGTGACTTTTTACTGAACCTGAACTTTCCCCAGTTCCATTCTGGGAGCTCCTAAACACGTAAACATAAGTGTATGCATGCCATGGTGCACACACACCAACAGACATGATACAGCAATCAGCCTACGACTAAGGATCACAAACACACACACACAGACACACGCACACACACACACACACACACACACACACACACGCACACACACACACACACACACACACAGGCTTAGTTAGGATTAGACCACACATGCACACACACACACGTACTGCAGATATCCACTCATAAACAGAGGCTGACTGTAACACACACATCCACTCTGTCTTCTTTCCTCCTCTCCATCACACACACACACACACACACACACACACGCACACACCGAGTTTCTCATTATCATGCATAGTGGTGGTGGTTGCATTGATTTCCACTCTGTCTTAAACTTAGCCCACACAGAACGAGAGTGTGTGCATGGTGTGTGTGTGTGTGTGGTCAGCTTGGCAGAGCTTCTCCAGGCTGAGTGAAGATTATGGCTCAGAGATTTTTCACTTCTCTTCTTTTTTCTCCCTCCTTCCTTCTCTGTTCTTCACTTCTCTGTATAACACTCTCTCTCTCTCTCATGCACACACACACATACACACACACACATGCACATGCATACACACACACACACTCCTCACTTCCATTGCTTTCTCTCCTCCTGTCTCTTTATTGCTCTTCACTCCATCAATCTCTGTCTTTCCTCCAAGAAAAAAGAGCAGGGGGAAAAGTGCCGCTGAAGAATTTGTAAGGGGCAACTGGATGGAATAGTAGGAGGAGATGGAAATAAAAAGAGATGAATAGATGCAGAAGAACAAAACAGATCAGCAAATTAATGAAGGAAGGCAGGAGAATGAAAGAAAGAATGCAGGAGGGTAAATAAGGAGCGGACAGGTCTGACAGGCTGAGGGGAAAAGGAGGGATTCAACAAAGATCTGAGGTTATATCGGCGAATCGGGATGCGGCGTTGAAAAATTCCTGCAGAGAAGATTGATGGGTGAGGTGGCGAAACGGCACGCTGGGGTCTCATCTAGATGATATCCGACATCCCATCCCTCGGACACTCAGAGTCGCTCCCCTCCAGTTAGAGAGGACGCTCAACCGAGGTCTCACAGGCATCACGGCCATATTATGGGATGTCTTAACCGCTGGCATCGCTCCATTCTAATTAACTACCTCACAGCGTATATCTGGCTCCTCAGACATTTGGTTAATGGTTTGCAGCAAGGCATGAGCAATCCAATACTGCAATTAGAGAGGTTTACTAACTTCCTATCATGAGATACCTGCAACATAATTAGTTAAGGCCTACAACCACAATGTTGAGGCCCATTTTTTTCCCCGTCTCAGGCATTTAGGTAATGAATTTCAGTTTGGAATCACAGCAGATAATCCAATAAATCTCTGTCGCCTGAGCCGAGTCACCCTAAATGATTTAAGGTACATAATAAGTATTTCTATGGTGATGGTGATGAACATGTTATTTATGGTGTGGAGCATTTTTGCTTATACTTCTACATTAATATGAAACGTAAATCAACTCAGAGTCAGTGACATAGAAACTTGTACAATAATCGTATTGATCATTTATTGTTGGTTTTGGCTCCCAAACAAACATAAAAATAACATCATCAGTAAAAAAGTGACAATCTTTAATATCATTTTGACATATTCCATTTTATAATGATGCTCCTATTTTGTAATACCTCTTGACTAATATGAAATGTGTTAATTGATATCCCTATAAACACAGACTGTGTAAGAACCTCAGGGCTGGTTCTGTTGGACCTCACTGTTGACCATGACATGTTACTGAATCAACTGGAGAGTTGGGTTGGATCTCCAGCCCAGAACTCATCTGGTCTCAGTCTTACATAAAGAACAGAGATTTCTTTGTTTCATTAGGAAACTTCTGATCAAAGTGGAGAGAAGTCACATGTGGGGTTCCCCAAGGCTCAATCCTGACCCCCCTCCTATTTATTGATCCCACTGGCTCAGGATATAACAGTAAATAAGATTATCTGCCATAACTATGCAGATGATACATAGCTCTACATTACGATGTCACCAGGTTACTCTGTACCGTCCAGTCACTGAATTAATGCTTAGAACATATCAATGTGTGAATGTGCCAGAACCTTTTCCAGCTGAACAGAAACAAAACCCACGTTATCTTTGGACCTAAAGAGGAACCATCTAGTTATGGATCTAGAGTTATAGATCTAGAGTCAATGCACAGCTTCAGTTATTAGAACTGGAAACTAGAGATCAGGCTGAAATCTGACCTGAACCTTCAGAGTCACATAAAGACAGTCACAAAGTCGGCCTTCTATCACCTGAAGAACATTTTCAGGATTAGAGGACTGATGTCTCAGTGAGATCTAGAGAAACTCATCCATGTGTTTATCTTTAGTTGCACTGATTAGTGCAACAGCGTCTTCACAGGTCTGGATAAAAAAATCAATCCTGCAGTTGCAGCTGATCCAGAACGCTGCTGCTGGAGTTCTGACTAAAACACCAGCAGCAAAGAGAGAGAATAGACTTTAAAATACTGATGTTAGTTTATAAACCACTGACAGTTTAACATCACAATACATTAAAGATCTGCTGTTGTAAGGAAAGGTAAGGTAATTTTATTTATATAGCACATTTTCAGCAACAAGGTAATTCAAAGTGCTTTACATGAGTTAAAAGGCAATACAAAGAAAATAACAAACCAAAGGAAAAAAGAAAAAGAGGAAAGAAAATCTAATGTTGTTCTAAAGTATGTAAACTAAGTGCTCCTGTTCAGGGTTGCTAAGTATCTAATTCCATTTCTAAATAGTGATCTCAACCTTCTAGGCTTCTTGGATCCTCTGGTTCAGAACCAAACATGGAGAAACAGGATTCAGCTTCTATACACCACAAATCTGGAACAAACTTCCAGAAAACTGCGAAACATCCAAAACACTTTAAAACCGCATGTTTAGCATTGCCTTTGATTGATAATAAAATTGATCAATTTGACATTTGGTTGACTATTTTGATTAGGGCTTTGGACAAAATGTAACGTTTATAGCTGTTTCATAATTGGTTGTTATATTATATTTTGTAGTGTAAAGCACTTCGGACTACTGCTAAAACATATTATAGTAATAAACCATAGAGATCTGATACATGGCTTGTATGAAATATCCTGCGACAGACCACACGAAGTGAAGAGTGCCTATGGTGGGAGTGGGAGTGGGAGCGCATAGTAACCAGAAAAGGTAGAATGAGTTCATGTGTTTTGGAACACTAGTTTGGAAAAAACAGACATGGACACCAAACCAGATATCCTGCTCAGTGTTGTCAGCAGCACTGCAACCCAACAGACCTCTGCAGCCTGCTGAAATTTAAACGCAGGGATCTATGAGCAAATATAATAACAAAAATAATAATTATTTAATTGTCCCTTTGAGGAAAATGTTCTGTTCAGCAGCAGATTTATTAGCAAATAGGAGCAGAAAGATTATTCTGCAAATATAAATGTTTATAGGATCTTTCACTAGTTTATTGCTCTAATAGGTGAGCAGATTTTAGAGCATTTTTGGATGGATGGATGGATGGATGGATGGATGGATGGATGGATGGATGGATGGATGGATGGATGGATGGATGGATGGATGGATGGATGGATGGATGGATGGATGGATGGATGGATGGATGGATGGATAGAGAAATCTTTTTCTTTTTCTAGTGCCAAATATCACTGTGATGGAAAGGTTCTAGTCTGAGCAGAGACCTATATTTTTTAGAGCTGTACTGATACCTTCATCTCATGAGACAAGATGACAACTAACAATCCCCATTGTTTGATTTTATTAGTAGAGTGAATAATTCAGAAACTGCTTTTAAAAGAAGTCTTTGTTGAATAATCCTGTCCAGGTTTGTTTAATCCATGTATTGCTGTTTTTATGTTTGTCTACTTCTAATTTAAAAAAAATTAATTGTGCTGTACTAAGCAATAAAACCAAACAGACTCAATAAAATATTTATGAAATAAAATCATCAATGTTTGATCGATGCTAAAAAGATCCAGCCTTCTTGTTTTTGTTAGTTAGTGTGAATGCTTACAGCATTCAACCTATTGAGTTACACTTTTCTGGTTGCTCCGTAAATTTCACCGCTCTTCTTCTCTTGCATACTTTGTGCTATTTTCACCATTCAACTTTTAAACTATTCAGCTTGTTCTCCTAATCCTGGCTATAGCTCTTGGTATTCACAACCTTTATACTTTTATAATATTCAGCTATTTATGAATTTTTCACCCCAATGGGGGGGAAACCGCTTCATCCTGTGGCAGAATTGAGAATTACAATATAAAATATCCATTGTGTTTCACAGTGGATGTTTTCCCTTACAAAAAGTCCCATGAAAATTACATGTGAAAGTCACATGTGATCACATAAATTTTGACATGTGAATGATGTGAATCACATGTGAAAGCACACATATACTTTTTTGTGATTTTGGAATCTTTCATGGTGAAATCACTTGTGATTCACATGTGGAAACGTGTGAATCACATGCAGGGGCGCAGCCAGGAATCTTGGACCCCCTGATAAAAAATTTGTTTGGGCCCCCCCTGCGCAGCTGCTGTTACAATTTTTTGAGTCTATTTGACCCATAAAAAGCATCACAATTTTAAAGGCTTGCATCTGATTTGCTTTCTTTGGTTCAATACTAGCACAATGTTTACTGCTCATGAATCATGAAACATCCAACAGTCCACATCCAGTATGCAAGTAGATTGCTTAAATTTTTTCTATTAGTTTTAGATACTGAAATGTCTCCCAATAAGCAACAGTCAAAAGCAACGTGCAACTACACATAAAGCAATCCAGACTTCTAAAAATGCTATGAGAAGTCATAGCATTATGTACTGCAGCTATTCAACAGTACATAACTTTAATAAAAAATATGTTTTCTCCATATTTGTTAAAGCTGTCATGATGTCGTAGCAGTTTGCTATGAGACAGATAATCTGTGAAAAGATCAATCTCCTCCACCTGAACTACTATTGTTAGCTAAAGTAATGCACCGTTCTGACAAAGAAAAAAAAGCAATGAGAACCAGGAAGAGGGTCTTAGCGCTGCCAATTAGCCTCATTCACTCACTGCTAAATGTGCTAATGGTGGAGAAGCAACTTATCATTACAAGAAACTGCTTATCTGCCATCATTGGTAGCTATGCTAACTAAACTGAGCATTCACAGTTTGAATCTGCACAGCTCTGTGCTATGCTAGCTGCAGCACGGCACAAATTGAGGGGGAGGAAGGATGAGCAGCACCACATGAGATTGTGATTGACAGCACTAAACCTCTCCTGCCACTGACTGGTTGTTTCTAGCACTGGGAGAAAGCAGAGGAAGTAGATTTTTCACATATTATTTCTCATACCATACTGTCACAACATAATGACAGTTTTAAAAAATATGTGAAAAAATATTTATAGAAAAGTTACACACTGCAGCTTTAATTTCACTTAGGAGAAAACAGATCAGGAGGGACATGGGTCTTAGCAGCATAATAGCTGCCACAATCGTTCTTGTTTCCTACTGACTGTTGCTAACTGTTGTGATCTGTGTAGTTATTTTGAGATTTTCTGCGTTTAGTCATGTTTCCTTGTGAGTCTCTGTCCTGTCCTCCCTGTTGATTGATCCCAGCTGCGTCTAGTTTCCTGATTACCCTCCCTGTGTATTTAGTCCCACCTGTTGTCTTTGTCTGTTGTCAGATCCTCGTCATGTGTATGTCATTCTTAGTTTGCCTGCATACCTTCACAGTCGTACTGTCAAATCCTGTGTTGGTATAGCTCTCGTTTTCAGTCTTCAGTTTTTTCAGTCGCTACCGGTATTTAGCTGTGTGCTATCTTCCTGCCGTGCTGCCTGATCTGGACTGTTTTGAGCATCTTCATTAAATTCATCATTTTCTTCTACAACCTGGGTCTGTGTCAGCTGCTGAAGAGCAGCCTCCCGAGTTTCCTGTGTCCACTGCCGGTGAGCAGCTTCCCAGTGCTCCTGTTTCCGCTGCCGGTGAACAGCCTCCCAGTGCTCCTGTGTCCGCTGCCGGTGAGCAGCTTCCCAGTGCTCCTGTGTGCAGCCTCCCAGTGCTCCTGTGTCCACTGCCAGTGATCAGCCTCCCAGTGCTCCTGTGTCCGCTGCTGGTGAACAGCCTCCCAGTGCTCCTGTGTCCGCTGCTGGTGAACAACCTCCCAGTGCTCCTGTGTCCGCTGCCAGTGAACAGCCTCCCAGTGCTCCTGTGTCCGCTGCCAGTGATCAGCCTCCCAGTACTCCTGTGTCCGCTGCTGGTGAACAGCCTCCCAGTGCTCCTGTGTCCGCTGCTGGTGAACAGCCTCCCAGTCCTCCTGTGTCCGCTGCCAGTGATCAGCCTCCCAGTACTCCTGTGTCCGCTGCTGGTGAACAGCCTCCCAGTCCTCCTGTGTCCGCTGCCAGTGATCAGCCTCCCAGTCCTCCTGTGTCCGCTGCCAGTGATCAGCCTCCCAGTACTCCTGTGTCCGCTGCTGGTGAACAGCCTCCCAGTCCTCCTGTGTCCGCTGCCAGTGATCAGCCTCCCAGTACTCCTGTGTCCGCTGCTGGTGAACAGCCTCCCAGTGCTCCTGTGTCCGCTGCTGGTGAACAGCCTCCCAGTCCTCCTGTGTCCGCTGCCAGTGATCAGCCTCCCAGTACTCCTGTGTCCGCTGCTGGTGAACAGCCTCCCAGTGCTCCTGTGTCGACTGCCGGTGAACAGCCTCCCAGTGCTCCTGTGTGCAGCCTCCCAGTGCTCCTGTGTCCGCTGCCAGTGAACAGCCTCCCAGTGCTCCTGTTTGCAGCCTCCCAGTGCTCCTGTGTCCGCTGCCGGTGAACAGCCTCCCAGTGCTCCTGTGTCCGCTGCCGGTGAACAGCCTCCCAGTGCTCCTGTGTGCAGCCTCCCAGTGCTCCTGTGTCCTCTGCTGGTGAACAGCCTCCCAGTGTTCCATCCGAGCGTCCTGCCGGCCGGCCCCTCTGCCGGCCTTCCAGGGCCTCCAGCCGGCCCCACGGGCCCGAGCGCCTGCTGCTTCCTGCTGCAGCGACGGCAACTGCCAGACCCGCCTCCTCAGCTCCGTTTCCTGCGCTGACGACGCCCACCGGACTTCCCACGAGGGGTTCGCCTCCTGCGCCGGCGACTCTGCGTCTCTCCTCACCACCTCTCACTCACCGCCCTGACACTAACAGCGTCACTCTCAGGCACTCCAAGCAGGAACGAACCATTTAACGCAGACAGGGGGGTTCAGGGTAAATATGGATGTGTGTTTTTTTTTATCTGGGAGTGGGAACATTAAATTTTTACTGCTAAAACCAATCTTTGAAAATACAAAATGATTAATTTTGTAATTGACAGGGCCCCGATTTTCTTTTTTAATTTCTATGAACAAAATAGAAATAATTAAATTGTGGAGGCCCCCCTGTTGGTCAGGGCCCCTAGAATTATCATCACTTTTCCCCCCTATACTGCGCCCCTGATCACATGTGATTCACATATGTGAATGTGAATCACATGTGATTCACACATTCACACATCAAGCTGTTGCTTGAACAGGACACAATTCACCCTTATTGTCTGCAGCCTACATGCTAGTTTGCCTAAGCTGTGGCTGACTGGTTTAGGTGGCGATATTGTTGGATTGGCTATGGAACATTATCAGATGTCCCAAATAGAATCATAGTGAAGTTTGATCATCTGTAATCCTCCCAGGACTGTTGCTCCTCTACAACACTTCACACCTTCTATATATTCAGATGGTTTCCTCAGTGCAGGTTTATCATTAGCATATGTTTTCTTCTGCTTTCTCAGTCAGCTGGATTTTGGGTTGAAATGTTGGTCTTGGGTACTTTCAGTTCCCAGTAAAATTTTTCCAAAACTTTTCTCATGTTTTCGTTTCTGTGCTTGAATTCTCTGCCTTGGTGTCAAATCTCAGAACAACATTTCCTCTACAACACATGGGTTGACATTTTAGAGGAATGAATTTTCTACTCCCAGTATCTTTCCCTTTTAATGTCGTTTTGACCTAAACGTTTTGATCATTTAGGTCAAAACGGGTCAAAATGGGTCAAAAACAGTTTTCAAGTGTAAAGAATACCAAGTGTAAGAAGGCTTCTGCACCTCTGTTAAAACATTAAAAATATTTTTATTTATTAATGCACTATTTTTCCTTTCATAGCAACTTTAGTCAAGGAAAACCAGAAAATTAAATAGTTTGTCAGAGAATTTTCTGATGTTAAATATAATTAGTTAAACATTTTCTTCCAAAGGCCCTCCAAATTCCTATGAATTATGTTGCCTGCGTAACACATTTATTTAAATGGGGCTCTTTGGAAGTTGTGCCTTCATACTAATTTATAAATATATAACAGGCAATGATTTTTCAGACTGTTACTAATGGCAGTAATGGTGCTGGCCAGATGGAAATGTTCACTGCAGGTCAAAGTTTAAAGAGCACGACTCTTTCTAAAGCACAAATTGTTCATGAGAGGTGTTAATTAGTGAGCGTCAGAGGTGACGCTGGCTGCAGTTGTTTTTAAACTGCAGGGACAGTGAAGTGGGATTAATTGTGTGTTACTGAGGATGAAGGAACGACTTGTGGCTACAGCAACAGAAGTTTCTTAAACTCACATTTTACAAGTAACTGCAAAGACTGACGCAAATATGAAAAATCCCAGTAATTCAATAGAACACTGTAATTCATGGTTCATTGAAAATTAAATATATGAATTATGTGAAACATTCAGATGAATTAATCCATTTGTAGAGCTAAAAGCAGATTATTAAAGTGGCAATATTATGTAAAATTGACTTTTTACATAATATTCATGTCATGATGTTTTTCCTTCATTAAAAACATCTGGACTGTTGCCTTGATTCTTTCATGCATGTTTGAGAAATCCTTTAATGGAGCTGTGTCCTCAAGGACACAGCTCCTCCTTTGAGCTGCGGCCTCACAGAGCAGCTCTCCCCTACGACTGGCTAGTCCAGTCGTAGGGGACTGGACTAGCAACTGGCTAATTGCAACTAGCCAGTTGCAATTAGCAGACACCTGGTGGAACTACACATCTCCTGAGCTCATTATAGGAGCTACTACTGAAACGCTGGTAAAAACGTTGTTAAAGAATTGTTGTGAAGACTTCCTGAAGGTGGAGTTTCAGAAAGAGGTAGTGTTGCCATTCTTTTGTTTTAATAGTTTTATTTTCAACATAACTATCCTTCAAAACCAACGTAATAGTTCATTAAACCACTGTTTAAAGTCCTAAAACATTATCATGTTTTAGTGTTTCTTAGTAAGTAACCATTTGCAAACAAAAAAAATCTTCTCCAAGGGTCTCCTTAAAAAGGATCTAAGGAAGTGCTGGTATTGGCCCCGCTCAGCAGCGACAAGGGCCCCTGTGACTCTGGCTTCACTTTTCATTTGAAACTCTGGCACATCAGTGATGGGTTCTGTCCTGTGGTTCTGAAAGCATCTTTGCAAGTCAGATTTCTGGACCTTTCCTGATTCTGCATAGTAAAGCTTAGGAAGGGTTAGGTGAAAAATTTGGAGGGAAACAGGACTTTGGAATCAGACCATAAAATCTGGGAAGCTGGATAAACACTGATCTTAGTTCAATTAACATCTATGCATATATTCTACTGTTCCTTCATCAATGATTATTTTACACAGATACTATTTAGAGAGCTGCTCTCAGCTTCTTCCGCCGATCTTCAAACCTCCTGACCTTTTAAACACATGAACAGAGAAGAACCAGGATATAACCTGTAATGATGAAACAATGAGAAACTGTAACTGCTACGGTAATCAGGACGTAGAACCAGATGTGGAGGGGAAGCAGAAAAACGAGCTGAGATGAGAGGAGGGAAGAGTGTGAAGAATGACACACCTACATCTGCCCGGGCAGTGAATCATGTTTTGGGAAAACTCCAAAATAAAACCAATTTTAAAAGCAAACCAGGACAGTTTAAAAAAAAAATTAGAACCTTTTCGCAACAAACTGGGGAAAAACTCTCACATTTGCGTCTTTGATACAAAAAAAGAGAGCTAAATTTCCCAAAACAACAGACCTCCTGCTGGCAGACAGTATCTACTGCAGTTCCATTATCAAATTTTCTTAAACTTTGACTAGATCACAGAAAATGATCTAGTCAAAGTCCTAAAAGGAATGTAACATCTTCAAGGATAATCTAAACCGATACATTATTTCTACAAACTGTCCTGTCTATGCAAACAAGTTGAACAAAAACAGTGAGCACTGCTAACTCAAATTAAAACTAAATCAAACCCCAAATCAAACGGGAAATCAAATATCAGTGCAAGGAAAATGAAGCAATCGCCTTTAACACAGACAGTAAGCTCTGACGCTTTAATTGCTTCATTCTGCAGGTTTGTGAACGCTCTCTAACCTTCGACACAATTATTGAGATATTTCCAAAAAGGTTCCAGGTTAATTAAACATTAAATTTTCCCAGGCTTCTTCCTTCCTGCTCATTTGCTCCGTTCTGCATATGTTTGCCTCCTACGTGGGGGGAATTACAGACTCCAGGTTTGCCAGAGTTTAACTGACAGATGCAGAGCACAACCTTGCCGTGCCCTACCTCCATCCTTCTTGTCTCCTGTCTGCGCCCGCCATAACTAATTTCTCCAGCCCTCCTAATCCCAATACATCTCTTTTTATTCTCCTACCCTCTCTCACTCACGTCTCCGCCTTTACATCATCCTCTGTCGTCTCACGTTCCCCTCCTCATCCCTCTCTTCCCGTGCTCTCATCCGTCTCCTGCCTCGCCGCTTCCATCTAGACTCCCGTTCCGCCACCGTCTTCATATCTATCTCCTGCCCTGTCAGGGGCGCCGGAGACGAAGTATCATTTGGAGAAGATGGCCTGGTCAGACATGCCGATGCACTCGCACACACACGCACGCACACGCACACACACACACACACACACACACACACACACACACGCACACACACACACACACACACACGCGCGCGCGCGCACGCACACACACAAAAAACACACTTAGTTCACTATCCGTTGTCTTTCTTTGTGTTTGGGCAGCAGCTAACCTAGATGTTATAAAGTGCAACTGGTGCTGTGTTTGAGGGGAGCTTGAGAAGAGTTGGTAATGTGGGAGGTGAGAGAGGGAGGAGGGGGCTACACAAAGTTAGAGAAGGAGAGAGGTGGCGGATTGGGAGAGATGGAAACACGAATGAAACAGAGGAGAAAAAAGCAATGCGGGGGGAAAAGCAATCCTGTTGGCGCTGATAGATTTCTGGGAGAACAATGTTATCTCTGCTTCCCTCTCCACACACACTCCACAGACACAGTCACACACACACACAAACTTAGCTGTAATAGAGAGAGCTAACAAATCTTTGTGGAAGAGTACATGTATCCACAGCTTTTTTCTTTCCTTTTTTTTTGCAACCAAGAAACGCTCAAAAGGCGGAAGACTTACAGAGAAGTAAGTCGAACCGGCTTGAAATAGAAACCGAGACAAACCCGTTGCTGAACAAGAGGCTGTGCGAGTGTGTGTGTGTGTGTGTGTGTGTGTGTGTGTGTGTGTGTGTGTGTGTGTGTGTGTGTGTGTGTGTGTGTGTGTGTGTGTGTGTTGGCTGTGGTTTCTCTGTGCTGGTTTATTTACATTCAACACTGCATGAGGGCGCATGGAGAGGGAAGAGACAAACCGATGGAAGACGGAAATAGCGGTGACAGAAAATCTGAGCCAGGTGATATACTAGCTGTTTTGAACGAGCGACAGAGATGACAGGGAAACTATTTTAACAGCATCAGATTAGATGACCACAAGATATCCGAACAGGGATTCAAGGATGGCTGCATCACACAGAAGTCGCTGGGTATCAAATACTAATCTGGTGTATTTGTAAATGTTGAACAGACCTCATTTTCAGGAAAAACTAAAGTTTGAACTGCTCTAATTACAATAACCTTCCTAGAGCAGTTTGAGTTTTAGCTGTAGTAAGCTGCTAAAACTGTTTTAGCTGTTTGCTAGATCAAGATTGCTCTCTTGATCTTTGAGAGCCATCTCTCAGAGATCAAATGCTTCTTTAAAAGGTTTTCTCTAACAGAGAATCGATTTTTTTCTAATCAATGGAAGATGATGCAATCCCTGTGAAAAGGTAAAGAGATCTGCAATCAGCCCTGTTAATTATTTTAGAAGGATCACTGAAAGATTGATCCAGTGGGTAGAGGACAAACTGGTCTGGTTTCTTAGAGTTGTAAATAGTTGGTAAAACCAAAGAATTATGAAATACAAAACCAAAAATGTGTGAAGCAAAGCTAATGTTTACAAAGCTAACGTTTGCAAAACTAATTCTTACAAAGCTAACTAGCTTTGTAAACAGGAAGGTGGCACGTGTCACCTGGGTGAAGGCTTCCCAGACTCTTAAGGAGTTCTATGGCATCCAAGCAAAGATCATCGGCATAAATGAGAATTCTACCATTATGACTGAGCAGCGATTGAGACCACTGAATCCTGAAGCTCTACTCCCCAGCCAGCTCAAATCTCAGGTTTAATCCCCCCCAAAGCGTTGGCACTCCTGAAGTTCTCCACCAGCAGAGAAAAAGAGCTGAGGGTGCATTCACACCAGGTCAGGTTAGCCCGTTTTAATCAAACTCAAGTTGGCTTGTCTAGGAAGTCTGGATCGTTTGGGGAAAAGCAGGTGAGTTCCTAAGAGATTTGCCAAGCTTAATGGAGACGTCCACTAGCTAGTGGTAGCTTTATACAAACATAACATAATTAAAACAAGTGTTTGTTTCCTTGAATTGGATGTTGAAGATCTATCCAAAATGATTTTCCTCCAGTGCCTGATGAGTCAGGACGCTTCATCTGCCTGTTGCTTTAAAAGCAAATCATCATAATCTACAAACAGCCGTTTTAAGAATAAGAAATTCAACAGTCTGCGTAGTTGTAGTTCACATCTTGCTGTTGCCACAAGCTAATTTAGATTATCATAGAATTACTTAGCTTCTTTTCTGTTTCATTTAGCATTCATCTAGCATTCCTGGTCTTTTCATTGATTTTTCTTTATCCATTTCAACTAACCAGCAAAATCATCTTGACAAGCATGTTGCTTGTTTCCAATGGTATTCATTGTTATATTATTATTATATTGTTGTCCATTGAGCCCCCAAGTCTTTTGATATTGGAAGCTCTACTTACCATTTTCTTGATTCTCAGTCTTGTTGAGCCGATCCAGATCAGTAGTATTCCTTCCAGTAACATGAATGGTCAGAAAAAATTTAGATCTAAAATTTCTTTTTAGACATAAATATTGTCACCTTCCTAAAATAATGGATATTTTTCACCAAAAGATGAATTAGGGAAAAAAAAAAAAAAACACTTATGGCAAAAAAAATACTTAGGCCATTATTTTAGAAGGTAATGATATGTAGTATGATTGACATTTAATGGAAATAAAGCCAAGAAAAAAATGTGGCAGCTGTATGGCTTCTTTCTTTGTTATTCTGAGATCAAACTTCTACAATATGATTGTGTCTCTATCGTCACATGAGATGTCCAACAAACTATTAGAAAAAAAAGTCTAAGCTGGTTTTGCTCCAGCTTTGATTTAAATGTTAGATGTACAGATGGATCTCCATCTCTTTGTAGATTTTTTTTTACACCTCCACCAAGAACAGCCCAACAGTCCTTCAATACGACTTTATCCCGTCAATACTTGATACCAGAGAACTCTCCGAGTCCAAACATGCACAGGTCGGGTGAAGAGGATGCCTTCAGTTGTTCATTAAATGAGTTTGTTTGTTCTCGCACTGTGACAGAAACACGAAAGGTGAACCCAGGAGTCGAGCTGACCTGAAAAACAAACACAGACTCCCAACTCCCCGTCGCATACAAATGTGTTCATCCTCACTTCTTACTGTTGTTTGTTTGCCCCCCACCTTCCGCAAGGTGATTAATGAGGTGATCAGTGATGCGGAGATTGGTGAGTAAAAAAAGACATCTGGATTCTGAAGTTCTTGTTTTTCCACGCATTTAGCTCACCGCCACCAGTTCTGTGTATAAAAACTGAGACGGCAGACGAGCCAGATGGTGGAAAACGAAGACGCTTTCCCACGACGCGACACCGATCATGTGACATTTTACACTGTTCACAGACGTCACAAAGTGGCTGCTGGTGTGTGAAACATTTCGACGGGTTCAGCCTGTGAGAGTGCACACATTCGGAAGTACAAAGCCGATCTGCTGCATTGTGATTTTTTTTTAATAAATGTGCCCTTTTGTCTGTGCAAACCTGTCAAAATTAGATTAGTTTTCCACAGCAAGGGTGGCCTTTACACAAACACACTCCAAGAAACACCTCAACAGCCGCGCAAGGCAGACCTTCACACACACACACACACGCACACACACACACACACACACACATATACAGGGATAAACTTTAGCTTCGCTGTGTGTGTGAGGCCAATTCATTTTGCCACAAGTGGTCCCAGATTGGATCTGGTCAGAGTCCCATTACATCCCACCTTGGATGACCTTTAAAAAAAACAACACACAAAGAAACACACATTTACACACACCTTCGAATGCTTTTGGAAAACAGGTTAGACGCAGGTCAGGTCATCGGTGCTGGTCCCCCCACCCAGACAGACCCACAGTGGTATTGATTGTAACGTTATCTAGATGGGATCATTTCTATCGATTCAGAAAGACGGGTCGCTCTGATCAATGCTATCTGCTCGTCTGCTGTGTTATTAGAGCTGAGCCTCAGTGCCAAAATATCCCAGTATCTTTCTGGAAAACGCCACCAAGCAGGAGGAAGAATTACATGTTAGATCTCCGGTATCAACCGGGCCGACACCGCCGACATGCCCCCCGGCAAGGGCATCTATGTGTCATCTGCTCAAAGGACTCGCACTGAACATTAGCGAACAGGCAGTAAACAGAGATAAGGAGGAGGGTTGAAGTTCATGATGCAATCAGTTTGTCTTTTTTTGTTGAGTCTGAAAGCATCAGCTTTCTGTTTGCTTCATTGCTGCTCCCGAAAGAACAGCAACACTCCCCATCCAGACAAATATTCTGTATCTCTTCACTGGATCTCTCATAGACATCAATAGTTGGTGTCTTTTGTGGATTTTTTTTTTTTTTTCATTTTCACTGGTCGATTTGGAGAGTCGTTATGTAGCAAGTTGAAATGGCTTTTAAAAACATTAATTCCATATTAAAAGGCTTCTTTCTGCTATAAGTTTCTTTCCTGTGTTTTCACATTTACGATGCCTTGACAAGGTTTGACATTTCTTTATTTCAGCGTCGAGCGGCAACTTTGGAGGCAGAACATACTTAACTAAATCCATCACTGTCACACAAAAAACAGAAAGGACTGTATGTCTAGAACACATGGACCCATTTCCCAAGTAAACTCCTTGGTCATTTTTTTTCTTTACTTGATCAGTCTAACTCTGCCACACTAATGCATCTCTGCCTTTTATTTCAATGATGTTGGAAGACACAATGCCATTAGAAAATAAAGCTACTTTTAGGTGCATTTTGAAGTATCACATTAGAAAAGATTGATGGAAACAATAAAGTTCAAATTAACTTACTCAATTTTGCATAAACCTTTTATACTAGCTTGCGGTGGCTTTTGGCTTCTCCAAAAAGGATGTAGGGAGTGCTCCGATCCAGAGGGGAAGACTCTCTCCATCTTTCTGGGATCTGTAGCCCATGCCAGTTTGCAACCTTTACTTCCTGTTTATTACTCCATGTGTAGGGTCATCATCTGACAAAACTGCGCATTGCATAGCCTGGCAGAGTTCCTCCTAACCAGCAGATGGAAATACGCTTAATTTGCTTTTTTTTCTCGTTTTTGCAACATGTCAAGAGTTTTCTCTGAATTCCCATGACCAGAGGATTGAAACATCACAGCATACAGAATTTGATCACTCCATAACCCAGCCTACAAGTGACTGAAACTGAAATGGGGACTTTTGATATATGTATAAACAAAATGGCAAAGGTTACATACCCATGTCTGAAGCAGCAGAACACTTTGAATTACAGTTTGGCATCACCTCTAATTTTTAATACCATTGTGATTGAGATCTTCTTCTAAGATCTCGTTGTCTTCAAAGTGTTTTCAATGTTTTGTGATTATTTCACTCTGTTCCCTGGGAACAGTGTTCATTTTCCTTTCCATGTCAGGTTGTAGTTTAATCTCTATCACAGATCTCCCCAGTTATTTGTTATGTTATTTAGAATATATAGTTCCCTTTTATGGATTTGTTTCATTTTTATTGCTCTGGTTTGAATCTTGTCTGGAACCTCCAGAGTACATTACTGTAGTTCCTGTTTTTTTTCCAGCAGTTTCTTTTTTCAGGACCTTGGCCTCCCAGAGGTTACCTCACTAGACAGATAACAGTGACCCATCATCCTCCAGTCCATTTGATGTCTGGCTGCCACCATGGACTGACGCCTGCCCCACAGGTCAAAGGTTGCGGGAAGGTTTCCTGTCCCTGGTGTTAGGTGTACTTGATGCCAGGGGCAGACCAGAGTCCAGGCTTGGCCTGAACTGGGTTGGATCAGACTGGGTCAGGAGAAGAAGTGGCGGCAATGTTCCCAGAACCTTTTCAGCCTTTGAGCTCATGCTCCTGTTCTTTACTGCAGACATAATGTCATGTAACTATCTTACGGGGAAGCCTGGGGCTATTGCAGCTTCCAGGGTCGAAGCTAGCTGCCACACGCTGCTCATTTCTGTTACACAAACCCACAAACACATGTAACTGCATTCATAATCAAAATGGTTAAGGGTTATAAGAAAACAAGTTTGTATTTCATCAATGTGGCCTGTCTGAAGGTTGTTCAGTAACTTGGTTCTGAGTCATTCTGGACTGACTGGGGTTCTGTCTTCACAGAACAGAGAGTCTAGGAAGGCTTTCATTTGTTGAAAATATTACAGTAAATGCTGGTTAAGTGGAAGAAGCAAAAGTTAATGATCAAGATTTTTTTTCCAACTCCTGCAGTGGTAGAACTGGCAGCCAGACTGATCTTTGTCTCAAGACATTTCTTCAGACCCCATTTTTAAAGTCTTGGTTTTGTTTCAGTCTTGGACATGCTGGACACTGCAGTCTGCATATAAATACAATAAAAACATTGTTTTACTGTGAAAACTTCAAGGGCGCCACCTGTGCTCTGACATGCTGAGCATGAGAAGATGAGACGGATAACAAAATCAGAGACAGAGAAAATGTTCCTGTGCAAATACTGTGTACCAACTCTAACTCCAGTCTTTGAGATTTACTGCGCTACAACCTTTGGATACATCCCTGCTCCAACACAGCTGAATCACACTGAATTACCTCCTCAGCATGCCATCAAGTTTGGCAAACTTGATGGCATGCAAGCCATTCATTTGATACAGGTGTGTTGGTTCTGCATCTAAAACCAGCAGGACAGGAGCTGGAGACACCTGCTTACTACAGATGTGTTTTCTGTCTAACTCGGCCAGGAAGAAAGAATGCTGAGTCAGTCAAGACCTTCACCTTGATGTGTCGCCTCCACTCAGTCTGCCTTCTGCTAATGCTGTCAGCTAACATTTGGTAGAGGTCAGGGGTTTTCAAAGTGTGGGAGAGCTAGCCCCCCCAAGTACAATTGGGAATTGTACTTTTTCAAATATATGCCAGTAATGTTTCAAACAACCATCCATACATCCTAGGATTAAGTTTTACATTAATTACAAATTAACTTATTTAATCATTCATTCATCATATGTTGCACAACAAAGATTAAGTCATTCACTAAAAATACTCTCAATATTTTTAGTTATTGAAAGAATAACTAAATAAATAAACTTATTTTCAGTTTAGCATAAACTGAAAATAAGTCCACCACCTTTAGGATTTCATTAAGAAGAGTGCTTCAAAGATTAGTATTTCAAAAAATGTCAAAAATACCATGAAAATAAAAAGAAAATGGCTGAATGACAACTTTGTCAAATTGCTAAGGGCCCTTAAAACATTAACTAAAGATAACCTGTAGCCCTATTTCAGAATCCTAAATAGCTATACACAAATTAAAAAAATAACCCAACTTCATTATGGAGTGCAGTAATGCAAAAGAGGAAGTGGTAAAATAGACAAAACCTAAAAACAGATTCTAGTGGTAAAATTAACAGTCCTTGACAAAAGGATCCAATCAACCTGAACATCAAGCAACACATCGTTGAATTTGTTAATTCCATGTTAAATTTTCATTGAGTTTTTGGGATATAAAAGGCAGACCGCTCCACTCCAGCCAATCACAGCCACCAGTGATGGCTGTAAGATGGCTGACTCTATGAGTCCTCACAGCGTCAGTCTTTCCTCTCTCAAAGCCCTGGTCTTGACTCTGAGGTTAGTTAGTCTTGACAACACTAACTCCTCCTATACATTAAACTTTAAAGGGCTGGAAAACATAACGCACTCTGCCTTTGTTCATGCAAAGTGGTTTATTCAGGGATATTCTGAGGTATGCTTTGACATCTGAGTAAAACACAGCTTTGTAGTGTTTACTTAAGAACAAGAGAGAAAACGTACAGACAACTGAAGAGGAGGGAAGGAACTGTTTCCATCGAGGGAATCAAAGTAACTGGATTCAAGTCGACAATATGAAATAAAGTGTATGAAATAAACTGCAGTATAATTAGATTTCAGTTGGACCTGCTTAGATTTACTGTGAACATTTGTTGAGAACTGAGCTGTTAAGTTAATTAAGTTGAATTCAGTCTCTTTCTTTTGTTTTCACTCTATGCTTAGCTAGTTTTAGCCACAGAGATTTCTTGGCTGTATTTAAAGATCTAGTTTAAAACCATTATAATTTGACCAAATACATTAAAATAATGCAAATAGCCGCATTGTAAGACGGAGAAGACACTCATAGCGATGTGTGACAACAGTAGCTAATAATCCCACTTTATATCATAAGTTAGAAGTGAAGACAGGTTGTGCAGTAAAATGCCATCTGTTAGATCAGGATCAGAAATGACTCCCCTAGTAAAATAAAAGCTATGAAACAATGTCCTTGTCTTTTAACCATGTCATTTTTATTGACCCGCAGCTCTCCTCTTAAATGATTAACATTTTAAAAATAAAAATAATAAATTATTAATATATGAGCACCAAATGTAAAGTTGATTCAAAAACTAAAATACAGATAATTTAATATCCTAAATGAATAAGGATGTTACAGTTGAGGAAAAAGGTCAAAAAGGGACGAGTTTCCCCCTTCCCTTTTTTTTTTTTTTTTTTTTTTTGCTTTTAGAATAACATAATCTCTGCTGTGGGCCATAAAAGTAAAATAGATGTATGAATTATGTGCATATGTATCCCTTGGGCGGTTATGACCAGATGTGTTCATTTTGTCTTATTAGTGTTTGCATGACTGCTCTTTAAACTCCAGGAGCACTTGGCATTTGCACTTAACATTTGTACACACCACATAGAAATGTAAATTATGCAAATTCTGCCATCTATTGTCCTTTCTTCTTCACACACTTTTTCCTTTCACTCTTTTCATAATTTCTCTGCGTTTTGATTTCACCCATATTTTACTGTAACTCATTCTCTTTAGTGTTGTACTCAAGAATTAGATTTTCACTTCCACCATTCACCCATCCATTGGGCATAAGACAAGGTTATGATGATATGACAGTATTATGCAAAAAAAAAAAAAAGACAATTTCATTACATTACTGTAATTTAAAAATTAACATAACTTAACCAATCATTTTCCAATATAATTGGTTGGTCCAATAATAACAAACTAGACTGATGTTAAGAGCTTATATTTATTTCCATCTTGTTGCTGTTTCAATATGCTAGTGTCAAAAGTGTAAGAATGTTCCTATAATATGCATAATAGTGGTAAATGTTGCTTAATGGGCATCGCAGCAATAATAATGTCAGATATTAATATTGGCATTGGCCCAAAATTTCATATTGGTGTATTCTTACTTATACATAAATCATTCCCTTAAATAATTTAATTGAAAATACAAAATACATTTTCATACATTCATATAGGTTTTAGTTGCCCAGTTCTAAAAGCCTGCCTTGGTTTCTCGACATTTCTCCTGAGCTGAGATGGGGCGCCGCTCTCTGACCTCCAGGTGTCTTTAGTTTGAAATGCTCCCCTGAGTATCGACAAAAATGCTTTCGGATTTATCTCGTCCTCCTGCGGCTCGCGAGGACACGAGGTTCGCACCATGACGGGAGTGAATAGTCACACAGTATCTCTCCATCGTACACACACACAGACACACACGCATCAGAGTGGCCTCCAGTCAAGCGTATCTTATTGGCCTTCTGTTTGACTTCCCATTCAGCTTGGTGAGTGTGTGAGAGATCCAGATGGAGATGGGTTTCTAATTATGGGACAGTTGTTGTTTTTATTATTATTTTATCGTTGTTTTTACTGCTCACTAAACTGAAAATGAAGAGTGGAGAAATGAGTTGAGGAGGGAAGGATGAACAGAAAGCAAGATTAGAGAAGGAAGTGGAACGAAGGAGAGGTAAAACGAGCAGCAAGTATCGATTAAATGGAGAGAGAGAAGCTGGGATTGAAATAAAAAGCAGAGAAAAACAAGATGGAAACAAAGCAAATGTAAGATAATGAAAAAGCAAATGAAGGAGATGAGGTCCAAGGAAAGCTGTGATGTAGCAAAGAGGGGAGGAGAAAAATAGAGGAGGCATATATCAGGAAGACAGCTGAGATTTTATTTATGCAAGAAGAGAAGTGAGAAATGGCAAAAAGGAAATAAGTCAAATCAGAGAACTGTGGAAAGACAAACTCCACAAAGGGAGAGAAGAGCTGAGACACGGTGGAGGGAAGAGAGGATAAGTAGAAAGCAAGGTCACCCGTGTCGAGTCTGAGGAGTAGAGCAGAGCACATTAAATGATGTCGAGACTCCTTCAAGTCAGATAAAAGCATGACAAAAAGACAAATAAGTTGTAAAAGTCAAGTTGAAAACCAGGGAAGGAGACAAAGTGAGGAGGCGAGAGAACACAGAGGGGATGTTGAAAGCAAGAAAAAAAGAATTGTTGAGTGAGAAATATGGAAGACAAGATTAGAACAAAAGTTTAACACAGTTGAAAGATATGGACGGTATGAATTGCACAAGAGGAAAAAATGGGGGGGGGGGAAGAATGATGAGAAAAATGACAACACTAAATTATGAAAGACACTGCTGCAAATAACCACAGGAGAGGAGGAGTGCAACAAACAAAAGAGAAGGTGGAGAGTAGAAATGAGCTGGAGGATCAGTGAAGACAACGGATAGAGCTTCAGAAGAGTCTTAGCTATTGTTGCAGAGAGATTAAAATGGTTAGAGAAAGACATAAAAAACAAGTAAAAGTGAAAAGAGAATTGTGCATACAGTCACAGAGGCCAAGGCACAAATGCAAATATTCTGAAACGGAGCTGGTGATGAAGATACTCAGGCAGAATGAAGGACAAATCTGTCCACTGAATGTCAGAGTATCTGTGTTTCACTGACTTCTTCAAGAAACAAATGATCAACTTTGAGTTGATGTAACTTCTTGGAATTATGAGATGTTTTGCACAGTGCTATGATTTAGGGATGACTTGATCCAAAGTACCAGCTGGGAGTTTCAATAAAAACCTTTTTAAACTGATTGTTATTGGAGCTCTGAGCTAAGCTCGCCAAATCTGTGAGAACCTAAATGTACCTCACATTTTCAGAACATTTTTACAGATTTTTTCTTTGTTGATCGACAATCCTAATAACAAAAGTGTTTTTAACCAGTAACATTCCTAATGAAAGTTAGGTTGTATTGGCTGCTGGATTTTATTGTCCATTTATAACATGTGATATAGAAAGCTGAATAGAGAGCAGCTGAAGCATGTCATAAACAATGCAATGGTTAAGGTAAAGAGCTCTGTTAATTTAATGTGAGAGAAACATTCCCCATACTGTATTATCTTGGTGGGACTGAAACTACATTAAACTGTACTTTAAGCTAAACAATTAATGAGTCACACCATAACGAAATGTGATGGAAATATGCTAGATTTATCATGATGCACTTTAAAAAAAAAAGTAATGTACGTCCATTGCATTTTCTTTGAAACATTTTAGCACTTTGGGAAAAAATCCAGTGAATCAACAAACTAATCATGTTCCAGAGAAAAAAACACAAACAGGTGCTGGTCCACTGGAGTATAGCACCAGGAAGCTCATTGGTATTTGAATCAAGTGTTTACACAACCACAATGCTAATGCAGACCACATAATACTGAAATGTAAAGCTAATTAAAAGAGATGAGTTTTCAAGCATTTACTTTATGCACTTTCATGTCATGAATTTAGCTTCAATCCTGGCAGATTCCTTTTCCTGAAAAGACTTGGATCTGTATTAGCCTACCTTTACATAAGACCATTTTCTGGAAACTGTTCATATTTTTGGATATCAATTGGGAAAAAGGTTCCACGTTCAGACAACATCACCAAGACACCTCGAGTCAGCTGTAGTTGTCATGCCAGGCCACTAGAATGCGCTAGTGATTTTAACCATTCTCTTCCCCTCACTAGCTTACATCTCATTTAGAAACCAGTAGCACTACTTGCTCATATAACAGATATTTCTTATCAGAAGTTATGACTGAACAGATTAAGCAGCACACCACAATGCTATCCACCATTACTTTTGTTTTCTGCCTACAGCCATATGTTCTGCACATGTGAGCATTCACCTGCAGATTACTGTTGGAGGATGGAGGATTTAGACCTGGTTTCAGAAAGGGCCGATGTCAGAAGTGTTTCCATTACAAATGTGCACAAAACTGTCAATGATCTGCTAATGTGGAAAAAACACAATTTTGCAATTGCTGTGTTTCCATTAAATAACAAACAGAATATCACATGGATAAGCTTATTGATGCAATAAGTCATTAAAAACATGTAGTGCCATGATCCTCCAACTACTTCCTGTCATCTTCTTCTTTGTAGTTTGCACCAGTTGTAACATCCAGCTGTTGATCATGTGACTCGCATGATGCGAAAAAAGTGTTTCCTTTGCACTTATGGCAAATAAACCAATTTCAATATGGCCAAAAACCTGCCTTCTCATACAGCCAAAACTTCTCATTTTGTTGTTTCGAAATTGGTATGTTTCCACTAAACAAATATGTTTTTGAAATGTCAAATTGCACAATTATATGGTCAATGGAAGTTCAGCTAGACTCTTGTCACTGAAGACCTGTGAAAGAGCTGCTGGATCACAACAAAAATGTTACAGTTTCACTGATAACTGGCTCTATGTAAACAAGGCCTTAGGCATTAAAATACTGGGACATCTGCACTATTGTTATTGACATATTCAGCAGCAGAAAAAACAAGAGATTTATGATTTCCCCCCAAATGTTACTTAGCTTTATGTTCAATGATACCATCTCTGTGTTGATGTTTTCCTTGCTCTTCTATAACCAACAGTTTACTATGTGTACATTGCAACCCTTACCCTTGAGATGCAAGAGAACAGCTGAGTGTTGACCTGAGGGGCTGGCTCTTAAACACCACCGCTTGTTTAGTGGTTCTTTAGTCTCCCTTACATATTCATGGTGGCATCCAGCAGCACATTCTCCATAGCTCAGCTTGTGTTTGTCATACAGGCTTGACTCCCCTCCCAAGGCAGTTTTCATAACCATTCACACCCTGAACGGTGCGACCAAAACACCTCGCATGTTTTCCATGTAGGGGAGACAACAACAGCTCACAGGATCTGAGACAAATGTGTGGCCCCACTGACTATTAAAGTGTGAACAAACTGGCAATCGCTTCCAATTCCTGGGATTCACAACCTGGAGGACTGCTCTTTGATAAGCGACACATAAGAGGGTATTTAAGGACCAAGACATAAACATCTCATTGTACATGTGGAACTAGGTACGTTTTTTTTTAAACATATTAATTCAAAACCACTAAAATGTTTCATTCATTTTTAAGGTTCTGTCATTTTAATGAAATACCAGACAAAGTGAGTTTCTCTGCTTCTGTCATGTCTTAAAAGATGGGCAGTAATAGCTTAGAAACTACAGGAGCCCCACTGACCACTCTTGTTAAGGTAATGATGTTTTAAAACTACAGTTGGTGAAACCACCCAACTAGTTAGCTTTACCTCTGATATACTTACTACAAGCTATACCTGCTTGTTATAGCGCTTATTACAGTCCCTCTAGTTTCAGAATTCGCTCAAAATCAACTTATTCCCACATTTTTTTCTTCACTTACAGTCCGTGATCAACATGGTGAGAAACAAAAAGCCACATTTACATGAGGACATAAGCAATACAGAAACACACTACCTTTGATGTAATCCTTCTTGTTCTCGACTTATTTTCTTTCACTTACATTTTTCCAAACATCCTATGGTTGGACAATTAAATTTTTTTTAGAACTTATGTCATCATCTGCTAATACTGAGCTATTTAAGTTTTTTAGAGAACAAAAATGTTCTCTAAAAAACATTTTAGAGACATTTGTTTTTTAGAGAACAATCCAATCCATCTGCTTGTTACTTTTTCTCATTTTTGTCATGTAAATTTTGGAAGGGCTTCAATGAGAAAACAACATTGCAAAATTCCTTGCAAATATTTCTAACGTAGAACCACAAAATCAGTGATTATAATTTATTTTTTTAAATCACAAAAACAGGTGAAAATCTTTAGGTACTGCTATAACAATATATTTTCTCTTCCATTCTCCCTTCTTAGCAATTGAGGTGTAAAAGTTGGCCCTTTCACATATTTGTCTGTGTTTAACATTTATTGTATTTCAGAATCCATGTTTTTTTTTTTACAAATGCTGATCTAGAAGTTCACCTACTTCCTAAAAAGCATTCTGGATAATAAAAATAAGGTGGAAAATGTGAAAACACGATATTTGTACCCAACAGCAAAAAGAGATGCACACAGACAGTACTGGCCCCAGATACATATTAAACAGTAAAATCTATCCATCCATTGTCTATAAGTGCTTATTCAGGCAGGGTTGGGGAGAAGGGTTGGTGCCTATCTCCTGCAGCAATTGGACACATGACAGGGTACATCGTGTACAAGTCGTCAGTCCATCACGTAGCAATGTATGATGGGAAAAAAATTCAAGCACTAAAATTGTTTGCCACACTCAATTGAAAATATGATTTCCCTTTTAAGGATTTATTTCAAAAAGGATAAAGTCCCCAAACCTTAAACAGCTTACCCGTAATGTACAAACTCACAATTCTGACCTTCAATTTCTTATTTATATGAATCTGGAAAGGCAAATCAGTATTTGCTTCACCTTAAAAAAATAGAAGATTCAAAACAAAAAAGTTATTCAGACTATTCAGCCAGGCTCTGAGTCTAACCTTGTGCTTTAACTCCGGTGTTTTGCCAAAAAGGTACCTGAATATCCAACTTGTGCTTTAGTTTTATTTATTGAGAACTTGAGCAGAAATCAGTTTTTTAGCAGGAGGATACAAAAAAGAAAAAAAAAACAAAAAACAAAGAAATAACCAAGTTTTTAAACAGCAAAATTTAAAAAAGAGTGGACATTTACATCATGGTTGTACATATTTTTTTCCAGATAGATGGAAGTAGATGACTGGTGCAGTGCAGATTAAAAAAACAGCCAACTTCTCATAGCAACCAAAACTTTACCTCTGATCATCTTAGTGTTTCTCTTACTTTTCTCCATCTGCCTCCGTTTACTCTGACTACCCGTCCCTCTCCCCCTGTCTCTATGTCCCTCCCACCACATTTTCAAGGTTCATCCAAGTCGCGTTGACGCCCACTCACCTCCAACTAGCTACCTCAGTTTCCATGGTAATTGAGTAACGACAGCGCTACACAAATATATACTTAAACGCTCAGCTCCCCACAACTCATTAAGAACATCTTCAGATGAAAAAAAAAAAATCTCTCAGGGTGTTGTTTTTCTTAAAGGGCCAGCCTCCCACATCCAGCGACTGAGCTTTTCTAACTCCTGAGAGTCTTCGGCGAGTACAAACCTCTGAGTGGAGCCACTTGGATTTCTGGAGCACAAAGGAATATTTCATGACTTAAACTGGTATTCAGCTGTCTTTTCGCAAGATGCTTTACATGAATGAAAGCTCTCAAAGTTTGGTGAAAGCAAAAGTTGGTGGTCGAAACGTAACGGTCACAGCTGTTCCACCGCCTCCACCGTGGCCCTCATGCTCCTTTTCCTGCCTGGTTTCTGCTATTAGACATCTTTTAAAACGACAGTGGTTATTTTATGAGAAATCGACAACACAAACAACATATGTACCAAGTCTTCGCCGTTGGCTCGCTCTCAAAGCCTAATGGGAGCTGGCCCCCTTTGCAGTAGCTTCCAGTTTTCCTTCATAGCATGAGGATTTTCTGGGGGATGAGATTAAATCCTCAAAGATTTTGTGGAGCTTAAGTTTGTGGGTTTTGCAAAACATGTTTTGGTGGTTATTTATTCATTTTTCTAAGTTGTACTGCCACGGAGAAGCCTGATTTGCCAGCTTAAAAATGTCTAGATCTTTACTGAACGAGGAAAATAGAAAGATTAAAGTGAAAAAAGCGTTAACTCTACATCTTACATGAAATTGTAACAAGAAAGGTGTTCATAAACTACTCAGAGGCATTTCTAAAGAAGCATGTGTTGTAAAGCAAGTGTTATTTCCTACATGCTCAAATGATTTTCTACTTATTGTGGAAAAACTTTGTCTAGGTCAGAATATGTGTCAAAGGGAAATTAGTTATGATTTTATGGAAATGTCTGGCCTCTGAACTCAGATGCACAAACTTCATTAACAGTTTTTTTCTTTATGACGTTTTTTATTTGTCAATTACTGACATTATAATTCTACTTACAGTTATAGTCCAATGAACTGTTAAAAATAAGATACAGTTGTTTTCTAAATTTGAATCGATCCACGAGTTCTGGTTCGAGCTTCCAAACTAAATCTTAAATCTTGAATTTAAGATTCAAGATTCAAAAAAGATTCTTAAATACCGCATGGAATTCCATGTGGTATTCCATGTTTACTACCATTTACTACTTTTATTCAGCTCTTTGTTAAAAAATATCTTCTGCTTGTTACTATTTTGTTTTTGAGGAGTTTTATTTCCACCAGATCTTGTTTCTATGCTTCCTGTTTGTAATGTGAAGTTGCTGCTGTTTGCTCCTGTCCTGTCGCTTCCCTGTCATTGTTCTGTCAGATGTTCTCAGCGTCAGTCACACAGTTTTCTCTGTAGCTGATTTCATTTTGTGCTCAGTCTTTATTTTTATCATTGGACTTCCTGCTTCTACAGCGCTTCATGTTTGTTCACAAAGAGGTCTGAATTATAGCTTTCTACGTTTCATGAATCCGCATATGGTTTTAGGGTGAAATGTCTGGTTTCAGTTCCCTAATCCCCATTTGTTCAAGTCGAGTTATTTTAGTACGTTTCGTCTATCCACCTAAATTCTGTTCAGGCTCAAATCAGTGTTGTCACTTTTCCTGTTTGCCTCTGGTGTTATCTCGGTTGCTTTTTGTTGAATTGTTTTATGATTCAAAATGTTTCAAAGAGGGCAAGCCTGCAAAAGGACAGAGACAAATTATGAATTTGAAGTTTAGATGAGGAAGTGGGGTTATATTCCAAATTTGAAAATTGGAATAATTAACATCAAATGAATCTTTCAGCTTGACAGCGATCCTGAATACAGACCCAAGAAAACTCTTAACTAGTTTCGAAGAAATAAGCAAAGCTGCTAATACACAATTCAACTTCAAATCAGAAGAAAGAACTGAGTTTTCAAGTGCATAAAGGAGGCTCCAAGAACTTCAATAATTCTATTTGCACAAATATATGTGACTACTTTCTAAATGCAACAAATGTCCTGAAGTTGTCTTTAGTAAAACTGGATTTTCTGCAGGGTATTAAATAAAGACGTGTTCAATACCCATTCATTGGCTTTCCATTTTACTACACATACATTATGTGCTAATTTGTGTGGATTACTTGGGCTGTTGCTGAAATCCAGAGTGAATAGCCTCATTAGCAATAGATTCACTGTTTTTGTTGTTGCTGAGGCCACAACTCCTAAAGCATAATAATAAAGCACACGGTTCTGCTCTGACCCGGTTTTCTTGCTATTGCAAGAAGGAACCAATACTTAAGTTGGAGACACGCACATATTTTAAAACAGGCAACTTGTTGGGAGTTAGACTGGGTAAACTCAAGCGCACACCCACCGTAGTATCTTGCAAACGCATGTCACCTAAAACACACACTCACTTGCACTCCGTCGCAGCAGATGGCTCCACAGTCATAGCTGATGTTTCACACGTCAATGAAGCACTCCCTGTACTCACAACACGCAGTCATTCCATGGAAATCACAGCAACCCAACATACAAACAGAGCTGCACATGCAACCCCAATGAACTCATGACCATACAGGCGTTTTTTTTTTTTTGTTTTTTTTTCTTTTGGTGCGCACGCATGCACAGAATGTCCTTATCTGTGCTAATTTATGGAGTGAGTCGCCACTTTTGTTGGCAACTCAGTTCAAACCTCATCATAACACACACAAGTTGAAATCTTCAGAAGCAGAGTCAGGGGAAGGCGTTCGGCCCGATGTCAAAACAACCAACAGCACCAGATGAGGAAGACTGCACCATGTGACCCCCGTTGCTCAAGGACATCATCGCTTTTATAAAACACTGAGCAGCATCTGTGGTTGCTAATTGAAAACACTCAACATTTAATAGAAACCTGTGATGAGGCAAATAAACCAAGGCGCAGTTTATAAGTCCCGCTAATAGAATCAGAGGGTCTTCTTAAGTCGAGAGCCGTGTGAACCGACTGGTTGCCGAAGATGTCTGATATTAGAGCTGAGAGAAAATTAAAAGATCAGATGAAATTTCTGTCAAGTCTTTTTGTCAGGTGGGTGTGGACATGATTATACTGACTGGAATCAGTGTATCTATAGCAACAAAACTCTGGCCTCTGTGATATTAGGAAAGGTGTAAAAAACAATTCCCCAACAGCTGGTGGGTCTTTATAAATGAATGTGACTGTGAACTGTAAAAAAATGTAAACACAAGCAGAGACAGAGGAAGAAGAGACTCAGGAATGGGTTACATCTCTCTCCTTTTTTAGTAATTATTAGTGCTGCTTTCAGGATTTGGACCGCCCGGCGCGGATCTGAGGCGAGCCAGGCTGACAGCAGGAATAGTAACACGGAGGGACGCGGGCATCCTGCCCAAACTTTCTCTGACACATTCAGGCCAATTAATGAACAAAAAACCCACTTGATTCAGAGTGGGAGAAGGATTTGTTTTTCCCTCTGAGGAGGACAGACTTAGGAGATGTTTGATGTGCAACGATTTACCTGAACAGCAGACAAATAACTGTTGAGCAAATAGCTTGGGTTTTACGATGGGATGAGGTTCTGCACAGTCAGACGTTGATCACCTGCAGCAGATAGCTCATAACTGACTTCTAATTGGCTGAGCAGATATTAGTATTTTATGACCAGTTGAGGTAAGAGCTGGTCAGAAAGGAGCCGTTTCCTACATGGGTTTTCACTTGTGATGCCCGATTCAATCAGGGTTCCAATAATGGCTTTTGTGAAATTAGCAGTATTGGTGTGACTGAGGAAATGATTCTCCAGACACCTGTTGCTGTGGTTTTTATTAATCACAACACATGTTCATCTTCAGAACTTACCTTAAGGTGCAGTATTATGTGTTTTCCAGTCACATAGTATCCTTTTATAGCACAATTAAGTAACTATGTTACCTTCAGTTATTATAAAAATGGTGTATATATATCGAATCTGACTAAAAAGAAATTTTACTAAGTATATAACATCTTGAAATTGGGCCTCTGTCTCTTTAAAAGCTCCTGCTCTTTCTTAAACTTTGCCTTCAGGAAGTCATCACAATGGAGATTAAAGGATTTCTCAGACATGCATGGAAGAATCAAAGCAACACACCAGGTATGTTTGTGATGAAAAAATAACATTATCACATGATGTAAAGCTCAAAAAGTCGATTTTTCCTTGTACTGCCCCTTTAATTTAAAATAAATATCCCTTCCATCCATTATCAAACACACTTATCCCTAGTGGGATCATGAGGGGTGCTGGTGTCTATCTCAGGAGGTCAACAGGCGAGACGTGGGGTCATCCTGGACAGGTCACCAGTCCATAGCAGAGCCAAAAATAAATAAATACATATTCTTCTAAAAAAATCAAACTGGACTTTATATGAAATATTCAAATTTTGCTATCCTATTGTTGAACACTATGAACCTGATTAAAGCATATATACTTTTAAAACAACTAAAAATTTCAATTAGGGTCAACATTGAACTATAAGTTTCTGTTTTCGGTTTTATATATATTTCTACAACCAACGCCAGTCACCTACCTCTTAAAAATCTTACTTAAACTATATTCTATTTATGCAGAATGACAAACATGCTGCCTCAAACAGTCAGTACATTCAGTTGTAAATCAGTCGCTTCTTATGTATGTATTCATGCAAATAACTGAGATTATTTAGCAGGATGAAAGTTGTCCTAGCTGTGCAAGTATTTGCAGGAAACAAGCATTTCCATCCACCGCTGCCTGTACTCCTTCTTTATTCAGCTGCTCCCCCTGGCTGCTAAGTTCCAAACCTCCTGCCTGTTTCCTCCTGCAGTGATATGGGGAATCTCTCTCCTTCAATTTTCATAATAATCTAGAGTCTTAAACCTTGCTTTATTTCACTGCAGAATAAACAGTGATGTATAAAGCTTTCATTTAAATCGGTTTCTAGAAGTTTTTCTGTGGTAAGCAGATGATCTAAACAACAGTCCTCCACCCTAAAAAGGAATAATTAATGAAAGACTGTGATTGGACTCGTTTCAAGCAGTATATCTAAACTTGGAAGTGAACTTTATGAAGGAAACTCCTCCATCCCACTGATTCCTACCCTCTTTGGATTCCGACCCTGCTGCTATTTCTGCACTCTCACGCAATCGGCTCGTGCCGGCATGAACACGTCTCCCTCGTTTTTCTGTGCGCCAAGCATGTTATTTGAATTTTTAAGACGTTTCATGCAATTTCATCAGACCTGCCCACGCTAAGGAAGTTGGGGATAAAATTAGCTTGGGTAGATGAGGCTCCAAGGTGACTGGTGATAGTCGTGTGGGGTTGCTTGCCAATTAAAAATTCTTGATATAGCTTTCTATTCCTGGTTTAGGTGACAAACAGAGTTGAAATCTTTGAAGTCAGATGGTTTTCTTGTGCAGAACATATATTTCAGAAATGCTTTCATAATGTTTTGGGGCTTTTTAGTTTGATACTATTTGAATCTAAAAGCTCTTTCTTGATGAAGGTGCAATAACAGCTTCATTACGCTGTCATTTCTTTAATGAAGCTCAGTAATCAATGTGTTAGAAGTGAGTGAGCATCTGTTTTTTTTCCTTTCCCTTGACTTTGACAGTAAATAATTAGAACTGTGGTTGGAGATTTTGGGTGTCTTACAGACAAACTTGGGAAAAGAAGAGTTTCCAAAAATGGGACAAATGATGAGCATGAAACAAGAACTGTAACACTGTTTATTGGAATCAGTCATAAAACTGCATCTGTTGAAGTCACAAAGTGTCCTTTCAGGACATAAGTTGTTGAGAATAAAGAGTAACTCGCATGAACTGTGCAGCCGAAGAACAGTGGAAATGGTTCTGGGTTACAGATCAACAGGAACTTCATTCTTCACAGTTCATCAAAATGAAACTTATGATTGCTTTAACTTGGTAGTTCTATGTAGGACTTCATTCATGAAGTCATGTTACTAGCATATTTAGCAACATGTCTGTTGAAGAGGAAGTAATATTAATGATTTCATCACCGAGAAAGTGGTTTTAAAACACTTTCTCAGTGGTATAGCATACATATAAAAATTATACATACGCTATATCACAATATTAACATAATTGTTATATATATATATATATATATATATATATATATATATATATATATATATATATATGTGTGTGTGTGTGTGTGTGTGTGTGTGTGTGTGTGTGTAAGCCCACCTTGACCATAAAACAAGGCGTTTCTCTCATCATTGAAAAAAATCTGATTGTGTTCATTTTCTGCTTCTCACCACGGCCTACAAGACTGTAGAAAAAGACCCTTTAACCTTTCTCACATAGCGCTTCCACTGAACAGTGTAAATGCCAATATTGATCATGCCGGCCTATTTTTAATAGAATACGCTTTCTTTTGATATTTTAATGCAACACACTGAAACCTTTAGAGCTACAGCTGAGAATTTCATTGATTCTGCTAGAGGCTGCAGGGACCATGAATCTCCCCTGACGACTTAGCCTCATCATGACGTCATTAAACGTTGTCATATTTCATGATTTGTAGAGGTCAGAAAAACAGGGGAGATGTCAGAATTAAATGGTTCAAACTAATATGACAACTTCACAGAAGTATGAGATTTTTTCCAAGGCAACATTTGTTCTTGAATTTTAGCTTTAGCTTTCATGCTTATGCTTTGTGACCACTGTCCATCACACTCATTCCCCTCATCCTTTATAGTGATTCCTTCTTTACAGTCATCCGACCTTCTACCCTCCTTTTCATCCCACTCATCCCTATCCTATTTACAACTCTAATTTCACACTTATCCACCGCAATCTTCTTTTTTATGTCTATTCATTACATTAATTTTATGCATTCCTGCTTTCAATGTCTTCATCCAACTAAATTTCTTCATCCCTCTTTTAATGCTTTTTAATCCATTTCATTCTCATCATTTTGTTCCGATCCCTTTCCATCCCAATGATCCACCTCATCTCTATATCATTCTGTTTTAACATTCATCCTCCTTATTCTTTTAGCCAATGATTCATACCACTCATCCTTTTAATACCATCGTTTTATCCCACTTATACCTCTTCACAGTCCTGTCTTTATGCCCAGCCACCTCTTCCCTCTTTCTTTTTATCACTCTTCATTTTTTTCCTTTACACTCATCCATCTTATTCTTTTTGTAGTCACTTTTAACCCCACTCATCCACCTCATCCTTTATTTACAACCCTGTTGTCACACTCATCCCTCTTTTTGATGTGTTTTCATCTCATCCATCTTCCGTATTCCTCTTTGTGTCCCCATTTTATAGCAGTCATCTTTCTCGACTCCTTTTGAAATATTTTTCTTCCAACTCATCCTCTACTGCCTCCTTTATTAGCACTTTCATCCGACTCTCTTCATTCCTTATGTTTCTGATTACGATGCCACTCTACCACTTCTTCAGAATTCTTCCACCTTATCCCTCCCTACAGTAATGCAGCTGTAATGTGCTACATGTTTTAAATGGTTATATAAACATTCAGTTGTTTTATGCACCGCTAATTCAGATAAAAAGTCATTCTGAGCACTATAAAAAAGAAGTTCAACACAAAACTATTACTTTGTGTAAAAAAACTAACTCTAGTCTAAGTTTAATTCTGAATCACTTTAACAAGCCAATATCAGTTCATTACTGCTTCTCACTTCTACCATTATTCAATTTATCTCTTCTTTCCAATTCCTATTTTGCTTTTTGTATCATCTGGGCTGCGATGACTCCCCACAGTCTAAGTCCCCGTTGTTATAATAAAGAAAAACTTAAAACTCACAAATAGCACCGTTCTTTATGTGGCTCATCGCCCAGGGCGAACTTTTTAAACAGGACATCAGAATCACTCGGGAAAAATAAAAATCATCTGTCAGTTTTCACGTCCAGTCCAGGATTGTGATAAAATATATCAATCATTTTGCCTCACTAATAACCCAGGAGCTGGTTTCTGATTAGATTACTAGTTAGGGCAGTCTCACATTTTTAAGAACATTTATATGCTTTCATCATCTGTCGGTCAAACTGTGAAATATTTATTTTGTTTAAACCTTAGTTGGACTAATCTACAAGTCAGTCTTTATTCTATTTGATTAAAAGAAGTTTGTTTGTTTTTTCAGTTCCTCAGGGCAGTGTTCATGCCACATCCAGATGAAACTTAACTTTTTGATCTTCATCCTCTCCTCCTTAACTTTGATACCAAACTCATAAAAGCAGACAATATTTAAGCATTTAATAATTTACAATGTTTGGTTAATTGAGAGTTAAGTGACGTATTAAGAAAAGTGCCTTATTTCTACATTTACTTTTAAATTAAGTACCTTTTCTGCCTAATGAGCTTACTGTAGCCCAGGTATTACACTCTCGTCCTGAACGTCTCTTTGAAGCCTGCTGGAAGTTTTTTTTCTTCTTCTTTGGGTTTGTTGCATCTCTACAAGGACTCGCTGTAATTACGTTTTCCTGCTGCATTTAGAGCCGATGAAGCACAAGGTTTAGTTTTAGCTATTTAAAAAAGTAAGGAGTGTGACTCATCTCTTTGGTTCAAATCCTCCCCCGCAGCTCCATGACTCCACAGATATTCCTCTCCACTAATTTACATCAAGAGATTAATTAAGTGCGGTTAGAATTTTTTCAGTTTAAACAGAAAGCATGGTATACATTCAACACACTACTTTAGTATATTTATGTTAACTGCCGAATTATACACCTGAAAGAGTGCGAGTATAGACTGTTATACATGGCTTAGGGTACGAAGAGCAAGAGGAGCTCTTCAGTGACAGGGGACCCCCCTTTCACTCCCCTCATCCCCATCTGGATCTTGCTGCCTCTCAATTAACCCTAATGGAAGTGGCAATTAATTAACTCCTCTCAAAGAATGATTAGGAACCTGACAATCAAGTGAGTGGGAGGGGTTTAAGTAATGATAATTAAGAGGTAATGATTTCCCGGCAGGAGATTAAATAAATAAAAAAGAAAAAGAAAGAAAGAAAATGAAGACGCGCATGCGTTCCGGATTAGCGTGGATTTACTTCAGGTGAACGCAGCCCGGAGTTCAACCTGATTCATCTCATCTCTGCGGGTTAATAGAAGGAGAGCAAAGTAAGCGAGAGGCCTTACCGTGTTCCTCTGGCCGCTGGCTCCTATTGGTCCCCTGAACACCCCCTTGATGCTCCTCAGCTGTCCGTCACGCAGGTGGGTGGAACTGATCACGATGTAGTAGCACGCCATTGGGTAAAGTCGACTTTCATGAGGTTAAATATCTATCTAGCTCTTTTTTTCAAATCCTGAAACTTCCTTCTCCTCCTTCTGCTGTGCTTCTCCAGCTCGTTGGCTTTTATTAGGAAGTAGACGGAAAAGAGGAGGAGCAGCTCGGTTTTCCTCTCTGCTTGCACTGATTTATTCTCTCTCTTCTCCAAGTTTTTTGGAAGTTCCTCCCCAGCTTCGACTCCCCTCCTTTCAGCGCCCGGGTCCTCGTAAATATTTCACCCTCTGTTCCTCCTCGGCTTTTCTGAGACGCTTTCTCCGTCTTTTCTGGATTTACTAGATGTCCCTGTCTCCAGTTAAATATTTCTCTTTAAGTCTTTTCACCCATCTCTTATTCATCAATCCTTCCCTGTCGCTGACTACCCTCTCCCTTTCTCTGTGTCTTTTCCGCTGAGTCTAAATTTCTTGGTGAAATTGATCAGTCTCGCAGTTGCTCTATCTCCTCCTCTTCCTCCTCTTCCTCAGTTCCCTGGTGTTTCTCCTCGCTCTTTGTCTAAGTATCGAGTAGGGCTACTTTCTCCCTCTCAGTCCTGTCCTTCCTGTCAGAGCAGCGCGTGCAGCTTCCTCTCAGATGCTCCTCTCCTCTGCATGTGCTCGCGCTCCTCCCTCCCTCCGCTGATCTCTGGCTCTGTGGCCGGCAGAGTGGTTTGCTCCTCAGTTACCCCGCCGTTGCCATCTGCCCTTTTAACACATGGAGTGCTGACGCTTGCTCCCTCTCTCTCTCTCTTCCTCTCTCTCCTCCATCCTTCCGTGCCTCTCCTCTTGCTGTCTTTCTTTTGCCTTTAATCATCTCCTTCTCTCTTTCTCTCAAGCCAAAGGAGTCAAGCTCCACCTACTGGTTAGCGGGGATCGCACAGAGCGAAGACACGGAGGAGAGGAGAGCGAAGCAGCTGGAGACAGTCCGAATCCACGCCACGGTGCCTTGACGTTTACCCACATCTGGCAAGGCGGGAAATCTACCTACGACAACCACACGATTTACAATAAAGAGTTGGGGGAGGGTTCTTGACTGAAAATGAGAATTTTCTCTTTTTTAGCATAAAAGACAAAGCAAATTTATTCAAACATAATTATTTTTGCTGGTTATTAAGTCTCACCAACTCAAATTTAAGACTTTTTAAGGCCATTATAATTGAAATCTAAGACCTGTATCAAGATAGAAATGTATTTAAAAATTCATATATATATATATATATATATATATATATATATATATATATATATATACATTCAGATACTCATTCTTACATTAGTTGAAAACATTAATTGCCATTGCAACAGGCTATCTGCAGGTTTCAACATGTCAAATTTAAGATTTTTAAAGAGCTGATTGAAATATAAGACCAAAAAAAGGAAGTGGTTTGGAGAATCTGCTGTTATAATCAAGTGTTGGAAAAACTTCAAAATTCTGGGGTCTGTTTGTGGCTCTTGGCAGCAGCTTTGGGGGCATATTTTATGTCAATTTTACCATTAGTGATAAAATCCATAAAGTCATATAAATAAAGAATAAAACACAAAGAAAAGACCTTTTAAAGCTTTTAGGAAAAAGTAATAAAAACAACTACTTCTATTGAGACATAAAGTAGAAAATTACAACCAATCATAACAACATAAAATTAGCTAACCTAATCAAAGCTCCACATTTATTCACCACATTAATAAGTGAAAATCCCACAACAAAAACAACTTAAGATCCACTTTCAGTGAAAGTCTATGAATGGAAAACACATTTAACATCTAACATGACCAGTTCTAGTCTGGCCGTCGCCGATGCAGTTCAGCTCAAATTTCATCTGCCTTCAGGGCTTTGTCTGGGATTTCTCCCATTGAGCTGAATTTCACCCTGGTCAATTAGCAAAAAGAAGGAGGAGATGTGAATGATGTCGATTTACTACGCTCATTTAGAATTGTGGTAGTTGTAGTTTTGAAGTGGCAGAGGAGGAAGTGGATGAAGCTGTTCAGTCCATACTGCATCAGGATCTGGTTGACCCAGTGGAGCGGACTCCGTCAAAGCCTTTAGGTTTTTTATTATATATTTAAATGGACATAAAATGTTAACTTTTCTGGTCTTTTTCATGTTTAAGAAAAAAAATGTTGGGGAAAGCTTCCAGTGCTTGGAGGATTGAAATAAAGTCTCAGGGTTTTTATAAAGGCAAGACAACATCTAGTTCTTTAGATTTAAAACAAGACCATTTTAAATACCAGGCATGAAAATAAGTCTTTATCCTCTGAAGAAGTCTATGTTTTAGAATTTGAAAGTAACCCAGGGACTATTTTCTTTTTCTTCAGATAAAAATCCCTCTTGCCTTGTTTATAATAAATAATCCAGCTCTAATATTTATAAGACTTTAAGGTTTAGTTGAAAGGAACCACAGAACCTTCTACTCTACAAGGCCTTTGAGCTGTCTATGGCTATGTTCTAAAAAGACTTATTTAATTCATTTATGACAGAGACAGCTCAAAAATATAAGACAAATGTCTCCCTAAAAGAGACGGAAAAGAGAATTCTTGGCTTGTTATAATCTCTGGCTTCCGATATTTAGTCCCTTATAAATCACAAGAAACTGACTGCCAATTCCTTTATCTAATCATCATTTTTATGTTCTTTCTCTTTCATAAATCTGTGAACTTCCCATTCTGTAACTCATATTTTCTCTTCAGAACATGTTTTTTCTCTTATCCCTTTTCTGTTAATCAGAAGAACCAATGTTAGAAGAGAATTAAGGTTTGACTTCCTGTATACTTTCCAGAGGAGTAAATCTTAATGTGCTCTTTTTTGAAGTTAGGGATTTATATTAAAACGGACCATTTATTTTCTCATTCCTCCAGAGAAAACTAATCAGTGAAAGCAGCTCTGAAAAATGGATGCAGTGAAGATGCAAATGAACATCCTAAATCAGCTCAAATCTGTATGTTTAACCTTTGACCTGCACTGGACAAATTATGGAAACATTGAAGGTTGTCACTAAAAGTCAGAATGATACCTAAACATTTTTTTTATCTTCAGTCTAACAGTATGTTCTCTGGTTAGACTGAGATGTAGGTTGAGTTAGACCAGGGGTGGGCAACTCCAGGCCTGGAGGGCCGGTCTCCTGCAACTTTTAGATGTGTCTCAACTTCAACACACCTGAGTCAAATAATGAGGTTGTTAGCCGCATTATTGGAGAACTTGACTGCACTTAAGAGATGATTCTGCTGTTGGATTCAAGTGTGTTGGACCAGGGAGATGTCTAAGAGTTGCAGGACACCGGCCCTCGAGGACCAGGATTGCCCACCCCTGAGTTAGACTGAATATGAGAAGGAAACATATGGCCTAGTAAAAGGAACAAAACTGAGACACAGAGAAGCCACAGAGGGCGCAGCTTTGCCAGGCTGAGCTGGCCAGAGTCAAGCTGTCTCAGCTTCAGTCCCAACAACAGAACCTACATCGACTGAAAACCTAACAAGGTTTCAAAATGCATTCCACACTCAGTTAAATTTAACATTTTAAAGTTTAAAAAATGGCCTAGAAAAATCACAAATGATGTCAGGAAATGCTGTTTTAATTAATTTCTGCTTTTGCCATTTATAACTGCATTATTGAATGAGTTTAATATGATTTTTTAATGGGACAAATAAGCAGAAAAAAGACTGTAATTCTGAAGAAGGATTATACTCAGTTTTACGTTTGTCATCAAACAAAAATCCAAAAAGCATAATGTGCATTTGCATTCAGACACATTAGGTTGTCATTTTATTTAGAGAGAACACAAGTCAGTACTCTAGAAGTCTCCCTCTAAACCTGCAGAAAGACAGAAAAAAAAACAGAAACCACAACAACAAACAACATTCTAAATAAAGTTAACGTTTCTTTACTTAAACAAGTCCGGCGCATCACCTGATTATCAGGAATCATTAGCCAAACACATCCAGGTCTCCTATAAATATCCCCATTAGGTGACCTGATACCCTCAGGTCAACTTATGAAGGAGTGAATGCTAGTACACCAGAAAGGTACAAAGAACAAAGAAAATTGTCTTTATGAGTATGAAGTTCCCTTTCAGTCGATTCACTCAGTACAACACATAGAGTATGGGATATCACACCCCCACGTGGCCTAACTGAAGACACCTTTAATCACGCCTTTAGGCAAATGACGTGTGATGATGGGTGGCAGGCCCTGCCTGCATATAAATACACCCCCATCAAAGTCATTATTCAGTTCTTATGCTCTTCACCTTGCTGAGAGCACCTAATTTCCAACCCGTGCTTTCTAGCTGCTGCTAGCTAGCATTGCTCTTGTTTTTTCCCAAAACTAGCTTAACTGCTCCTGTTGGTGTTAGCTACTCCTGCCTGCCAGTTAGCGTGTCTGCCCGCTGAGCGCTAGTTGTATTTTCTCATTTGTCTATTTTTATTTTCTTTGGTTTCGTGGTTCGGGATGAGCACGAAGCAAAAAATGGCGACATCTATGGCTAACACTTTCTGATGTCCCTGATAGGGACAGGGCCATATACTTGGATGAGCCGGTGTCTACGGATGGGCTTTTTGGACAATCCCTTGATGCAATCCAAGCGAAGTTCGAGCTTAAGAAAAAGCAAATTGAAGCTCTTCGTTGCATCACTCCCAGACGTGACGCTAGGTCCAGGCCCAACATGAGCGCATGCAAGCCGGTGACGGCACCAGCACCACCAAAGACAGCAGCACCACCCGCAGCTCTCAACACTACAATTTCACAGCCGTCAAAAAAGCATACTCCCCGCTAGTCGGCTTGGAGAAAAGGCCCTCCTCTGGGTTTACAACGAGATTTGATGTCTCGAAAGAAAAAGCCTCAGTCATCCTAACGACGTGAGACGGCGTGACAGAAGAGAGGCATCAGAAGCAGGAAGACCTGATTGCTGCTCATTCGTTTATGCGCAAAAGGCATCTTGTTTCTTCTGTTCAGGGTTCCAGCACCAAGAGGCGCTGCGTTTTCCGAACACAGTCTCCCAAGTACAACACCCCAATGCACACACTGTTTGCACCTTCAGGCCCAGGTTTAAGTGGGTTAAATGTTTCTCAAAAAACGAGAGAAAATGTTCGGAATGTTTGTGTAACTGTTCCACATGTTTCAATAAAGAGTGCAATTTTCTTGCCAAAATATAAAAATCAAAACGCTGTGTGCCACAACGTGCACAACAGTCAAATGGAGCTGCTCCTCTCCGTTCCAGCAGAGGGCAGCACCTCCTCGCCAACAGTGCGTCAGGTCAGCTGTCTGGCTGCACGCGTACCTCTTTGGCATGCATGAGCACTTTCCCCATGGATGGAAAGGACCGTTGCTACGGGTTACCGGTTGCAGTTCCGGATAAGACCCCCCGGTTCCAATCAGTTATAAACACAACTGTAGGGTCCGAAGCAGCGAAAGTTCTGAGACGAAATAAATACATTGTTGGCAAAAGGAGCAGTGTGTGTGGCTCCTACTTCGGAAGCAAACAGAGGTTGGTACAGCCGCTATTTTGTTATTCCGAAGAAGGGAGGTGGCCCACTGGTGAGGGAGTGGAGACTGCATCCATCCGTGGTGGTGCAGATTTGGCAATGGTTCGGCAAAGCTTCAGTGGATCTCTTTGCCACCAAAGCCAACACCCACTTTCCCCTATTCTTTTCCATAATGGATCACAGTGCTCCACTGGGAGTGGATGCCCTTGCTCACCCATGGCCTAATGTGCTTCTGTATGCATTTCCCTCAGTGGAAATGATTCTGCCAGTACTGGACAGAGTACGCAGATGGGGCCTATCCTTGATTCTGGTGGCCCCTCGCTGGCCAGCAAAGTCATGGTATTCGGAAATAATCAGCTTGCTGGTAGTGGAGACTTGGAAACTCCCCACCCACCAGGATCTCCTCTCCCAGGGGTGGGGGGAGTATTTCATCCACACCCAGAATTGTGGATGCTGCATGCCTACCTGCTGAGAGGTCCAGCTTGTTAGCAAGAGGCCTTCCTTTAGATGTGGTTGCAACCATTCAGAGTTCCAGAGCAACTTCCATGGGGGGTTTATATGCATATAAATGGCGTGTTTTTGAACAGTGGTGTCACAGCAAAAACATTTCCCCCTTCCAATGCTCCATTGTGGATGTTTTGACATTCCTACAGGAGCTGGTGGATAAAGGTCTGTCTTTCTCCACAATTAAAGTTTACTTGGCTTCCATCTCTGCTTGTCATGTTGGTCTTGATGGAGGGACACCAGGTGCTCATCTCCTGGCTGTGCGTTTCTTAAAAGGGATCCGTAGACTGAGACCAGGGGTAAAATCTAGCGTTCCTTCCTGGAATCTCCCTGTGGTCTTGGATGCTCTTTGTAGCACTTCACTTGAGCACCTTGAGTTGGTTGATTTGAAATTTCTATCATACAAGGCAGCTCTGCTTTTTGCTTTGGCAACTACAAAACGGGTTGGGGACCTGCATGCACTTTCAGTGCACCCCTCTTGTGTTCAGTTTTCAGCTGATGGTTTAAAGGTCACCTTAAGACCAAATGCTGCATATCTCCCTAAGGTGATTGCTTCGGAGTACAGCATAATGACCATTGAGTTTTCTAGTTTTTATCCCCCTCCTTTTGCTTCTGAAGAGCAAGGAAGGGTGCATTTGCTGTGCCCAGTACATGCACTGCGTCTTTACATCCATCGCACTCAGAATGTGCGACTGAGTGATCAGCTGTTTGTGTGTTTTGCTAATCCACCTAGAGGAAAGGCTCTGTCCAGACAGACACTCTCTCATTGGGCTGTGGAGGCTATTTCTCTTGCTTACAACAGCAAGGGCCTCCCTTTACCTCATGGTGTGAGAGCACATTCAACCAGGGGTGTAGCGGCATCCTGGGCCCTTTTCAGAGGGGTCCCTGTGAGTAACATCTGCGGTGCAGCCAGCTGGTCTTCACCATACACTTTTGTTCGGTTTTATCGTCTGGATGTGACAGCCGCTTCTGTGGCTCACTCTGTTCTTTCTGCTGGGTTGGAGGTTTCAAACTAACTTAGTGCATTTGTCTCAGGTTTAATGGCTGCTCCGCAAGGCGTGTATACACATACTCTATGTGTTGTACCGAGTGAATTGACTGAAAGGGAACGTAATGTTATGCATATAACTACTGTTCCCTGAAGGAAAGGAACGAGGTACGACACCTTTTTCTGCCCCGCTGCTTCAGCTTGTCTTGGTGAAGAGCAGCCATGGAACTGAATAATGACTGTGATGGGGGTGTATTTATATGCAGGCGGAGCCTGCCACCCGTCATCACACGTGTCATGCCTAAAGGTGTGATTAAAGGTGTCTTCAGTTAGGCCACACGGGGGCGTAATATCCCATACTCTATGTGGCAGACAAAATATGTGACTGTCGTCATAAGTTGTGTAAGATTTCTTCTTTGAAACACGGTGGACACTTTAGTAGCTGCTAAACGGTGTCATTTTGTTAAGATTACTTACCATCACATTCTGTGTCCCGTCACCGAAGCCCTGCAGTTCGGGACAGAGTTCTGAGATCTCAGGGAGTCATCCGCTTTAGTCAGCGCTATCCAATCGGAACACGTCTTACATTGCTCGTCCTTAAGCCCCGCCCCGGATGTTCATGTAAGCTTCGCCAAAGCAAATAAAGTTGTATAAGCAAGAAAACGAGTTCAACCAAAAAACAGGAGCTTCAACCAAAAAACAAAAAAAAGACTCAACCAAAAAACAGGAGCTTCAACCAAAAAAAAAAAAAAAAAAAGACTCAACCAAAAAACAGGAGCTTCAACCAAAAAAAAAAATAAAAAATAGATTCAACCAAAAAACAGGAGCTTCAACCAAAAAAAGTTTTAAACAAAAATTAGTGACTTAAATTTTTTTAAAAAATCTTTAAATTTTTTTTGTTTCATAGAAAAACATTTTTATGATTAAAAAGTTTTTAAGATTTTTTTTTTGTTTGACATGATTTTTGTTTGAATAATTGTGAAACAAATCTAACTCCATAAAAATTCCTCTTCCATACATCACTGCATTAAGCTTGATCCTCTCATCACCTCTACTCATTTTCTTCTGTCCTGATTGTTGTAAATATGACAAAATTCAAAGAAATGCATTACCCATGTTTTTTAGATGTATTTTAGATGTTTTATTTTTTTTATTTTTCTGGTGTACATTTATGTTAATGGCCAAGTAAAGTGTGACCACTGTGACAGACTACCTCTTTCTGCGATGACACCTTTCCTCCTGCTGTCAGACCGTTTTCCCTCACCGCTCACTGGAATGTGGAACAAGCCCACCAGGGCCCCTCTTCTCTGCAGTGTCCAATTCCACAGTGGACCAGTTAGTTGGAGGAGAGCGTGGGTGGCTCATGCAACTCCACCAATTTTAAAAGTGTTCTAAGATCCCTGGGAGTTTTACTGAGAAAAAAAAGAATATTATTAATCCTGATGTTAGAGAAGGTGTCTCACTCCTGAATCCAAACTAGAAGAGAGTTCCATAGTTCAGCAGCCTTTTACTTACTTTTTACCGCTTAACATTTCTTGGAACCATACATATGTCAAGTAGATTTTAACTTAACATATTATTTACAATACAGTCATAATATATGTTTGCTAATCTGCCAGTCAATCTACTTGTCAATCTGACATAAACTGACTACATGTTTATGTGGGAATTTTTTCTGCCATAATCCCCCCCATGGTGCAGTCATTACAAGTTTTGAGAAGAAAGACGTGAAGTACTGCTTTCAAAATATAAATGTAAGCAAAAGTATTAGAAGTTTTGAGAACAAAAGACATTCAGTCTTTCAGTTTGAAAGCTGAAAGCAGAAAAATTTCCCCATACATGTTCGCAATGTAATTATTCAGCAGATAGAGGTCAAATAGTTTTCCAGATTTCATCAGACTCTGGTGGTGAATCTGTGTTTAACAAGATCTTCTCTTATTCTGATTAGCATCTGGTACAGGGAAGAGGGAGGAAGGTAGGACGGGCATGTTATATTTCTTCTGACTTTTACGATGGTGATATGAGACGTCTGTCATAACTCTGTCAGAGGAAGCCAGATGTAAGCAAGGGCTGAAAATTATAATTCTGAAAGAAGCCTGTTTCAGTGAAGCTCATCATGTCACAATCCCACTGTTGGTTCTGACTCCACATCCAAACCAGTTTGTCTGCAGAAGTTGCAGTCAATACTCCACTAAAGGCTGTTGCAATCAGTTTCTGCTTCATTTGTGTTCTGATTGTGTTGGCTCCCATTGATCAACAACTCTAAAATCCGTCCATAGACGGCGGCAGCTATTATTACTTTTATAAATAGTTTGCTGCTGTGTGACGTCAACACTTTTCTGCACCCGCTGGTCGCTTTGGAGTCATAAACCATTCACACAGGAGTCTGATAGCAATCGCATTTAATTAGTAGTATGAACGACCACGCAAAGAAAAGAAAAGGATTTTAGCAAATGACTGGAAGTGAGCATCAACAAAAGTTAGATGAACAGCCAGATCTCGTGAACTTTCCCACAGTGGGCCCTGCTTATCAGTGTGTTGCTGTGAAGGCACACACAGCACGGTTGGAAGTTCATCCTCTTCTGTTTCTGACTTTCTGTCCTGTCAAAGAATGGCCAAGCTTCAAAAAGTGTTTCTCCCTTCATGGCTTGGTGCCAAGTTGTAGATGTCAAACAATCAGTCATGGACTCTAGGAGTAGATGATGTTTGCAGCACTCAAATTAACCCTTGACTGACAACCATGTCCCCCAGCAAACAGAGGCTTTTACATTTGGCCTGAAAAATACTCAAAGGTCCGTAAAGAAAAATGCAGCCTTTCAAATATACACGTAAACATAAAATCTGTAATAACCACAAAGAAGAAGAATCTAAATTAATCAAGGGACAGTTTCACACCATTGAATAAAACATCATGATGCAATCAAAACTGCTGCTGATAAAAATAAATAATTCCACTGTAGATTTTCAGTCTGTGCATGATAAATAGATTCTATAGCTGCAGACTCACTAAATATCCAAGGTCAGCAAGTTTAGAGAAACTCAAATACTAAAGATGACATCATGTACAAAACCTGAGGGAAAAATGATACTGTAGATCATAATGTAACAGTTTGAGGTGAGCTTTATAAGAAAGTAAATAAGTAAAGGTTTAGTTCCTGAGCATTTTTCAAAACATATAATGTGAAGTTCTTTAGACTTAATAGAGGGTTAAAAATAAAATGCAAGCTGAAAGAAAAATAAGATGAAAATTTAACTGGTCAAAGAGAAAATAACTTAGAGAAGAGGTAGTCTACAGGTGGGATTTGGAACAGTCAAAATTTACAGCATTCCTGCTCTTCAGAGACAGACTGTTGTGAACTCAGTACAGTACTCAGATGTTTTCAGTAGAAAACCTTGGTCAGAAGACTGGAGGGGCCTGGAGAGAAAACATGGAGCTTGTACAGGAAGTAAACAGCTGGAGCACTGAGGGGAACACGCCTGTTGGCTGTCAGCACAAAATGTATTTTACTTTCGTTGTTCTCTTTCAGTATGAAAAGCCTGTTGATGTCCTCACTTCACATTAAATTAATAACCACTCTATTCCAGTGATCCTCCTGTTTAGTCACCATGGTTAACTTCTGGTTTTTTCTCTGTGTCTGAGCCAAATGAAGGAGCGCTTGACACTACATGTGTATTAGCATTGAGTATTAGCATGTACGTTAGAAGTGACTTCTCAAGGGTCTTAACACCATGTTGTGTTAGTATGGATGATGGAGTTTAGAGTAGAATAAAACAGAAAACCCAGTATTTTCTCACTGTGAGGGAATCCATGTGTACCAGCAGCAAGTTAATAGTAAACTGAAGGATCTTCAAACTGTGGCATGTTAGCACAAAGCCAACCTTCCTGATGAGCTTATTTCTCAGCTGCTGCCCAAAGAAGATGGCTGATGCCACCATGGAAACAAAACAATGTCTTCAGGAATGTCGGAGCAGGTAGAGCCTGCTGAGTCTTCCTGTTTCATCAGTACATGTGTTTCCATTGCAAATGTGCACAAAATCTTTTTGATACTCTGCTAATGTACAAAAATATACACAATTTGGCAATTTGTGTGTTTCCATTAAACAAGAAATACAATTAAAATCACACGTAAAGAAGTTTGTTCACACATTAAAAAGCATGGATTTACATGACATATACATATTTAAGCCATATTATCTGTAAAAAGTGTAATACGTCTTGCACTCATACTCAGTTTGAAACAAACATAATATCGCTGCTTGTGTTTGGTGTTCCAAACACAAAATCATCTCTCTTTGTCCCCAGACTTGATTATGGATGTCTTCATACATTTCTCAATTTCTGTGATGCCACAACCCCAAACCCAAATTAAAAAGGAAAGGGGGTAAAAAAGACAACATGTGCTGTTTAAAGTCTGTGACCTGATGACAGGGAACCAGGAGTTGATAAATGATCCCGTCTCAGTTTTAAAAAACAGAGAATCTTCTGGAATGAAGTAGAAAAACACTTATGCTGTTGGGAGACCAACAGTTTTAGACGTGTCGTCAAAAACAGGTGTGATACTCTGGGTGAAAAGGGATCAATTCAATTTTAGCACCATTTACAACAACATGTCATCTCAGGCCTCTTTACACAACACAGGAAACAGATCTTTATCTGTAAGCGCCTGCAAAAGAGTGAGACAAACTTAAAATTAGTTAATTAACTCCAAACAAACAGGGATTGTTATTTTGAAAGTGCTACAGTTGATTATCAGTGTTTGCTAACCTTTGCAGGAACAAATAATTTACTTTCCCCTTGATGTCAATAAAGTATTTTTATTTTATTTTAAGTTTAATTGAATTGAAATATACCAAAGTTCAATGAGAGCATACTCCATTTTCTTATTGTAGGTGAGTTAAAATTACCATTAGTTTTTAATATTTGTAAATGATTTTGTTCAAATTCCACTACGTTGAAACTATAAACTATGTTTGATTTAAATACAAATCAATTTTGTATTTAAATCACATTTTAAGGGAGCACCTAAACACACATCTACACACTTGTGAGGGAAAATCAGAAGAAGGGTGTAAGAATCTCAGAGCTGGTTCTGTTGGACCTCACTGTTGACCATGACATGTTACTGAACCGACTGGAGAGTTGGGTTGGATCTTCAGTCCAGAACTCATCTGGTTTGATTCTTACATAAAGAACAGAGATTTATTTGTTTCATTAGGAAACTTCTCATTGAAGCAGACAGAAGTCACCACCACATGCCATGGGCTACCTCTACTAATTTAATATCTATATGCTCCTGCTGCTCAGGTTACAACAAGAAATTAGCTTAACTATAACTATACAGATGATACACAGCTCTACATTATGATGTCACCAAATGACTCTGAACCCATCCAATCACTGAACAGATGCTTAGACCAGATAAATGTGTGGATGTGCAAAAACCTCCTCCAGCTGAACAGAAACAAAAGTGAAGTTATTATCTTTGGACCTAAAGAGGAGCGATCTAGAGTTATAGATCTAGAGTTATAGATCAAGAGTCAACACACAGCTTTAGTTATTACAATTAAAAACCAGCGATCAGGTCTGAAACCTTGGAGTAGTGATGACCTCTGACCTGAACCTTCAGAGCCACATAAACCTTCTATCTCTAGGATTAGAGGACTGATGTCTCAGCGTGATCTAAAGAAACTCATCCACATGTTAATCTTTAGTCACATCGTTTACTGCAACAACAGCGTCTTCACAGGTCTGGATAAAAAAAGTCAATCCTCCAGCTGCAGCTGATCCAGAACGCTGCTGCTGGAGTTCTGACTAAAACCAGGAAGATGGAGCACATAACACAGTTCTACAGTCCTTCACTGAGAGAACAGACTTTAAAATACTGTTTTTGATTTATAAAGAAACTCACAAAGTCATATTGCTGGTATTTGTAGAAACAAAAGAGTTGCAGACAAACTGCTGTTAAGGAAGAGATTCTCTGAATTAATTAATTTTAGAATAAGTTTGGCTCTCTCTCTTCCTCTTAGATCCCAGGTTCTCTCGGTGGGCCACGTGTAGCCACAAGGAAAACAACAACAATGAGTGTTGACGTCACAGAATTACAGAGTTTAATCCAATATAAAACAATGCATAAAATTACAACAGAAACTGCAGAACAACGGAGACATACATTCATTTACCTGACATAAATGGAAAGAAAGAAAGAAAGAAAGAAAGAAAGAAAGAAAGAAAGAAAGAAAGAAAGAAAGAAAGAAAGAAAGAAAGAAAGAAAGAAAGAAAGAAAGAAAGAAAGAAAGAAAGAAAGAAAGAAAGAAAGAAAGAAAGAAAGAAAGAAAAGCAAAGACGTGCAAGGACGTCTTTGGAGAATTGCAAGAGCAAATCTAATTTGTTACTCCTGTGTAGAAAGTTTTATAGTGAAGGCGTATTCTTATCTTTAATTTATTCAAATAAGGCGTATCTTTGCTCATCCAACCAGGAGCTGTCTCTGACCCTTTATCTGAAGCCAGGAACCCCTGCCATGTTTACGGCTTTTCACAGATGAGTGTGAAAAGCTAGAACTTCTCCTGATTGTTTTCCCACACAGACAAAAGGCAGTTCAAACGATCCTAGCAAACCATCTGCTGTAACTACAGGTAACATAAAGGTCAATAGGCCAGAATACATTACTGATTTCAAAACCACAATTAGGGTATTTGAATCAAGACATGTTAAGTTTTAAAACTAGCTTATTTTAAATTTATTTTCTCAACACTGCCTATCGGCTGAGACTAAACAGAATCTTAAAATAAAAGACAAAACATCTCCAGATTACATAACGTGAAGAGCAACTTCACATTGTAATGATTTGCTTCAAATGTTGTTAAAATAACCTAGTCAAGTGTTTGTTTTGTGCAGATCCGTCATGTGAAAGTGCCTCTTAGTGATGACAACACTGTAACCCTATTAAATAAAAACTACTCCCAGTGGTCTTCAGCTGAGCGACCCGCAGCGCTTCACTGCACTGACTCCCCTGCCGCTCCGAAGGAAATCCCAGCATTCTGTTAAAGCACACCAATATTTGTACAGGAAAATGTCTGATAGCAGTTTTTGTTAAATATAAACACATCACTTTGGTCCAAAACCTTCAATCCTCATGAGAAACATTGCCTGCATGTGGAACTAAAACCCAGCTTTCTGGAGTCCTACTTAGTTTTATTTCAACAAGAAAAAAAAAAAAAAAAAAATCCGTATTTGCATTGCTCACAGAATCACTACATTTGCATTGTCTTTCTTTTTGTTCTTACAACTGGAAATTGTCAGGACCCTTTGTGACTCTCTCTCTAGTTAAGGGAGTGAAAACTGTGGAGCTTTGAGGAAACAGAAGCAGAGTAAGAGGCTTATCTGATCAATTCTCCCTCCTCCTTTTGGTCCCAACTTTCAAAACTGCAATAAACTAAAAAAAAAAAAACTTCTCATCTGCCGCACTTGATTCATTTTGCACAAATCAAAAAGTTTGCCTCCCTGTTCAGCTTTTAGCTAGGTTTATTGTGCAGTTGCATCAGCTGACACTTCCATTGTCTCTGTGCTTTGAGTTTAAATTACATCTCCATGTTTTCTCATTTCACTAACAAAATAATGGGCAGTTTTGTGGATTTAGTTTTGCAACAGAGACAATAAAAAAAGCATAATAATGCCTTGTTTGTTATATCATATTGAGTATAGCCAAACCGAATAAGAAGCCATGCTTGTGCTGAGCTATTCATTTCTACTAACTGCAGATTTAGAAGCAGGACAGAGGCTGGCAGGGGAGGGGAAATGTGGATGCTTTCAGCCTGTGAGCTTCTTTTAGTCGTGTCTTAGTGGTGTGAAATGAAAGGCAGAGAACCGCCTCGTGTTTATGTAATGAACCCAGAGCGCATGCATATCGGAGCGGGCCGGGCCAGGCCAACCCCAGATGTTCTGCTGATTTCCAAACAATGCTGGAGTGGGTGAATCAAATTGAGGTAAAGAGTCAGAAAGGAGGAAGTTTGTGCTGGTTTGGGGCAGAGCGGCTGCTTCTACAGGCTGTGGGTAGAGCAAACCGCATGAGCTGAAAATATTAGAAGGCACTTTGGTGACGAAGTAGACTGGTCGCAGCTTTCCTATGAAATTCAGCTCCATTCAAATCTCCCTTCACAGCTCAGCCTGGGATTTCTCCCACTAAGTGGATTTTTTTGTAGAATTCCAGCCGAGCCAACCAATCAGTGAACAGAACAAGTTGTGAATGATGACGCTGATTTTCTGCACTGGTTTATAACTTTATTCTGCCTGTAACTTTAGCAATGGCAGCGGAGGAAGTTAACAAACCCGTTCGGCTCATACTGGCCACCTTCCACATACTGAATTAACATGAAGAGCTGCTTTGTTAGACCCGCCTCCTGGCTCTGATTGGCTGTTTTCGTCTGGGAGCGGCAGCTCAGGGAGGAGATCGATCCTCTCACAAATTATCTGTTTCAAACTGTCAGGACTACTGTGACATTTTAACAAATATGGAAAATACTTCTTTTTTTTAAGTTACATACTACAGCTTTAGCATGTTGACAACATGTTGATAATATGTGAGAATTTAACACAAACACTTTGAGAAGGCGTTGTTTACATCTCTTACTTACACGTCTACGCTGTGCTTACATGTTGTCTATGTGTTGAAAGTCACATATATTTGAGCTGAATGGCTTTCCGTAGGTGAACAGCCATATAGCTGCTGGTGGTTCGTACAGACCACCTGGGGACAGCCCACCGTTTCCTGGGAGACCAGAACAAAGTGCCAGAAGTTGTGGCAGAGATGGACGTGAGTGAAAACAGTGAATGGAAGGAGACGATCATGTTGCTGAGATTGAAAATGCCATTTGATATTCTTTGTATTTTGCTCACTTTCCATTTTCTGAAGATTTTAAATATTCTGTGAAAATCTCCCCCTAAAAAAAAACAAAACAAAAAAAACCCGTTGTGTCTGTCTGCTGGTGCTGGAGCTGCACTTTTTTACAATTCTTGAATTGAGGTTTGGGGCCACACAAAATCATTCTGAGGGCTAATAACGACCCCAGGGACACACTTTGCTTATTGTGTTATGTTTTTATCATAACTGCATTGTTCCTGAAATGTGCTACACAAATACACTGGACTTATTAGTAAAGCGTTTTCTGTCTATTATTACCACCTTAAACATAGTGTAGCTATTAAGTCTGTGCATTTCCTTGTGCAGAGTAATTGCACTAAGGCTTTTCTTCATATTCCTATTCCAGGCTGAAGCCCGCATTATAGAGGCCGTTTTCAGTCTGTTTCTCCCTGAGACTGTTTGGTAGAAATCTGATTTGTTGGACCTAAATGATGCAGATGTCCTGTTGGAGGACTTTTTGGCACATTTTCTTTTATAGATGATTGATTTCTAAATGGAACTGGGAGTGGAGAACGGTCTGCAGGGACACGCTCGTAGCTGTAAAGTGTGACCAGACCAGAACCGGGCACAAATGAGAAAAATAGGACAGTTTTAACAAAAGACTTTGAGTAAAATGATGTTGAAAGCAATCAAGAGAAACTCCAAAGTGCGAAGGTTACCAGTAATCTTTTCCTTTTATACCCTTAGCTTCTATTTATGTCTTTTTTAAAACTATTTTGGACTTATATAATACATCTTTCAGACTTTCAGATGGATACACAGCAGAAAAATATGCCTGAAACATTATGTTAGAGGAATGATGTTTTCCAGTTTTAGATGATGAACAATTGTAATTATTTTATACATTTTACTTAAACCTCGCTCATGGACTGATCTACAAAACCTTCTTCAACTAAAAACACTTACACACATAAATGATTTTCAGAAAATATAATAAAAAGTGCTGTTATTGTTCTCTTGACAGCTGTTAGAACAACTGTTATTCTGGTTTGTTAAGAGTTTACTTTTCGATTTGTATGGCTGTGGCCTTTTAAAGGACTTCTGATCTCAATGAAATTAAAGTAAATAAAACTGAACAGAATAAAACGATGAAGCGAGGTGGTGGATCTCGGGGAACTATTGTTGACGTACGAGGATAATGATTTCCACCCATCTGTTCTGCTCCTATAGCAACCAGACGTCTGATTACACGGCTACTGAGAGAGAGCCTCTGGCTGGACTCTTCCACAGCTTCACCTGGGCTCAGGATTTGACTAGACTGAAATGAAATCGAACCATCATATTTGTGCCAGGGCAAAAATTAAGTGAAAAGAAAAACATTTATATGAAGACAACTTTTTAAATCTCTTTGAACACACAAAGCAGTAAATAAAAATACAAAGTAATCCCATTATTGAATTCAAAGCTCTGGAGTTACTTTTCCTGCCGAGAAATTTGGATATAAAACATGACAAGCTGATATAGATTTGTCATGTTGGTGTCGAGTTTTCTAACCCACATGCAGAAACACTCCAGAGGCAGGCAATGCAATCGTGAAATTTATTTACAGTGAGTTACAACAACCAGTGTAATGTTTTGATTCCTCTGACGGCTCTCGGGGAAACTAGGAAGAGACGGAGGGGGTTAGTCAGGTTCCGGGATTGTGCCGGGGAAAGGTGGTTTGGAGGGATACCTGATCTGGGGATTAATGGCCTGGGGAAAAAGGTGAGGATCCAGTGGCTGGTCGGCGGGCTAGGAACAGGGGCGGCGGCAGCTGACGGACAGACAAGACCTGAGACGTCTCGAGGATGGTGGCTGGCTCGGTGGCCCAGGGTAGCTGTGAACACAGAAACAAGGTAGATCAGAGGCTGGAAACAAGGTCTAGGATCAGATGGCTTGAGGTAGGCCGATACCATTACTGGCTAACACTCTGGCGGGGAAGTGTCAGCGTCCTCCTCCACTTATACTCCTCCAGACGAGCGAATGGGAAACAGGTGTGCAGCCGCCGACTCCATCCCTGGCTCCCTCTACTGGTGAAAAAACTGCCAACCTTCTGAATCCCGACAAGATTAACTTATTGAAACTTATAGAACTGATAATGTATTAAAACTTATGTGCAAAATGCACAAGTTTTCTTACTAAACAATATTCAAAACAGACTTGTAAAAAGAGAAGGCAAAAATAACTTAAAAATATTTTAAAAATAGATTGAGTGATGATGGAAAGCTGCATTTCAAATAAAGATCTCAGTTTATGGAACAATCTAGATAGTGACTTAAATCATTCTAAATCTCTTTCTGAAAAACGGTGAAAATCATTACAATCAAGCGAAATGGCATTGAGTAAGTTTACATTTTGTTTGTATTTGAAATATGGCTGTAATATTCTCCTGAACAACTCTTTGTGAATACTCATATAAATATGAGTTTATATTTCTTTCCGCTCCTTTTTTATTCATGTTTTTTTTTCAGTTTTTATATTAATTTATATTCATTATTGAGCAAATGAAATCAAAACAACTTGAAAAATCTTTTAAAAATCTGGTATTTAGCAACTAAAAATGCTTTTTATAATCCTAACTGAACCAACTGAACCAATGTGTGTGTTTTGCAAACATTTCCATAACAAATGTGTGCAAAACTTTGTCAATATTCTGCTAACCGAAAAAAAACAACACAATTACATATATGTGGTTTTTCAGCTAAATAGGAAACAAAATGAAAATCACACGTGAATAAGTTTGTTCATGTGATCAGTCATTAAAAAACACGCCTCGCCTTCATCCTCCTGCCACTTCCTGTCGTATTCTTTGTTGTTTCTGCCAGTAGTAACATAAGTAAAAGTGTTTCCATTGCAGTTTTGCAAAATACACAACTTTTGATATGACCAAAAAAAGCACATCATTATTGCCCAAAAACTTCTTGAGTGTTTTTAATTTGCCATGTTTTCTTAAAGCAAGTTTATTTTCGGAATTCCAATTTGTGCAATTTTATGGTTGCTAGTGTAAAAATAGGCTATGAATTTTTTAGTGAAATGTTCATATCTGGTATTTGCCCAAATGCAAAAGAATCTCAGCCGCAGCAGTTATTCTATATTCTAAGTGATCAGTATTCTCATTGTTTTTTCTGTTTGAGAACAGAATTTTCCTCCTCCATTTCCAACTAAAAACAAAGCAAAAAGATATTTTAAAAAATCATCCCAGGGCTTACTACCGTTCCCTTCCAGGGCCCATCAGTAAAAGCCAGCAGCAGATAAGTGTGTACCACTTCAGCAGAAACGATCCCACATCCTGCATGTAAACTACCTTCCTCTCTCTCTCTGTATTCCCAGGCTGAGGCCTGCGCAGACCGAGATGGCGGCCGGACCCCGTGGGACTCCGCAGATGGGGCAGCTTGTGCCATACCGAGAGCCGTCACATCCAGACGGTAAAATGTCACAAAAATGTCAGGGGAGCCCGAGTTGGCTTCGGAGCTGATAGTCCTCAGTGATACACCATTGAACAACAGCAAAGAAAAGGCCAAACTGCCCTACGCTCAAGTGCTGTCACAGACAGAATATTGGCTCTGTTGTCAGATACTGGTTCAATACTTGATTTTCATCTAAAGACTGTTAAAAGCACAGTCATGTATTTATTGGATGGTTCATGGGCAAAATAAAATAAGACGCTCCTAATTTTCACTACTTTTTTTTAACCAAGATGGAAGCTTGATCTTTGTAATCAGTTCACGGCTTTAAAGTGGTGCTAAATAATCTATGACCTTTATAGGGCCAGGAGGAATAGGAACCAATTTGGCTGAACTTATCTGCTCTTCCAAGTGTCTGGCTCATAACCAACCTCCACCTCTTCTTCTGCTGAGCAGCAGCACTCTGCGGCTGACTCAAACCACAAAGCCGGTGAGTGGAAATGAGGATGAGTGCGTTAAGTTGGTGGGACTGAAAATCTAGCACATCGCCTGTTGTAATGAGGCAAGACAACGAGATCTGAAACAGTGGAATAATAAGTCTGATGTTGTTTAGCAGCAAACTAGACTGACACAGTGTGCTGAACTCACGCAACACCCCGAACAGTACTGCCTGAGCAGAACTGGCTTATAACTGTGTGGTACTTTCTGGACTAAAATGAACAAAAACCACAAAACGTGTCCTGCTCTTATGTCCTTGGAAATAAAGATATTAAAGCTATCATTTATAAGCTTGGTTTTTGATTTTTTTTTTCACCTCCAAATGTTTGGGTGTGACACGAACACGAGGACTAAAATGAACCAAACATGTACAGAAAACCCACATCCTCACAATCTCACTAAAATAGCAGAAGCAAGTTGCAATGTTTATTTCACAAATGATTTAATGTGCAAAACGGTTAGATTAGCAAGACATACAGTAAATAGCTTTTCATGGTTCTGCTTCAGTTCAAAGCTTATGGAGAAAACATTGCAGTACCATAGTGTTTATATTGTTAACATGACCGTTATTTTAGTAAAGGTCAGAACAGATGGAGCTGTCTTGTCGTCCTTTATGGCTTGTAGTTCTGTAACTGCTGATAGAAACCGGGATTTGGTCGAACTGAAGGTCTAGCCAGCTTCACCTGGTTGTACGCATCATCAAATGAAAGCCCCTCCCTTAACATCAGGTAGCCGATCACAATGGAGGAGGAGCGTGACACACCTGCGTTACAGTGGACCATCACCACTCCACCCTATAGGAAAAACACAAAAATGAGGAAAACACATAGAATTATCAATCAGTTAGCATAAATCAACTCTCATCAGACTTTAGTGTTTTAACATATATTTTTTTAAGTGTGAAGACATTTACTGAGATATTTGATCACAAAATGAAGTAAGCCGGTCTTACTTTTAACTCACTAAAATAATATCAGGGTTTACTCCAGTGTATTATAAGCCTGGTGGCCACCATGCTTTACTAGACCCCCCAGCGCCTGGCTCTGTCTTCCCTGTAAAGCAGGGGTGTCCAAAGTTGGTCCTGGAGGGCCGGCATCCTGCATGTTTCAGTTCTCTCCCTGGTTGTAGTAACAACCTTCCCAGCAAGTCAATGTTCTTCTTAGGCTTCTAACGAGCCAACATTTGATCCAGGTGCTTTAAACCAGGGAGAGAACTAAAACACGCAGGATGCCGGCCCTCCAGGACCGACTCTGGACGCCCCTGCTGTAAAGTTTATGTATGTGGTCCTGGTTGGCCGGTGCCTTCGTGCTTAACGAACCAGTGCTATCTTCATCATGCAGGTTCAGCCCGGTGAGGAAATTTTGCGCTCGCTTCGTAGAGATGCATTAGCTGGTTTTATATTATTTTATTATTTTTGTTTAGTATTACTTTTCCGTAGGTATTACTTTTTACTTTTTATTACTTTTCACACACTGTTGACATGGATTCTGTATTTTCAAAAGATTTTGCACCCAAAGCTTTAAAGTTACATTACTGCTACGCAGACGTTTCATCCAACTGAGTTTGCTGGGAAAGATACATTTTTTTGCAGAGTAAAGCTAATGCTCAGTCAAATTGGGCCCCTAATAAAGCCTGTTTTTAGGTACTTTTCCAGGAAAGAACAACACAAAACATTTTTATGGGTCTATTTTTACCCCATTGCGCTCACGCTGTACTTACCAGTAGGGGAAACTAATTAACAGGAAAGATATTTTTCTTTCCCAGTCTGACTACTGTTAGCTTTTCTCCGGTTCTAGATTTTTATGGTTTTTCTGCAAACTTACTTAAATAAAATATATGACTATTACAGGTATGGGACCAATTACTGATAGAAACTTTATAGAAGCCCTATTATAACATTCAAATTACCCCATATATTATTATACAAAAATCACCAGGTGGTGACCACTGAGGCAAAAGTGTTGAATATTGCCAGTTGAAAGAATCCCAACATGCACACTTATTACTAAGAATAATTTAAAGTCACTCATGTCAGATTTACTGTCATTTCAACAACGTATATAATATATAGTGGAAACTCACAGCAAACACAAATGACTTGTTGACTATTTTCATAAACGTTGAACTGGTTCTCTAAAGAGGAGAAAGTCTTAAAAAAACAAATTCAAACCTTGGTAATGCTGCTGCTATGAAGCACTGTTTACCAATAGAGATGTGAATTTTTCTATGTCAATTTATTCAATTCAATTCCAATTTTTAGGGTCACAATTCAATTCTGAAACAATTTTTGATTCAGAAACAATTTTCAATACAGACGCTAATTTTTCTATTCAAATGGTCCAGAGATTCTGTTTAAATTATGTGACTGACAAGAGGGAAAAGGCAGTGTCACCAGTAGAACATGAATTTAAAACAATTCTATAAGGTTCCTTACATATCAAATTCCATCAATTTATATTGTATAAAAAATTCTGTTATAAAATTCTGACTTAAATCACCTGCATTAAGTGATTTAAGTCACCAATACAGGCTAAGCTTACCTTAGTTGTCTGACCTTTCCTTAAATAAATAAATATAATATAATAATAAGAATTATCCAAAATACATACAGTGGCTGAGTGGACTAATATGATATGCAGTATGCTAGAAACCAGTAGCGGCAAAGACGTAAAACCTAAACACATTTTAAAACCAATGTTTGAGCATATTGAGCCAATGCTCAGAATTCCCAGCATTAGATGTTCTCTATAGAATCGGTATTTTAGTAGAACTTGAACACACCAGTCTTTTCTAACGCCCCATCAGATTGTTTCAGAAGCAGAAATGAACCCGGATTGTTGTCTTTGTGTGCGGCTTTTGTCTGTGGGTCAGATATTCGGGCGTAACAGAAGCAGAACTGGATCATTGACCAACATAGTTGATGTGTATTGATGATTTTGATGATGGCACTTGACAACATGATTTGTTTTTTCAATTGCTGACTGTATGATGTTTTTATAACTTTTTATTTTTGTGTTTTTAAGGTGTAAAACATTTTGAACTGTCTTGTTGCTGAAATGTGCTATACAAATAAACATGACTTAATTTATTGATTTAGGAAAAATGGCAACAATTATTACAATTTATTTTCTTTGGACAAGATGTTAAATCGGAATAAAAATAATTAAAATTCTTTATTATTCCCATAATAATCCAGTTTCCGGTGTAGTGTTTCAGTCTTAACATCAGATATGTAATAAAACTTTAACAATGAGTTGTTTAAAGAGCATTCATTGTTTTTAAGATAACTATGTTATCTTTAGCATCTTAGGTTTAGAAAATTTGTATTTGGTGAAATTACTGCATTGCTAGTAAAAAGATAATTAGACAGTGTGAACCAGAAATTCATGAGAGACAAACATATTTACCCGTCATGATTAATTAAAAAGAGAGACAAAAACAAAAAACTTCCGTTTACTGAGGCTGTGACAGAAAACCAAAACCTGCTATCTCACCTAGCCAGATACAATAAATGTTAAGCGGGTAAATACATTTTGTGTTATTTAAATACAATTATCTCGTTCTGATAAATGCTTGTCATGTTTCCCGTGGCGACACATTTGGAGGAATCACAGCTGGAAGCGTCATTTGGCTTCTCTTTGTTCCTCTGGAAACCTGTTATTTCTGGTTTTCCTAAATAAAAAAAAATCTCTGAAAGCAAGTAGAGATGGAAAAAAGACATGCGTCAAAGTCAACAATTGCAAAATGATTAATATTAATGTTGATGTAATTATTTTTCTGCCTAGTGTGCCTGACAAGGGAACAGATTTTAAAAAATTGTGGCACGTCGTTAGACAACGTGCGCCAGTCCTGACCTCTGAAACTCGCCACTATGACACGTTTGCCTCTTTTGTTCGGCCAATAAAGTTGTTGTTTTTTTTTTCAGATGGAAATGGAGCGGAACTGAAACTCTGAGCACACTTTTGATTTCCGTGTCAATCAATACCCATTGAGGGACGGGAGATTTAAACTGCCTCTCTGGGACTGAAGTGCTGTCACTGCTGCCTCTGTTTTTGCTTTTAAAAAAAAAAACAATCAATCAGCTCCTCTGGCTAAAATATGATTTAATCTAATGAAGCATCACAGGGAGAAAAAACTCAGCATTGTTTTAGTCATTTTCTAAGTTTTTTTATCCATCAAGAAGTCTCATCTGGTTTCTCCTGACATCTGTAAAGGCTTCTGGAGTCAATCTGGCTACATGTCAGGCCTTGTTTTGCTTCTTTAGAAATAAATAAAAGTTTCTGCAGATGGAAAATTGCCTCGACAACATAGTCCATCACAGCAAACACACAGACTTAATTTGGTTTTGTCAGAGTTTCTTGTTTTCCTGTTATTTCATTGTGCTCCAGTTGAGTGTTTTCATATCAGAGCTCACATCACATTATGTTCTGCTTACGGTCAATCTCCTGACACACACACATGCACACACACACACACACACACACACACACACGCACACGCACACGCACGCACACACACACACACACACACACACAGACAGTCAAACCGCAAGTCTGTTCCAGGAAACACAAACATGATATATATGATATAACTAAAAGGCCGAATGGTGCAGAAAAAGTCGGGGTCTTTTAATAACTAATCGGACCGCCATGCTGCTCTCCTTTGTGCTGAGTTGCAGATAAGTGTGTGAATGCAGAACAACTGTGTGTGTTAAATTGGCCGACAGATATGAAAGAAGGCGTTTTCAGGTTGTGACAACCTCCTGAGAGAAAGTGGATGCAGATCTGTTTGAATTGATTCACACAGTTGTTTTTCTTTCTGAAACACAGATGAGTGTTTGTGAGTACTTCTTTTCTGAGATACATTAGGATTCTTCAAGCTGTTGATACACTATGCACCATAAGAAGAAATATATCCACTGGCAAGTGTTGAATTAACAGAAAATATCCGTGGTATATACAATATCTTTGTTTCCATTACAAATGTGAGCAAAGCTTTGTTGGTAATCCCCTAATGTCAAGATCCGTGTTTTTGTGTGTTTATTTTTGAGTTTTCTGTGTTCAGTCCTGTTTCCCTGTGAGTCTCTGTCCTGTCCTCCCCGTTGATTGCTCCCCAGGTGTGTCTAATTCCCTTAATTACCCCGTGTGTATTTATACCCACCTGTTGTCTGTGTTCCTCGTCGGGTCCTTGTCGTTTGTCGTAGTTCGTCACGCCAGTAGAACTGTAAAGTCCTGGTTAGTGCTAGCTCCCGTTTTCAGTCTTATAATCAGTTGCTACCGGTACTTAGCTGTGTGCTAGTCTCTGCCGTGCTGCCTGCTTTGGACTGTTTTTTGAGCAACATCATTATTAAAATCATCATCATCATCACCATAACCTGGGTCTCGGCGTCTCTCCTCACCACCGCAACCCCACCATATGACACCTAATGTCAAACAAATACAATCTTGCAATTGCTGTGTTTAAATTAAATAAAAATGTAATTAAAATCACATATGAACAAGTTGATTAAGTCATTAGAAGTCATACATCAAACTTGTGGGAAATGAAGTACCGTAAATTCCAGACTATAAGCTGCTACTTTTTTTCCACACTTTGTCCACTGTGGCCTATAATATGGAGCGGCTAGTAGATGTTTTTTTTTTCCATGGCGCTAAAAACAGTAGAAATTGATGAGAATAAAATTGAGTTGTTCACAGAGGTTCGATGAACTTGTGCGATACATCATGCTCACTTTCACAGTTAGTTACGGTCTTGTAAATCAGTCAATTGTACAATGCCGGTTTTAAGTTAAAGGCAATTCGTCTGGCGCTTGAAGTAGGAAATTGAGCTGCTGCACATCATTTTGGCATAAATGAGTCAATGGTGAGACGGTGGAGACAACAGCGTGAAGAACTGACTCGATGCAAAAAGACTACAAAAGCTTTCAGAGGTAACCATAGCAGGTGGCCAGAACTTGAAAACTCTGTTGAAGACTGGGTGAACACACAGCGAGTAAGAGGCCACTGTGCAGATCAGGCTGAAGGCTAAAGCAATAGCCACTGATATGAAAATCGAAGATTTCAGAGGTGGACCATCGTGGTGTTTTATATTTATGAGACAAAAAGGCCTGTCCGTCCGCGCACGCACGACGCTGTGCCAGCAGCTCCCTCCCGACTTCAAGGAAAAACTCTCTAACTTCTGTACATTTACTCAAACAAAGATTAAAACAAACAAAAAAAAACAAAAACAACACAAAAACATTCCCCAGGCAAAAAAGTACGTCAAAACACCAAACAGAACATTCTGTCCATTTCAGATTTATATTTTTGAATCTTAATCATTGCGCAGGAACACTCACGGTGGTTGATTAGCTAACTTAAACTCCTGCTCTCCTGATAATCTGTCTGAAAATGTAGGTCGCATATTTTTGTGTTAATTGAACCGAAATACTCCGAACTGCGCAGCAAGAGTACATGTTATGGTGATAAAGGTTAAGCTCAGATAACTACCCCCACTTTCTTTATATATATTTTTTTAATTAATGCTTTTTTCTGACCTGTGATCCCCTTGGACTTTATCTTGCTGTTGTAGCCTTTACAAATAACATCTCATAGAAAGTCAGATACCTGCGGCTTAAAATCCGGTGCAGCCTATACAAGTACAAAATTGATTTTCTTTCTAAAATTAGTTCGTACGGCTTATAATCAGGTACGCTCTGTAGTCCGGAATTTACGGTAATTTGTCGCAATAAATGTAGGCAATTGCTAGCCTGGCTAGTGCCATCTTGTGCAATTCCACCTGATTAAAATCTCGATTCACAGCTCAGCCTGGCCTTTGTCCCGTTTACTTGGATTGTCTTTGGCAGAATTTCTCCTGGCTCAATCAGCGAAAACTGTTTTAGAATGATAGTCTGTCTGTTTTAGCAATGGCAGCAAAGGAAGTGAACGAAGTTGCTCAGTCCGAGTTGACCGTGCTTCCAAATACTGAATTAACATTAACAGCCACATCGTTCGGTTTGGCTCTTGTCTCTTCACAGTGGAGGATGGCTGTTTGCAGTGTTGGCAATTTGCGGTGAGTGTTGAACTGCCGTTTCACATATATCACGGGAAAAAAGTTAGCGATTGGACACTTCACCAAAGTCCACGCCTACAGCAAGCATTTGTTTCTCAACAGCCAAGAGTTCAGACTCTATGTACAAAGCAAAGCGTAATAAAGGGGGGTTTTACCAGGCTCAGCAATCGCTACTCTCGACTTTGAAATCTCAACCGCCTGTCAACAGTGCATGCAGAAACTGAGTGGCTTAAAGAATGCACCAAAGTATGTGGAAGCCTCAAATGTTACTCAACGTCAGCGAGATGTTGTGTATTTTTAAAGTGTACCTGCTCTTTGGCCTGGTCTATAAAGGAGCCGCATTCCTCCAGATGTGACGAGAGGTCAGTCTCTGGAAGGTCCAGGATCTGAAGCGTCTTATAGACCACCTGATCTGGAAACAGGTTGGTGACTCCATAGGCCACATTTAGCACATGGGACACCTGGAAATCGTTTAGGAAGAGACACAGGAAAGGTGGGTAAAGAGAGATAAAAATTCTTGAATAAATGACCCCTAAGCATTGACTTGCTTTGAAGGCTCTTTTCTCTCCAGTCAGAGACAAAGAGGGATGCTCAGTTTGCCGTATTGATGACATGAGATGAGCTGAATGTGACAGAGAGAGGACTGGAAAGAAAGAGGAGAGTAGACAGGGGAGAAAGGGGGGGGGATAAAGATGAAAAGGAAAGAGTCATGGGTTGGCAGGAAAGGAGACAGATGGCTCCAATTCATTTTGCAGTATCTGTCTACTCTCACTTAAATTTAGCTCACCTCAGAGGGCAAAGTCCTCTCCTGTGTTGCATCTTGGCATCACACTAATGTGATCTTAGACTTCTAGCATCGTCTAACATCCTTTTCCGCATGTTAGGGGATATGTTGAGCACCGCATAACGCTTGCGTTACTGACAGCAGATCCCATTAAAGTCCGGACTAACGGTGAACTCTTCCTCCTAACAAGTAATACAACCGAGGAACTAACTGCCTTGTGATCATTAAACCCAGGGTTGGTATGGTGATCACACGTCACACTGTAACACCATATAAACAGTCAGTTATTCTGCGGCTGAAAATAGCCCAATCATATGCTGGGCTTGTTTAAGTTTTATATTTATTTTATTGGGATTTTTTATGATTGGACGACACAAAGTAGTGCACATATGTGAGGTGCAATACAAACGCTTTAGTTTTCAGGGGGGTTGGCAAAAAACAAAACTGAAAGCCACCAGCTTTGCATGTCTACAGATTATAATATTTGCTCATTCATTGCAAAACAGATAAACTAAGTAGGACTGGCTTGAGAACATCAACAATGTTTTTAGTCTTGTCACAGATTCTCATTTGGACTTAAGTCAAAGGGGTTATTCACACTCAAGGATACATAGTATAAGCACAACAAGAAAGAGCTTTTGTATTTCAGTTCATGGTGTGAAATTATGGAACAACATAAATGAAGCGTTAAAGTCAAAATTTAATACAATTTAAAAGGAAATATAAGGAGGTCATTTTCAGAAGATACAGAAATATGGGTTAGAGTTAGCACTAATGTGAGGCATACATCCATCCATACCCACACACGCATATGAGTGTGTGTGTGTGGGTATGGATGGATGCATATATTTAGACATATGTGTGTTTGGCGAGTCTACAGTTAAAATGGAAAATTATTTAACCTATGTCAAGATTTTCCTTTTTTTTATTTAATAAAAAATTTAAACATGGGCCCTGCGACAGACTGGCGACCTGAGCATGTTAAGATTATTGTGGTACAAAAACATGTCTTTTGCATTCCTTGTTCATTTTCTGTTATTTTATACTGCTATTATGTTTGAAATAAATAAATGAAAATAAATAAGTCTGGACTTTGTCTGGACCATCCTACCACATAAATAAGCTTTGATCTAAACCAAAGTGTGGCCTCAGGGCTGTTTGTGCCGCCCATGACTGCACAATGGACAGGAACAAAGATTTATCAGGATAGTAAACTCAGCCGTTGTTTTTTTTTGTTTTGTTTTTCAAAAGTCCTGTATTTGTTGAGAATAATCACAAAAAATACAGATAACGACTACATAGAAATTGAGTTTTAAAACATTATTTACAATTTTGAAAACAACTCAGGTTTTTTGACAAAAACTTTTTGCACTAGCGTGACATGTTTTTTTTAACACTATCAAAAAGATGTATTTTGCAAAACTTCAATGGAAACACTTTTTTTTGCATCGCATGAGGCATGTGATCAACATCCCGGATGTAACTACTGGGAAAAACCAAGAACAAGACAACAGGAAGTAATAAGAGGATGATGGTTTGTTTGGCTCTCACATCACACATTTCATAAAGTTGTGTGTCATTCCAACATGTTGAATCCAAAGCCCTCCTTAAAATGGATGACTACAATTTCCCCAAAACGCTGCATGCATAGTATGTATGTACCAAATATGTATTTTACAGTCTTAAATTCATTGATGAAACAAACAATGCACACACTCATATAAGAAGAATTTAGAGACCAATTAACCAAACAGTCATGTTTGTGGACTGAAGGAGGAGCCACTGTCCATCTATAGCAAAACAATGCTGCTTGTAATAAATAATATGACTTAAAATTTAAATAAAACCATAAAAAAGTTTGTTTAAAAAGCTGCAGCAGAGCAGAGGCAAACAGCGTTGTCGGCCCATTAGACACAACTTGATGAATTACAGCAAACCTTGGTATTTGTACAAGAGTTCCCAGAGTTCTCTTCTTCCCCCCCCCTAAAAGCACAGAAATACATTATAATAAAATATGATTCTTTTGGGGTTGTTTTTTCTTTTCTAAAGCAATTCCAAAGTTGTTAGTTAAATCTAGTTGAGAATTAAAGTGCTAGATAAGAGTGTGTAACAGAGATTGTGCACCATCCTTTTGATATCCTCAGATAATAAAAACTGATTTATGACAAATAACTTGCTCCGGGATCTTTGTGTTTTTGATTATGATTTTATAAATCAACACTGTGTCAATTCGAGCTGTTGAAATACATTTTAAAAATTACAATATCACAGGCAACACTTTTCAAATGATGATGTGGACACATTTACTTTCCAGTTGTTTCACAGCAGTTACATTTCAGAGCACATCACAACAAATCTACAAAGGAGTTTAAAAAAGCAGAGAGAGAGAATTGTTGATGGGAAACAAACCCAGACCAGCTGCATCTTTTGTTTATTTTGCTTTCCAGCCGTAGCTTGCCAACAGCTTCAGGAATCATTGCTTTTAATGTTTCAGTCGGTGACCACTCGTTCTTCAACATGATTGGAATCACATACTGGAAAATAATAACAACAAATGTCCTTTGGGCAGCTTTTCCCCCCTCTCATGTTGGACTGATGGTGGGCCAGACACTACAGTGACTCGCTTTTCCACTTGTGGTGCAATTATTACAATAGGAGCAGGCTGGAGCAAGCCAGGGCATGACATGCAGACCTGCCTGAAGACGACTTTTCGGACGACTAAGTCTAAATTATAGGAGAATAGATCAATAGAAAACATTGTGACTCTGAAGACTCTGATAAAAAAAAAAGTCTGATGTAGCCGCCATCTAGGGTAAGTTCATACGTGTTTGATATCAGTGTCTGGTTGTGTAAATTCTCACGACTGAGTGAGTTCGCGCATCAGTGAGACGACTCCTTTGGGCTTTTTCAATAATTTTCCTCACACATAAGAGTCGCTCACACGTACATGCTCTGTTAAACACGGCGAGTGGAGCTGGTGCATTCAGTGATACTGAAGCAGCTAACACAGTCATGCATCACCTTCAGTGTGTCACCACTTTAAAGTTTGATCAGATCTTTCTAAGTCAGCATTGACGGGATTAACTAAAAAGTTCAAGCTTCATTTTTCCCTGCTGAAAGGTCTGCAAATGTCTGTTAATTAAACATTAAGCAAGCAGCAAAAGATACTCTGACCTTTTTTTCAGTCAGATTAGTCCTGTTCAGTACATGCTTCAAGTTTGACTTCATATATTAACAGACAAGAGACCAATGAACCAGAAGGGTTGATGCACTTCATTAGCAATGGCTGTCCCAGTGCATTCTGGGATTTATAGCTTTGGTGTATTCTGTGCTGTATAAACAAAGGTTGGTTATTATTTGCTGAAAACATGATGTTGCAGGCCTTTCCAATGTCTGACCTAAATGGTTGGTAAACCAAAGCAACTTTTTCGTTTAAAACAACTTATTCTAACTTCCTGTGAAAGGTATCTGTACTGCAGCTAGTTTGTACGGAAACAGGAAAAATTAGCACTGATTAAGTTAGAATTCTGTCCCTCTCTGTAAACGCTAATATTTTTGTTAGCATCCCTGTCTATTTAAAGGGTTAGTATTACATAAGGTCAACTTTTTTGAGCTTTACATCATATTATGTCATCCCCTCATCAAAAACAGCCCTCGAGTGTTGCCTTGATTTTTTTCATGCATGTTTGAGAAATCCTTTAATCTCAATGGTAACCATTCACCTGCGCAAGACAGAGTGCCACTTACAGAGCTGCTCTCCACCACAACTTCCCCACTCCTTCAGACTAGCCAGCAGCAATAAGCAGACACCTAGTGGAACCGTGCATCTGCTGAGCTCATTATAGTAGATACTTCTCAGGGCAAGGCTGGTAAAAACGTTGTTAAAGGATTAATAGAGGAGCCATGCTGCGATGACTTCCTCAAGGTGAAATTTCAGAAAGAGCAGGAAATTGGGCCTCTGTCTCTTCAAAGGGACAAGAGGCCCAATTTCTCTGTTGTGCCTGTTGTCTGTTTTAAACATAAAAATAACAGATGGCAAAAAAAGTTACTTTATTGCGCTATATAGGGGCACCTTGTGCCTGGAAAACATAATGCTGCCCCTTTAAGAAAAACATTTATCTTTGATGTTTTTTAAATTCTAAGTGCATATTGGCTGTCCTGCAACGTCCGCTAACAATTAAATGATAACTTTTATTATCAGATTATTGGTTCAGTCATTGAAGCAAAGTTCCTAAGTTAATAGGAAGCCCTTAAAAATACTCGATGTAACTTTTAAATTAAAATGTAATGTGGAATGACAAACTAATGTGGTGAGTGGACCTTAATCTTAAAGGACTTAACAAGAACATTTGAGTGAAGGTAAACAGAAATCATAATACAACAATTTGTAGTCTGGAAACAAAGCAAACAAATGCAGAAAAATAAAGATCTCCAACAATAAATTTAAAAAACGCAATGTTCACCAGAGCAATACATTTCTGTTGAGTTTTTCACCTCCACTGTGAGAACATACTGTGCTTCAGATACATTTTATGACTAGCAGGAAAAAGATTTTTACAAAGTGCCTTTAGGCGAAGCGTCACCTCTCCTGTGCATTAACAGCTAGCAGAGAAACCTACTTAAAGCAGCCAGGGCTTCATCCCTGAAACAGGAACGGAAGGTGTTTGTAATCTCTCTAATTCATCATCCTGAGACTGCACAGGCAGCAATATGCTCATGCCTGGGAGCAGGCACTGCAGAGAGGAGCAGCGCCGACACGTCCTGTAATCATTTACTCCCTCTGCTGTGCTAAACTGTCACTGCATGAGTCATGAAGCTCCTCAGGGTGGTTTTGCAGGGTTCCAGGAGGAAAACTCTGTATGGCCGGTTCTAATCTCACGTCACCCGCCCACGCTATCGTGGCAAAAGGCAAGGTTATGCCCGCACTATTGATCCCCTTGTACTGACCTTAAATCTCTGCATGGTGTCGATGTCGTGGGCTGCATCCTGAGAGGCTGAAACGGCAGAAACGACCCGATCAGAAGACAGACACCAAGGCTTGGCCCTTAAGAGCATGTTCAGCAGCTCCTAAGAGTTCAGAATCTGATTACAGTCACTTAAGATAACCTTGATCTTTTTTTTTTTTTTTTGCTTTCTCTTTGGGATTTTAAGGTGCATAGATAGATGGACGGAATTAAAACAGGGCTGTGCAAACATAATCTTGTTTTCTTCACAATCTAACAGACTTGGATTAGTAATAGAGTTGATTCAGAAATGGTAAAAAAAAAAAAAAAAAAAAAAAAAAACCTCTTTATTCTTATGTTTTTCACAATGACAAACCAGTGAGTTTTCTGTTGCTTACAAAGTGTTAAGTTTCTGAGATGTCTACATGTTAAAGAGTTCTTAAAACAAAATGAGATTGATTAGTATTGTATTTAGCTTAAGTTATACTATACACTATATACATAATATAACTAAGAACTATCACTCATGGTTTCTGTTTTAATAATTGTTGGGTACTGTTGGGTACTGTACTCTGTTGCTAACTGTTGCTGATTTTGCTTAATTGACCGTGGTAGGGCTTCAATCAGGAAGAATAGTAGATTTTAAAAAGTTCATCGTAGAACTGCATTCTGGGAACCAAATATGCCATTTGCTGCACTGTATCATGGGTGGAGAATGTGAAGAGAGGAAACTGGAACTGCTAAACTAAGAGAATGAATAAAAATGTGCAGCTACTTGAAGAACTCCTAACAGCAGATTACCAAAATTTTATTAAACCAAGCAAATTAGCACTTTAGAATTTATCTGAAAAACTTAGGGGAGGATAAGTGGACTAAATTTAAAATTAAAAGGTGAAGAGCAAGTGGAAAGTAGAAGAACTGAACTTTATTTAAGGTTAAGCAGGTTAAATAGAACATATTGAAATGAAACCAGGCCTAACACTGAATAACAAACTCTCCATTTAAGAGTATGCATGCCTGCTTTACTGAGATATTGCCAAACTAAATTCATTTGGTTTTAGTTCAATTTTACAACATAAATGCTGTATTGTGTGTGGAAGAAGTTTTGTAATTGTCCATCCATCCATCCATCCATCCATCCATCCATCCATCCATCCATCCATCCATCCATCCATCCATCCATCCATCCATCCATCCATCCATCCATCCATCCATCCATCCATCCATCCATCCATCCATCCATCCATCCATCCATCCATCCTCTGTACACCCTTGTCCCTCAGTGGGGTCGGGACGGCTGCTGGTGCCTCTCCAGCTAACGTTCCAGGCAAGAGGTGGGGTCACCCTGGACAGGTCGCCAGTCTGTCGCAGGGCAACACATCTTGGACTCATTTATCACAAAAACCTGGAATATTAACAAGTGTCTGTTGACTTTAAAAGACTACATGAATTTTCACTTTTAGGGAAATGTTGCAAAAAAATTAGTTGGAAAGCAAAAACTGCAGAGTATCAGCAACATTATCCCTTAGTGGAAAACATCCAGACACAAAATCCTTTCTGAACAGCTGCAGCTGCAAACAGGGAAGATATCAGTCAGCAGAAACCAACAGTGAAATAGCTTAAAGCCTGAGAAGGGAAAAAAAAAAAGGGGTTAGAAATCAAATTATTTGTAGTTACACCAGTCGTGGCTTATAGAGAACTGCTGCGATAAACATTCAGTACTATCTACGACTGCGTGCCGGCACATTCATGATTTTTCCTGAAAAGACTGAGCGGAGGCATTGTCATGATGATGCCTGAACACAGCTGAAGAAGAAGGTCGTAGAGGAAAGGAGAAAGTGAGGAGAGGTAAATGAGTGACTATTTCAGCTGAGGAAGGCAGAAAATCCCTGACAGCTAAATAGAAAAAAAGAGTCTTCCTCCATTTGTCAAACGGCTCATCATGACAACACCAGCAGTGGTTGTGAATGGTGGAGCTAGAAGGAGATGTATGGGCAGGAAGCAGAGTGTGATGGAGGGAGCTCCTCCAGGTCTCCTGCATGGATTCTCTGCGGCAGCTTACGTCTTCAAAGTGCAACATTTGCACTCTCTGCATAAGCCAAGACACTTTGACATAATGCCAGACTCGTGGCGTTGGGAAGTAAATCTAAATCCAAGTGATAGAAAGTGAGTGTGGGGAAATAAGCCAGCTATGTGTCACCAGTGGAGAAAGAAAAGATTTAAAATGACATATCTATGAACAGATGTGAGCAGGATTTTAATTCTTCTAAACAGCAGAATACCGATAGCCGTAACGTTTTTTCCATTTTCATTGTTATTGAGCTTGAGAAGCTCAAAAACTATGTTTGGGCTCAATTTTAATTTCTTTAAGAATGCTGATTCTGCCTGAAACTTTTCAAATGAAAACTGCAGTAAATAACATTTGATCGACCTAAGGGCAGGAATCCAAGATGGACAGTCACTGGAAAGACAAAAGGACAGAGAGAAAGGAAGGAAGGGATATAATTTTTATTTTAAACTTTCACAACCAGATTCTAAATTTATTAAAGTCTAATCTCAAATGCACAAAACAAAATTTTCTGCATTGCCTTTAATTATTAAAGTAAGTTGAGATGAAGCCATGATTGAAAAGGTGTGTGTGAAAAACACACCCAGTGATTCAGAAGCTTTACTATTTATTGCACATTATATATAGAATTTCCAATTGTACCTTCTGAACCATATGAAAGAAGGTTTGCTGCAGTTTATTTTCTATATGTTTGATAAAGGTAGTCAAACTATTGTTTTAGTCGGTTACAGTTTCTTTATTAATTATTTTACATTGGCTGTTAAACCTCTCATACACTGACTGAACAAATTAAAGTTATGTTGTTTTTACATGTTGGATCAAGCTTGTGAAGCTGTTGGTGTATTAAAGAGTACTGTACTCATGCCGTTATCAAAAAATGTGTAATTCAGCACATTTATGTCTGTTTTTAAAAAAAAGAAACGTTTCAAGTGACTTCAATACTGTTTTTCTGTATCGGATCGGTATCTGCTGACAGTAAAGCTCAGATATCAGTATCGGAAGTGAAATATACTGATAGTAAATGTCGCCCAAATTCTACAAAGTGAACATTTTTTCACCATGTTATAACAACGGTATGAGTCACCTCTATGAGCCAAACGGAGATCTTTTTTTTTTATTAATCCCTGCTGAGGAATTTGTTCTGATTCTTGCTGCGAGGTCAAGTATTTGCAACAGAAATGAGCAGCCCTCCAGAGCTGGTTGGGGATTCAGCGCTGAGCTCAGGGACACTTCAGAGTGGACGGACGGACAGATGCTGACGTGGAGACAGCAACCTGCGTCCTTCAGCAAGCGGGATGGGTCACCGTTCTCCCTGAGATGAATTTAAAGTTAATAACATTGATTTATTTGTCGTTAGGAATATATATTTATTTAATACAGAAACAATGACCTTTGTGGTCTTTGAGACAGAAGATCAAGTGTATCATTAAATCTCAAGAGCAACTATGAGGCCTTCCTAGCATGCAAAGTGTTTATTTGTAGACATGCTAAATGTGTGGCGTGTTAGTCGAATCACATTGGGTGGCAGGGCCACATCAGCAGATGAGACTTTATGAAACACATTTTCAGCAGCAACATAGGCGCCACTTAGGGGTGCACATATTGCAATTTTCTGGCTGAGCACAAATTTTTAAAGTTAAAGCCTGAATTACCTATTCCAATTTAGGTCCTTACTGGTTTAAATATAGTGAGAAAGTTGCTAAGTTGGCAACAGTGGAGTGACTATTAACCGCAGACATGACTAGGTAGGGGTCCCCTTGTTACCAAAGTCAATGCACAAAAATGAAGAAAAAAGAAATCGAAAGAAGACTAAATGAGCCCTCAAATTATGAACATTTATTAGGGTTGTATTTAATGTTTTCTGTTTTTATTGCAAGACACTTTACTTTTTTATCAACTAAAAATATTAAAAATTATCGAAACTCGGTGCAAGTCGAACAGGCACATACTATTTATGAGAATCGTTTTATGTTATATTCTTGATCGTGACCTTTGAAGGTTAGCGTTTGAAATGTGAAACAATTAAAACTGTTTCTCTTCATCTCCTCTCCTCTTTTTGGAGGTCTAACATATTTGATAAATTTATCTACAATTTATGTTACTTTTTAGTCTATTTCGTGTTTCCTTTGTCTAGTCTCTTTTACTAGATAATGGAATTGCAGTAAAATTGCATTTTACTGCAATTGTTGTTTTTCAGCTAAACCTGCTTTCTGACTTTAGAAACTGATTATATAATAAACAACCACCCCAAAACTTTTCTAGTTTATCTAGTTAATCACAGTTTTTTCATTACCACATTTTTTCCCCATCAGAACATTTTACATTATAAAACAGCAAAATAATGAAAACTGTTACCGAGCAGCAGGAAGGGTCTGACTACCCCAACTTGTAGATCAAGGCTAGTATCTTCTACAAATCCACACCCGCCTTCCTCTTCCAGCTCCTCCACCTGCTCCTCTTCACCCTCTGCTCCATCACTCCTCTTTTCCAGCAACGTCCTGCCCGTCATCGTGGTGACACGCGTGGACTGCTTCTTCAGGCGGTTTTTGGAGAAGCCCTGAATTTCCTGAGCCAGTGAATGCATTGCCCCAGGCCCTACAGGATGCAGGTGAAAGCAGAAGAAACATTAAGACTTATAGTCACGCTTTTGAAAGTATGCGTTGAGCGCGTGAGTCAAGACAGCAGCATGGTGCTTATTGTTAACCCGTACGTTGTAGCCGCATCTCCATAAAAATAAGCCTTCATAGAGGGTTTACCGTTTTCTAAAAGGGTTACCTGCACCTTCAGTTTGTGTGAAAGGTGGCATGAGTTATAAAAATTCAGAGGCACACAACCAAGAGCTGCGAGAGCATGCGAGGCCAACGAGCAGGTATGGCAATCCATAATGTGTCAACTATTAACCTAGCTTTAGATTTACAAAGGACATTATGTACATCTATAAAAGCAACATGGAAGTAAAGTTGTCAGTAGCAGACAGAGACAAGTATTCTTGTTGAGAGAAGCCAGAAGTTTACATATGGTAACGTTACTAAGATAACCCTCTAAACTTGTCGTCACCCTGTTCAAGAAGCTGCTTTGTCCCAGAAAATGTGGTTTGAAATAAGTGAAAAAAAAAAGAAAAAATATCTTGTAGCTCATGTCGTTACATGAGCATTTCATGTATCAACATGAAAGGCTCAGTACATGAAAATTAGTTAACTAACTAACTAAGTAGTTAGTTAGTTTGGTAGGGAGGTAGGTTTGATCTTTTAGTATTTTTTCAGATAACGGCATTTTACTGCAATTGCTCATTTTTAGAAAAATTTCACACAGAATCAGATCAGCATTATGTAAAGATCTTAGTTCAGCAAATAAACTTAAAGCAGCAGAAAGTGTGCGTGCGTGTGTGTGTGTGTGTGTGTGTGTGTGTGTGTGTGTGTGTGTGTGTGTGTGTGTGTGTACTTGTTTTACCTGCCGCGTGGGGACTTCAGCCTGACTCTGTGCATACACGTGGGGACCTGATGACACGTGGGGACCAAATTTGAGGTCCCCACCGGCACAACCCCATTTTCAAGTAGAAAATGGTGTATAAACATGCCTGGTGAAGTTTTCCAGGAAGTCCCCACGAATTCCATTCCAAGACAAAATGTGTGTGTGTGTATAAGGGAACCGCCCCTAGTGGTCACACAGATTATTGCAGTCCCCATTAGGCTAGGTGTTCCGGAACAGTGCGTCACCATCTGCTCACTCTCTAGCTCCCTCTATTGGTCGGTCAGAGGTTTTGCAATTTATCGGTGAAATTAAACTTTAACTGTAAAAATGTAATATTTTTAACTTATTTTTTTACATTGTGGGATTAATGGAGTATTTTTCATTTAATTTATTTTATTGCAATTTAAAGTGAAGTTTACCAGTATTTACTTTTTTATTTAATTTATTGCAATAAATTAAATAAAATTTATTACAATAAATAATAATAAATTTATTGTAATAAATAAATTTATTATTTATTATTATAAATATTAAATAAGCAGCTTAGCTCAAAGCTGCGCTCTTAGCTTTGAGAAGCTAAGCGCACACACACTATTGAAACTCAAGTTAACTGGCAAATAGTAAAGAGCTGAAATTTGGTACATCGGTAGGACCCACTGAAACAAGAAAAAAAGCCTTTTGGAGGAAATGTTGCCATTTTGGGTCAAATTTTTTGGCATTTTTGACTTTTCATACATGTCGAACTTCAACAAACTCCTACAGATTCTGAGCTATCTTCAAATTTGGTCAATATGACATTAAGGCAGTGGTTCTTAACGTGAGTTCATTCGAACCCCAGGGGTTTGATCAGTCGGTCTCAGGGGTTCAGTGGAGCCTCTGCCGCACTGATTGAAGAAGCTCCACTTCTCAGCATGAATTTGAACTTGTGTCTTTTCTTACTTCAGCAAAGCTCACAGTTTTTACCAAATTCTGTACCAAATTCTTTTCGGGGTTGCTACTGCCTCTAGTGGCATGGGGGTGGTAACATAATTACTCAGTCAGCCTCCTGCAGTGATTAACAGGCAGAAGCAGCTGTTGGAGCTGATCTGATTATTGGGTGAAGGAGTGAGGAGTGAAATTGTTTTTGTACCGCAAATTAACGTTTTATTTTAAGTCAACTCAGAGATTATTTTTTGTTATTTTTATAAGCAAAAGAAACTCCTTTGAAACAGGAAAAGTCTCCCCAAGTGCTTTTTATTGTTTTTGAATGAGTCGAAAACCTCCTCCTGAGGGACTACTCTGGTATTTTTGTTTTCTGGACCTTTGTGATGCAAGAGTGGCCATAACAAGTACAAAAACCTTCACCGACGACTTGAAGAAAAGCACAAAGTTGTGGGATCCAGCCGATCACTCACAGAAGAACAAAGAAAGCAGCCAGCGGGCAGTGAGTAAAATCAGCTGATTGAGTTTATGAATGAAAGTGCAGCTGCGCTGCAGAGAAACAATCAATCGCCACAGAAAGCAAAGTTGTGGATTTTGGAAAAGAATTGCAACAAAAAAGGATGTTTATGGATGAACTTATTTGAAAGTGAAGGGATTGTGTGATCATTAACAATGTCTGACCCTGACACTCCGCCTGCGTCTCAGGACATATTAAAGGTGTGCGTTCTTTCGCGCAGAGGCAGATTGGGAGCCTGCACTAGAAGGATTACATTACTAAATCAGAATACTGCAAAGTCTTTATTTATTATTAATTTTTCATTCTCTTAAGAATGTAGAGCTAATTATTTGATCTAAACAAGACCTTAAAGTGGATCCAGTTTCTCTCGATGGTCAACCTGTTGAAATTGTGGCAAATTTTAAATACCTTGGGTCGTTCCTGGACAGTCAGCTCAACTGAAAACACTGACTATATTTTGAAGAACTGTTATCAGAGACTCTACCTTTGAAGAAGACTTAGTGATCTTGGGGTGACCCAAATAGACTCTAATTGGGTCACCCCCTATGTCTTGAATTTTGAAAAAAATAATTTTGTTTATCACTACATAAGGGTTCAGCGAGTGCGCATATGAATTTGATGGATTTGGTACCTCAAAAAAGATTAAGAACCACTGCATTAAGGTGTTGGGGAGTAATGATTATCAATTTTTTTTTTGTTTTTGTGGATGTTAAAGGGGCATGGCCAGGCCTTAACTTTGAGCTTCATACCATAAATTTGGAAAATCTATAACTTTCTTAAAGAAAGACTGATTTATACCAAACAATGAGTGATCCATGTGGTATGCCAAATGATACTATTTGGTCATATGATGACATAAATGCACACCCTATCAGAACAAGAAGTCTGTTTTTTTCCTTTGAAAGTTCCATTTCTGACTCCCTTGATCTAATCAAGATGATACTGAGGCAGATACCAGAAAAATTGGTCTTACTTGCTTTAAAGCTCAACAAGTTTACACTGGAAGGTGACTTCCCCATGCCCACACAATATAGCAAGCCATTGCCATTCATTTGGCTCTAAATTCCACATATTTCAGCCAAGCAGCACCAAAGTCACTAGGGAGAATGGACATGTCTGGCACATTCCGCATCATGGCGTTTACCATAAGCGAAAGAACATACTGAGGGTGGTGTTTGACTGCACATCCTCATTTCAAGGAACCTCTCTGAACAAGAAACATCTCCAAGGTCCTGATTTAACAAACACCCTGATTGGGGTACTGTTAAGGTTTCGCCAAGAAGCAATCACTGTTATGGCAGACATTGAGGCAATGTTTTATCAAGTTTATGTTGATGAAAAGGACAGGGACTTTCTGAGGTTTCTGTGGTGGCCAGAAGGGGACATTAGTAAACCTCTTGAGGTTTACAGGATAAAATTTCACCTCTTTGGTTCAGTATCACTGCTGCCGACAACCAGAAACATTATTCTGATGAGGTTATCAAAACCATTAAAAGTAACTTATGTAGATTGTTTGCCTCTGATCAGTGGCAACAGAGAACCCTCCAGGACCCTACTGAGGGTGTAGAGCTGGTCCAGTGTTCCACGACCAGGACGAAAACCACACTGCTCTTCCTGAATCCGTGGTTCGACTATCCGACGGACCCTCCTCTCCAGAACCCCTGAATAGACCTTACCAGGGAGGCTTAAGAGTGTGACCCCTCTGTAATTGGAGCACACCCTCCAGTCCCCCTTTTTGAACAGGGGGACCACCACCCCAGTCTGCCAATCCAGGGGAACTGCCCCCGATGTCCATGCGATATTGCAGAGACGCGTGAGCCAACACAACCCTACAACATCCAGAGCCTTAAGGAACTCCGGGCGGATCTCATCCACCCCCGGGGCCCTGCCACCGAGGAGCTTTTTGACCACCTCGGCGACCTCGTCCCCAGAGATTGGAGAGCCCGACCCAGAGTCCCCAGGCTCAGCTTCCTCAACAGAAGGCATGTTGGTGGGATTGAGGAGGTCTTCGAAGTATTCCGCCCAACGGCCCACGGCCCGAGTTGATGGGACGGGGTCAGCAGCACACCGCCCCCACTATAAACAGTGTTGGTGCTGCACTGCTTCCCCCTCCTGAGACGCCGGATGGTGGACCAGAATCGCCTCGAAGCCGTACGGAAGTCTTTCTCCATGGCCTCTCCAAACTCCTCCCATGCCCAAGTTTTTGCCTCAGCGACCACCTGAGCCACATGCCACTTCACCCGCCAGTACCCATCAGCTGCTTCTGGAGTCCCACAGGCCAAAAAGGCCCGATAGGACTCCTTGACAGCATCGCTCACCGAAGGCGTCCACCAACGGGTTCGAGGGTTGCCGCTGCGACAGGCACCAACAACCTTTGCGGCCACAGCTCCGATAAGCCGCCTCGGCAATTGAGGCACGGAACATGGTCCACTCAGACTCAATGTCCCCTACCTCCCCCGGAACGTGTTCGAAGTTCTGCCAGAGATGAGAGTTAAAGCTCCGTCTCACAGGGGACTCCGCCAGACGTTCCCAGCAGACCCTCACTACACGTTTGGGCCTGCCAGATCTGACCGGCTTCCTCCCCCACCACCGGAGCCAACTCACCACCAGGTAGTGGTCAGTGGACAGCTCCGCACCTCTCTTCACCCGAGTGTCCAAGACATACGGCCGCAGATCCGATGAAACGACGACAAAATCGATCATCCAACCTGCGGCCTAGGGTGTCCTGGTGCCAAGTGCACATATGGACACCCTTATGCTTTAACATGGTGTTCATGATGGACAATCCGTGACGAGCACAGAAGTCCAATAACAGAACACCACTCAAGTTCAGATTGGGGGGGCCGTTCCTCCCAACCACGCCCCTCCAGGTCTCACCGTCATTGCCCACGTGAGCGTTGAAGTCCCCCAGCAGAACAAGGGAGTCCCCAGGAGGGGCACTCTCCAGTACCCCCTCTAAGGACTCCAAGAAGGGTGGGTAATCTGAACTGTTGTTCGGCCCATAAGCACATACAACAGTCAGAACTCTTACCCCCACCCGTAGGCGGAAGGAGGCTACCCTTTCGAGTAACCTCTCAGCTACTTCAAGCTGAGAGGTTCTACCCAGAACCTCTCAGCCTCGCACACTGGCACCTGTTCCTTCCCCACCAGAGAAGTGACGTTCCACGTCCCAAGAGCCAGCTTCTGCAGCCGAGGATCAGACCGCCAGGGTCCCCTCCTTCGGCCGCCGCCCATTACACATTGTACCCGACCCCTTTGGCCCCTCCGACAGGTGGTGAGCCCATTGGAAGGGGGACCCACGTCTCCTCTTCGGGCTGAGCCCGGCCGGGCTCCGTGGGTAAAAGCCCGGCCACCAGGCGCTCGCCATTGTGCCCCACCTCCAGTTGTATTGTACCTCTATTGTTGTATATTTATTTATTTATTTATGTATGTATTTATTTGTTTTGCTTAGACCCTCCTCCTGCAGTGATTAACAGGCAGAAGCAGCTGTTGGGGCTGATCTGATTGTTGGGTGAAGGAGTGAGGAGTGAAACAGAGTTTTTGTACCGCAAATTAACGTTTTATTTGAAGTCAACTCGGAGATTATTTTTTGTTATTTTTATAAGTAAAAGAAACTCCTTTGACACAGGAAAAGTCTCCGTGAGTGCTTTTTATTGTTTTTGAGTGAGTCAAAAACCTTCTCCTGAAGGACTACTCTGGCATTTTTGTTTTCTGGACCTTTGTGATGGAAGAGTGGCCATAACACAGAGAGAATACCCTCCATGGATAAAGGAGTTGGAAACTAAAATAAAAAAGGGTCACACTAGAGGTGGTGGCTTGGTGCAGCTACTTCAAGCTCAATACCCAGAAGACAGTGGAGTTAATGATGGACTTAGGAAAGTCACAGACCCATCATCCCCTCTCAGAGTCCTTTCTATCTCCAATTTGGACTCATTCTGCTTCCTGGACATCACCATCATCCAGGACTTCAAGTGGGAGCCAACCATCAGCTCCTTTATCATAAAGGCCCAGAACAAGTTGTTCTAGCTATGGCAGCTGAGAGAACTCAAACTGCCAATTGAGTGTTGGTGCAGTTTAACACAGCCATCATCAAGTCCGTCCTCACCACCTCTGTCACTGGGTACAATGGAACCACAACCAAGGACAAACCTAGATTACAACACATCATGCATACTGATGAAAAGGTGATTGGGTGCAACCTCCAACATTTACATGACCTGTACTTCAGGGATGTAGGTCGTGCAGGTTGGATTGCAACTAACACTTCTCAAGAACAGCTTCTTTACCTCAGCCATTAGACTGTTAACAATAGATAATTGAATGTTGCATAACACTGCCACTTTATCTACCTGCTATTCTGCACATGCATACATATTTTTACTTTTTAGTCATATTTTGCATCAATATATCAAAGCAATTTCCTAACACATGACCCTGTATACTAGCAATAGCAATAAAAGTGATTCTGATTCTTCATGCGACAAGTCTGACGTTCTATCAAACAGTTCTAGGAATGGGGTACTGTTCTATCCCATTGTGTGCTAGGGGAATGGTATGACTGAAAGAAACAGGAATCTTAATAAAATGGTAAACATAGCAGTTCTATGTCTGGAAATTGAATTAAAACTAATTGAATAATTCCTAAAGAGAAAGTATTTCACTCCATGTTCATTAGTCAAGTCAAACAGGTCATGTTTAGGCCTGCTTAGTAGAAATGACAGTATTAGGTGCATTAAGTGCAGAAGCTTTCTGCTGAACACAATCCTTTATTTGCTCTTTGTTTTATGTAAAGGTTATGCAGTGTTGTCCATCATTTTAAGTGACTTACCCATACAAAATTTAACAGAAATAAAAATCTTATCCACATATTTATCCACATGTAGTATAATAATAGTAATATATAGTAGTATAATAATAGTATAATAGTATAATCTTATCCACATATTTATCCACATATAGTTTTCCTTATCTACAATAGGCCTCCACCCAATTTCTCTGTAATGGCTGCCATCTCACACACATCCTGAAATTTGACGTCCCCACCTCACCCATGCCCATCCCCCCTCAACATTCCCTCCATGGCCTGGAGGGAAACATGCTGAACTATAAAGTATAGCATGTTTGAACTTTTTAAGGAAAATGCTTGGTTGACAATAAAGAATGGTGGGAGAAGAGAAATAAAGAATCCGCATGCAACTCAAGCAGGTTGACTGGCTCACATTTCCTCATATAGTTTTTCTTATGTACTATAGCCATCTACCCAGTTTCTCTGTAATGGCTGCCATCTCACACACTTCCTGAGATTTGACGTCCCCATCTCACCCATGCCCATCCCCCCTCAACATGCTTGGTTGAAGATAAAGAATGGTTGGAGAATAAAAAAAATCAGTATGCTAATCAAACAGGTTGACCACCTCACATTTCTTCACTTTCTTTCAACTTTCCTAATTTATATATTTATTTTTCCACATCCTGTTTTTCTGATATGCTATAGCCTCTATCCCCAGTCTCTCTGTAATGGCTGCCATCTCACACACTTCCTGAGATTTGACGTCCCCACCTCACCCATGCCCATCCCCCTCAACATGCTTGGTTGAAGATAAAGAACGGTGGGAAAATAACAAAATCAGTATGCTAATCAAACAAGTTGACTGGCTCACATTTCTTCAGTCACTTTCTTTCAACTTTCCTAATTTATATATTTATTTTTCCACATCTTGTTTTTCTGATATGCTATAGCCTCTATCCCCAGTCTCTCTGTAATGGCTGCCATCTCACACACTTCCTGAGATTTGACGTCCCCACCTCACCCATGCCCATCCCCCCTCAACATTCCTCCATAACTTGCTCTCAAACTTTGCAGAATTGACTGGTGTTGAACCTACAAAATTTCCATTACAAAGAATAATTTTGTCTCCTGAAGCATTACTGTGGGAGATAATAAAATGTAACTTATTAATTTCATAGTTTTAAAACTTAATTGATGGCGCGGGAAAGTTGTGACGCCAAAGTTAAGGTGTCATTAGTTATTAACACAGGGCTGGGCCGTCAACCTCAGCTCAATGCTTTTTGCAACCAAGCAGAAACTCCGGCGTGTGCCGGAGGAAAAATCAAGCGCTCCTTTTTGACTACTGCACACCGAAGGAGGGGATTCATGCTAACACATCCGAGGAATGAGGAGCGACATATGACGAGGAATGAGCTAAAAAAATGGTAAGATTATAGTTATCTTAATGGACTCCTAGTTTTTATCCATTATATCACTCGGTCAGATATACTTTTAAATGCTGTTTAAACGTGTTGATCTGTAAAAACTGTTTCAATTGTGCTTCACTTGGATGGCTAGCTTACATTAGCCTAGTACAGCTAATAAGAAACATGCATGTTTTATTTTCAATTTATTGATGTGCAGTCTTACAAGAAAAATAAAAGTGATAACCTAAAAAATATGTTATTAAAATATGACTGCTCAAAAAATAACTCAAATGCAAAATATAAAAAGCTAAGTTAGCAAATTGCAAACCTCATAAAGCAGAAATAATGAAATATGCACTATTTTCAGTCACCCTGCTTGTGTGATTGAAGAGGGTTTTTGCTTTTTTGCATGTGTTTTGAATGGAGAGACGATAGACATGAGGATCTAAAACACGAGGCTGAAGTAAATGGATACCTTGTGGGTAAAGGTTGATTCTGCTGGGAGGGGGGCCTTCAGGGCACATTACACCAGACTACATTCTCTTTAGAATAATAAAGGTTGGGATATTTGGGGAAGAGCTGTGAATTAGAAACTAACTTCAGCATCATAACTTTAGTTGAGGGGAAGAGAGTGAATCTGCTTTGTTAAAATGAATTTCAGGGCTTTGACACATTTATAATCATTGAATGTTTGGGGGGGGGGGTTTTCCAGGAAAATCCCAACCAGAGATGCAGATCCAGTGATGGGAGTGACGGCTGTTCCAGTTTAAAAGGTGAATTATCTCAGGGAAAGATGCATTAGCCCACAGTGTTTTTCCCACTTTTAAATTGTTTTTGCATAACTGTTTCAGCTAAATTAATGTAACCTGTGCATAACCGCACAGGTAAGAGAAGGGAGGTGTGCAGGGGCGGATCTAGCAAAATATTTATGGGGTGACAAGAGGAGGGCAGGGATTTTTTCAGGGGTGGCAGCATATGCCAGTATCTAAGTATGAATCTAGATAGAGATGTGCCAATACCGTGATCGGCGATCACCGATCATACACTTTTTCACGGAAATCGGCCGATTATGATCGATGGCCGATTGATCGGCACACCTCTAATAGATAGATATGTCTCACTCTCACATTTGGCTTACACAGACCTAACATTGGACTTAATCTGTTTTTAACTTGCATTGTTTCAAAATGAGCTTCATGTAGCACTGAGGATTAAATAAAATTTCTTAATATAGTATAGTTAATTATTTTTATGTATTTCATACTGCTACTAATTGATTTGTATTACTGGATTGGACTAATCGCTTTGTGACTCATTGTGTCCAGAAAATCATTGTGTCCAGAAAATAATTTTATCCCAATGCAGGACAAGCAGAAATCTGTCAAAAAACAAAAACATGGGGTGGCAACTGCCTCCCCATGCCACCCCAGTAGATCTGCCCCTGGAGGTGTGAAAGAGGATTTACCTGATTTTAATTGCCTAGATTAGAAGAAGCTAACACAATATCAGTTAATGTTTGATTTAAGAGTACACAGTCAGGTTTTTCTTAAACAAAGAAAAGGCTCAACACATCTTTCCTGCAGTTATTTTATTTCAAATGCCAGTTGTTTCTAAATATCCAAAGAAATAAAGATTTGTGTTGTCATCTCTGACAGCGGGAGATGTTTTGGTAGGACCCAGTTCAACTGCTTTCCTTTATACATTCATCTGTTATTGACTTCTTATAGCTTTGCTAATTTTATTTAGTAACAGTCTAGTTGTTCCTTTAGTTGTTCTTCTAGTTGGGGAAATCATATTTTATTTATCACTGCAGGAGGGTTCAGTGAATGCGCATATGAAACTGGTGGGTTTGGTACCTCAAAAAAGGTTAAGAACCACTGTCTTGCATATAAATGTCAAATAATTTAAAGCCTTTTAATTTATGTATGCTGAAACCATTATGTCAAATTTAGCAGCAATGATAATCTCAATAAACAAATGGTGGTCTGTGTTAAAATATTAGCTTTTATGGGGCCCCTGAAGCTCTGGGGGCCCAATGGAGCTGCTGACTTAATTTGGATTTAACAGAAGTGGACAGAATTGATATTCATTTTAATTGTATTTTTTGATTAGTTGTTTTTAAGACTAGTTGTGGGTTTATATAGCAGTTCAATGATGATGTTTTCCCATAACATAATTACCCAGTGATATTTTTACTTTTATTGTCAACTTAACATCTTTTAATACAAAAAACACGGTGGACCACCTGGGCACCCGACCACCGGGCTTAGCAAGTTTTCTGGGGGAAACCCTGCATGTTGAAGTATAAAATCAATGTGCATAGTTTGTGTCATTTAACCTACAGTTAATAGGTCAGATTAGGTGAAAATGGATATCATAGTCCAAATGTAATTTGCTGCGGTCAGTACCTAACTCCTGTGTGGGTGTCTGATTTTTAACTGTCAAATTTGGACACAGCAGAATATTAGCTTTTGGTGTATTTGTGACAGATCTGGGTGGATCACTTCATGGTTAGTATTAAATATATAAGTAAGGCTTTTGCTTTATTTGTCCTCCCACCCCCTCTGTTAAGTGCTGTGTTTTCATATTATGCACCATGAAATGCAGAATCTCCAGTGTAATCTGATGGAGCCTGTACACTTTTGATGCTGTTAATATGTGACATATTTGGGATTTCTAAATACCTTCATGAAGTTGAAGTTGACTCTGTAGCTCTGTATTAAGTTGTAACAGCTAATTTAGGCATTTTACTGTTAAACTTGTCAATTTTTAGGAGTTGAAACAGTCATCCGATGAGAGCGACGATACCGTCATCCTTGGTCCAACACCAGCTGAAGTACGGGACATGAGCGTGCCTGAGCTCACAAGAACTGATTGTAAGTTTATCTATAAATATCATAGTATCACACTTTTTTTTAACTGATGATTGTAGATGTTTTGATGTTTATGCTTGTTTCTGTATTTATCATCAGAAATAATTTCCCAGAGAACAAAAAGTCATGGGAATAGAAATTATTTTCACAGGCGTCTAAGAAAAATGCAATGAACATTCAGGTTAACATCGGTAGGCCTAACAGCAGCCAATCAGAGTGGAAAAAATATTATTATTTTGTGCCATTTTCTAGTTGTTAAATATTCCACAAAATGAGGAGATAAAAGATGAACAACATGCCAGTTTAAACTTTGGACTATTTGCAAACCAACTGAACTCTGCAGCATTAAAACATGGATAGAACTGTAACTACATTAATCATAGCTCTTCTTCTGTTCAGTGTTTGTCAGTTTCTTGTGGTGCAGCTCTGTGCTGCCTTCAGGAGAATGGGACATCAGAGCATCATCCATAAAATTTCACCCAAATGGCATTTACTGTGCAAACCAGAGCTTTTAGTGGAAAAACAAAAGTTCCTTTTAATGCCACACAAATATGAGACAGAAATATGGATTATTTCTTTATATAGACCTGTCTATTGATTATAGATTAATAGTTTTACTGAACAGAAATTACAAAGAACAAATCTGGTTCTTCATCAAATCCTAATGAGTCAAACTGAAAGTGTCATGGAGTCACTGAACACCACCATGACATTAACACTGACATGAAAAATAATATTGAAGAAATAAATATATCAAATATAATTAAAAACATAAATAAGTGATAAGTTATTTACTGTTATGGTCTGTAAGATATATTTATTCTCAATATTAGATATGGTCTCAGCAAACCCATGGCACTTCAACAATATTATTTTACCTTTTATCTGGAAATAGTGTCTGTTTATTCTTGCCATACAGTCCTCTGTATTAATTATTGCTCGAAAGGCCTTGCCATACCAGTTTATTCCTCTGTATTTACTTTAGTTTCTTAGTTTATTCTTGCATTTTGTTCTTCATTCATTTCCATTTAGTTTCCTTTGATTAGTATTGTCCTCTCTTGGTTTATTGCTATGTCCACTTTAGTTTCTTTTCTGTTTCTAGATTTATTTTATCATTTATTGATGCTCAGTAATCTTCACTCATCACCTGCTGCGCTGCCTAATCATCATGTTTCACATCATGTGTTCATTTTTCACTGTTCAGCGTCGGATTCTGTTTTTATGCCATAATTCACATCTCTGCCAGCATGCCTAGGTGGGCCCCATGTGGGGAAAAGGAGGGCAGACCATGTGGGTTTGTCCGCGGGTTCCATGATGGCCCCACATGGGTTTGCCCATGTAGGGCCACAGCCCACATGGGCCATACATGGGCAAACCCATGTGGGCCACCACCATATAGGGCATGTAGGGCCCATGTGGGCTGTGGCCCTACATGGGCCCTACATGGGCAAACCCATGCCGGGCCATTGTGGAACCCGCAGACAAACCCATATGGGACCCATATATCAGCCCTCCTTTCCCCCACATGGGGCCCACCTAGGCATGCTGGCAGGGTACCTGCTGATGCTTTTTTAAGGACTGGTGAGATTAATGTTTTCACTCATTACTAGTTGTCAGCTTCATCAGTGGCAACTATTACAGCTGACAACTGACCCTTTAATATTAAATACTTTACTACAGCTGTGATTGAAAAATGTTTTTGTGATAGCTTTATAACTTGCCCTGTCACACAGACTGAAACCTTTTTTCATTGAAGAACACTTATGTGCCCCTAATTATTTTTCAGGCCCACCACAAAAGAAGAGACTCAAGTGGAGCCAAGAAGAAATTCAGGCGGTGGAGAAAACGCTCATGGACTGTATTGAATCTGGAAAGGTTCCTGAGAAAGCCCAGTGTACAGTCATGGCCAAAAGTTTTGAGAATGACACAAATATTATATTTTCACATTAACTGTTGCCCTCTGGTTTTCATGTGTCAGATGTTTTCATCACATACAGAAATACAATTGCAATCATATTATGAGTAACAAAAGCTTTTACTGACAGAATGAGTTAATGCAGCAAGTTAGTATTTGCAGTGTTGACCCCTCTTCTTCAGAACCTCTGCAATTCTCCCTGGCATGCTCTCAATCAACTTCTGGACTAAATCCTGACTGATAGCAGTCCATTCTTGCACAATCAATGCTTGCATTTTGTCAGAATTGCTAGGTTTTTGTTTGTCCACCCATCTCTTGATGATTGACCACAAGTTTTCAATGGGATTAAGATCTGGGGAGTTTCCAGGCCATGGACCCAAAATCAAATATTGCTGTTAAGCTGATCACTCTTTATAACATTCTGGAGTACATGCAAATTGCCATTATAAAAACTGAAGCAGTAGACTTTGTAAAAATTAACATTTGAATCATTCTCAAAACTTTTGGCCATGACTGTATGAAGTGCATTGAAACCTCACCAGTGGCCCTCAAGGACAGGACATGGCAAGGGGTTAAATTCTATGTGAAAAATCGCATAGATGCGTTAAAACGAGAGACTTTCAAAAGAAGGTAAGCGTTGACTTTTTTGGTATCTGGATCTGTTTGAAGTTTCTGCCAGTTTTGAAGTTCTGAGACAGCTGCAGTCAAGTTTTGTAATCCAAGTATGTATGCATACTTTCATAGAAGAGGAAGTGTGTATGTTAATGTTTATGGATGCAAATCAATGAATCCATTTCATATATGTATATCCATGTTGAATTGTACTACGTATATCTGGAAATTGTGTAATAAAATGGTTCACATACAACCTGAAAATGCAGTCCAATATTGATGGTTGGCTTTAAGCAGGTTACCAGGAACTTAAAATAACATTAAACAAAAACAAATCTAATATAATGCAGTTTATTGACTTAAAACAACTAGGATTGCTCATATTTAACAAACTGTGTTCACAAAAATTACACAGTGCCACCTGGTGGTAGTTGGTGAAGGACAAGTCCCCACGTGCACCCAAAACCTGACAGATTTTTGATTTTCTAAACTTTATAAATTTTTATGTTAAAGATGATATTTCATGTTCCAATGTCCCTAAAAAAAATCCAAACCTAAAATGGAGTCTTTAGCTCATTTAGAAAGTTGAGTCCCCACGCGTAACCACCTAGTCACTCGCTAAAAATGGTCCTCACGTTTCACCTAATACAAGTATGTGTGTGTGTGTGTGTGTGTGTGTGTGTGTGTGTGTTTCAGGGTGACGGTAACGGCTCTCTGCTCCATGGACTTCAGCAGTTTTCCTCTGGACACTCAGAACTGCTCTCTGGAGCTGGAGAGCTGTAAGAATCAAATCCGTAGAGAATCCCTCTGAGCCGTTAACGAGCTCAAACTGCAAGACACAAACTTCATCAGTTTCCTCCTCTTTCTGTCCCCGTTTGTCACCTGCAGATGCTTATAATGAGAACGACCTGATGCTTTACTGGAAGAACGGGAACGACTCTCTGAGGACGGATGAGATCGTTTTGTCCCAGTTCTTCATTGAGCATTTCCACGCCTCCAGCGGCCTCGCCTTCTACAGCAGCACAGGTACGAAAACTGACAGTTTCCATGTTTAGACTTATTGATATGCAAAATCATTTAACTGAACTGCAATCAAACCAAACAAAAACATCTTTTAGTGACAAAAAGTTGTTTATCAAACCTAACATGGCTAAAATCACACAGACATGATGAGAACATGACGACTCAGCGTTTTCACTGAGATTTATCCTGTTGAACCTCAGATGTTTAGTTTGATGCTCCATAAGGAAACCTAGACATCCATCTGAGGCCTTCAGGAATCATACACTGCAAAAACACTAAATATTACAAAGTGTAATTCTCTAGTTTCTAGTTCTTATATCTCCGTAAGCTTGAAATAAGACAAAACTAACTTACTAACTTTTCAGCAAGATAAATAAGTTTGTTTTAAATAAGTAATTCTTGAATATAGATTAAAAACTACTAGTTTCACTGGCAGATTATTTCACTTCTAATGTCTGAAAAATGTCTTGCAATGATGAATTATCCTTCCACCAAGTCACAGCTAGTTTATATTTAACATTTATAAAATAATTAACTTCTTAGACCGTCCTGAAAATGAAACCCAGAACAAAGACATTTATATGCTCATTATTGACTAAAAACATGATTAGTTACATCACTTCAGTGTGATTAATCAGATTAACTACATAAATAAGCCAAATAAGCTTATAATTCTAAATACCCGTAGTATTTTAAAAATGCAGATTAAGTTGTATTTTCTGTTTCTGTGCATGTAAGAAATATGACATGATGATCAGAGTATTTTAATATTAATAACATTAACAAACATCTTGTTATCAGTTCTCAGGGTTTGTAGTTAATCTCATTAATCTGAACTCTTAGAATAATTTCTGTCATGTCACATGCAGAAGTCTAGATTATTCTACGTATGGCCATATTCTGCATTGTTGCCATATTTTGGAGTGAGACACTGTAAAACTGAGTTTTAACTGCATTAGTTTTTATTTTTATGTCCATCCTTGGTGGCCGTAGCAGAGACTGTTGGTTCTGGTTCTGGCCTGAGTCACAGATCGACCCGAGTTGGTTTTTAACACAGACTGTTGGTTGATGTGGTTGGATGTCGGACGACGTTAATCCATCGTTAATCTGTCAGACGTTTGAAGTTTTGCAGTAAACACCGTTGTGTGTGTCTGCAGGTTGGTACAACCGACTCTTCATAAACTTCATCCTGCGGCGCCACATCTTCTTCTTCATGCTGCAGACGTACTTCCCCACCATGCTGATGGTTGTCCTGTCCTGGGTTTCCTTCTGGATCGACCGCAGAGCCGTTCCCGCCCGCGTGTCTCTGGGTAACGCATTATACCCTCCATCACAGCACGGCAGCTACTTTGGGTTATTTCCTCTTTTAAATAATGACGTTATGATGTCACCACCTCTCACACCTTTACATTGAGTCTATCTGAGCAGAGAATTGAAGTATTTCTAGATAAGCTTGAAATTTTTTGTTATTAAGTGTGTAAAATTATAGTTTCCTTGAATGGTAAAGTATTTTTGGTAATTAAGTCACTCTCATTCTATGATAATGGCATCACACCAGCAAATATGGTAATTTATTACATTAATGAGAAGTTTCAGTTTATGATTAAAATGGCTAAATGATTTTTTAAAATGTATTTAGGATTTTATCTGTTATTCTAAGGATGTTATTTTCATTATTTTCTTAGGAATAAGCAGCAGACAAATCCTAAAAGCACAGAAAAACTGTTAAAACTCTTTGTTGTGCTACAAACTGCAGCATTAACATTATTTTAGCCTCTTGTTCTGCGCACCTGTTCAGGCCAAACAGGTGCGCAGCGCCCTCTGTCGGACTTTTGGGGGAATGACAGTGAATAGACTGAAGCAGTAAAGTCTGACAGAACCGTTTGCTGTGTCCTCCTGCAGGTATAACCACCGTCCTCACCATGTCCACCATCATCACCGGAGTGTCCTCATCCATGCCTCAGGTCTGGACGTCTCCATGGAGACGGACACCGTCTCCGACTCTAATACTTAGTCTAATTATTTTCTAGTTCAGAGTTTCTGTCTTAGTTTTCTAAAGAAATCAGTGAGACAGAAACATGGACAGATAATCACCTTGGAAATTATACTAAATTAAATAGCATATAACTTTATACTTTCATAATTCTTCTAAAAAAAAAACTTGAACCTTGCTTTTTAAAGAGGTTTTGGTTAGAAACAGTCCAGTTTTGCTCTTCAGATGTTTATATCTGACTCTTTCTCTGTAACTTCTGCTACACATGCCACCTGACCTTCAAATAATAAAAAAAAAACAATTTCTTAGTTAAATAAAAGTTTGACTAGAAGCAAACGTGGGGTTAAAAAGGAGGCGTGTCTTACTGTGCAGGTGTCGTATGTGAAAGCTGTGGACATCTACCTGTGGACCAGCTTCCTGTTTGTCTTCCTGTCTGTCATCGAATACGCTGCCGTCAACTACTGCACCACCCTGGAGGAGATGAGGAAGATGAGGAGGGGGAAGGTCAGGACGAAGACGCCGTTTCCAAACCACAACAAAAATCTACAGAATTATGGCTTACTTTGTCTCCCCCCTGTGGTCACACTTTGATATTACAAGTAATTTCTAAGTTTAAAACTAGAAAATTCAAAGGTCTTTGTCAAGAGCTTTAAAGTTAATTTTGATTTTGAGATAGAACTGAATATCTGATTTTTTTGTTTTCCTTTACATTTTGAACTATTAACAGCTGAATATAAAAGCAAGAGCATCTAAAGTACTAAGATTTTGACTAATTTACTTTTGGCTATTTAACAGTGTTAAATAAATACTCTGTGTAATAAATATTAAATTAGATTTAAGTATGAGATTTTTTTTCAAGCAAAGGGAATATTTCTACTTGGTGATAAATTAAAAATTAAATGTTTCATTGCTATCATTGTTTGAAATTCTGTTGAAAATAATTAGAAAATAGTTTACAGGATTAAGGCACATTTCATATGTTGGAGGTTATTAGCATGTAATAATAATAATAGCAATATTATTTGAGTTATACATACACATTTGGGCTATGTGGTTTGATTTATTTGAGTATATTAAAACAATCTCAATGTTTTTTTATGTAATTTTTGTGTAGCCATAATTTTATAGCTATATTTTTTAGATTTTCTTGTCATAACTATGAATAAAAACATAAAAGTACAGACAAAGTAACTAATAGCTACACATCACATAATTAAGAATTACTCAAATTTTCATAATTAGATATTTTTATTTCATAAAACAAATAATTTCTTGCCCCTTTCAGATCCCCTCCACCTTCAACGCCAGCCAGGCCATGGCCTTTGATGGCTGTTTCCATGACAACGACATCGAGCTGACCACCTTCCCTCGGATGGCGCCAGCGCTGACCTCCGACCCCCTTATGGCCCCGAGCTCGAACTCGGACCTGCGGCCGCCGGAGGGGACGCGTTTGCGGCGGCAGCGGTCGGTGCGGGAGAACGTGGAGCTGCTGGTGAACAACAGCTACATGATCGACTCGTACTCACGCCTGGCCTTCCCGCTGTCCTACCTGCTTTTCAACACCGTCTACTGGAGCCTGTACTGCTGACCGGATCCGTGCTGACCAGATCCGTCCTGCACAGTCTGCAGGACGAGTAGGACTGATTCAATCAGCCAAACGCTTAACATCCTGACTGTACAACATTTGTTTATTTGGATTTTTTAAACTGTGTTTTCTTTTTGTGTTTTGTCATGATCAAATGTTACAATATTTTGTGTATAAGAGCTAAAATAAAGTTGAATTCATGTAAAAATGGCTTCCTGCAAGTAAAACGTCCATTTTGATTGAGGGTATAAAACTCAAACATGATAGCTATAGATTCTTGTCACAATTCATTGAATTCAGTTTAGTTTATTAAAGTACAGGGCCGAAAGGCCCAAAGTTATATGGGGGCTTAGAACTGTGGAATCTAGAGAAGGAGGTGGAGCTTAAAGCAATTATGGATAATTGAACAAACTGAAGCTCAAACACAACTTGTCAGATTGTAACCATTGTAACACAACAATCACAATACAATTATTTATGTTTTAATTTATTGATGGTAAGAAAAAAATAAAATCAAGCCTAATGTTCTCATTCTCTATAAAAGAAATTAACATTTTAGAAATTTTACTTGGGTTTAAAATCAAGCATTCCTGCCAAAAGCATCAACGTACACAACTCTTTGAAGATACTTCGATAAAACATTTAGTTTCCTTTTGAAATAATTACAATATAATATAATATAATTAATATAATATAATTAATATGTTTGCTTTGCCTACAGGTGAGTGTTCGCGCGCGCCCAATCAGCCAATGTTGTTATTGCTTCAGGCGGACCCTCCCGTTGTTTCCATAGCAACCGCAGAATTTAGGTATGATTAGCAAAGTGTCAACGGTTGACGCTTTCATGGACGCTAACGCAGAGAAAGTCCCACTGCCACGAACACGGTGCGAGAAAACCTCTAACCCGGCGTGACTTGAGCCCACGGAGGAGGCGGAAGGAGGATCCAGGTGAGTTTCTGAATCCGGGAAGACGAGCCGAACCGAACCGAGCCGCTCTCTGCCGAGCTGAGCGCCAAAAAGTTAGCATCAGCTGGAACCGTTAGCCTAACAGACGTTGAGCGGGGGAATAATTGACTGACTAGTGAACTGAAGAGGTCGTTTTCCTAAAAAGAAAAAAAAAAGCAAGCAAACGAACTCGGGTATTGACTTCGGTTAGCTTGACCCAAAGTGGCGGAAGCGGTGATTTTTGTTTTTGCTTGTTTTTCTTTAAGGATTTTGTGTTGTTTACTTTGAGCTGTCCGAGTTAAATCGGTTGTTTGAAACGGAGAACTGAGGCTACCATACCAATGATGAATATTTACACCTAATGACCTGCAAATGTTTGAGACTACTCTGTTTCTTTGAAATTTTAAACTAGGAATATGTTAAAAATGCGTTTAAATAAAGGGCAGGTCACTTCAAGTTAGCTTGAAAGTGACGTAGCCGTTAAAAATCAGTTACTGTACTCCAGATTTGTGATCAGTTAAAAACTTACATAGTTCATGTTACATTTTTATGGTTCATGTGTTACTTAGACAGCAAGATACTGCAGATTAAATGAAAATAAAAACGTTACAAATCATGTGCGCAAATTCAATCTTATGAAACTTGCTCTTGTTTTTAGGTCACTTTTTATGCAAATGTTTTAATAACTTGTGTTTGTGTTTTGTTTTTTTCCAAACAGGTTTCTTGTAAATGAGTTTTATCTCACCGGGATAACCTGTATAAATAATGGCTAAATAAATAAAAAAATAAGTCAGAAAAAGTATTCCTACCGCTGGTGGATTTCTGATAGGACGACACTCTGGACCTCAGATGTCAAACTCCAGTGCTGGAGGGCCACTGCCCTGCAACTTTTAGATGTGCCCCTGCTGCACCACACCTGAATAAAATAATAATTAGGTCATTAGCAAGGTTCTGGAGAACGTATCTACACAAGAAGGAGGTAATTAAGCCATTTCATTCCTGTGTTTTGTACCTGTGGCACATCTAAAAACTGCAGGACAGCTGTCATTGAGGACTGGAGTTTGACACCCCTGCTCTGGACCATAATGGGTCCAGATCGTAGCCTTGCAGCACACGGCTTCTTCTCATTGGCTTAATAAACTTAATATATTTAATTGGATAAACTTAATTTGATTAGTTGTAATAAATAATATTTTTGAGTGTAATTTATTTTTCCAGTGGTCTAGAAAAGACTGGAAAAAGTTGTCATTGGTATCTTAAGAAGGTTGAGGTCTGGACTTTGACTGGACCATTGCAGCTTGATTCTTTGTTTTTGTTTTCTTTTTTTTAGTTATTTTGTTGTTGACCCAACCTGACATCTCATTTTGAGTTCAGATCCATGCTGAGTTAGCTAACTGCTGCTCTGCTCCCCCCCCCCACAGTCTCCGTGGCGACCAGCAGCAGCAGCACTCGTCCCATTGAGCCCACGTCCTCCATGACGTCAGAAGTGAATCCGTTCTACCCAGCTGATCTAGAGGTGCAGCTGACGCTCGGAGAGCTGGTTCCTGGTTATTACTGTGTTTACCAGGTAAATCCGCCTCAGAGGACGGCCACAGACACCTGACACGTTTTCAGGGTTTTAAGTTGTAAAACAGACAGTTTTCCTTCCAGTTCACTATTACACTCTACTTATGATTGTTAAAGGAACTCGAGCCTTCACTGCAGCTTTCTGTCATGTTTCTAGAGCCGACTGACTCTTATTCAATATGTTCAAAAAACAAACAAAACAAAACTGACTATGTCAAAAACATGTATCCATACCAATTGTTTTTCATTTCTTTGTTTTATCTGTATGGTTTTGTTAATATCATGTTTTATTATTTTACCTTATTATTGCCATTTCACTAGAAAAACCCAATCTAGGGAGAAGTTTTGCACATTAGCTTGTGCTATTAGCATCATGATTCAGGCGTGGGACTGCTGCTTCATTCAGGTTGTTTATGTTATTGTGTTTTTGTCCCTATCAAATAAAGCTAATGAATAAAATCAAAAATAAAAGAAGGATCCTCCATGAGCAGATTATCCTCACACATGGCAGGTTGAGAAGGGAAGGACCTGGAGTGGGGTGGGGGGTATTTCCTGGAAGAACTCAGCTCTGTGATTGGTGGGCTGCTGGATCATCTGACTCCGCTCAGTCTGTGCCCTAATTCAAACACATTGACCACCCTCCTGGGTTGAGTGGCAGGGACATGTGAGCCCCTCATTCCGGCTATTCTGGGAAGGCCGGTGAGGCGGCAGGGGGGGCGGGGCCGGAGGGGGGAGCGTTCCTGTTCCCGCATGCGGGCCGGCGGCGGCGAGGAGCAGCTGCTGTGTTACTCTCATGTTGTTTGGCTCTTGGTGAGTGCGGCCGTAGCAGACTTGTGTTTTACTCTCCCTCCAGGCCGGAGAAGATGGGCTGCTGCTTTAGTAAGGAGCTCGGCCCCGAGCCGCAGACTGAGAGGAGTGTTCTGTTATCGGCGCCCCTCCAGGACGGGCTCAGCACGCTGACGGAGCAGGTCAGGAGGCAGGCTGAGGCCGTGGCCCACAGCGCCCACCTGGAGGACCAGGAGCCGGCCAGGGAACAGGACCGGCCCGGCCCCGACCCGGACCGCACCCAGGTGGCTCTGTCTGGCGGTGAGGCGGAACCGCAGCGGCCCCACAAGAGCCCAGAGGCCGTCATCACCACAAACACACACACAGATACCAGAGCAATGGCTGCTGGGACGCGGGAGGCCAGCCCCGGCCGCGGGACGCCTCCCTACATGGAGGTGTCCACCCAGAGTCCGTTCGGCCCGGAAATGCTGGAGATCGCCGTGCACTGGGCCGCGGGGTACAGCGGGGCGCCGGAGCACGGCGAGCAGGGAGGGCCGGAGCCGGGTCCCCTATCAGGCCCCCAGGACGCAGCAGAACTCCCGCTCAACGCCGTAGCAACGCACCGCAGCTTCTACAGCATCTGTCCCATCGGAGCCGAGGAGCTGGAGCCCAGCTGGACCCAGACGGCTCTGCCCTGCACACCCTCCAGCCAATCAGAGGCCAGCCTGTTCAGGGACCATGCCAACACAGGTACCACCTGGTCACATGACCAGGAAGTGGTCTCTGCTGACAAACTGGATCCTGGCTCAGTTCTGGAGAAGGACGGAGTGTTAAACCAACAGGGTGAGGCCGCCGTGAGCGGTGAGGACCCTCAGGCATCCACAGCGGACAGCTATCAGCCGAAGGACTCCGGTGCCGCCACAGAAGGAGAAAACATTTGCTTAAGGAAGAAAGAAGCAGAGCTGAGCAGTGATGGGTCTGGGTTCAGAGCGGAGCAGGAAGTCCAGAACCGTCCAGGTCCGAAGACCGTCGAGGTCCGAATGCTGCTCCAGGAGGAAGACGAGGATGACCTTCCTCTGCTGGAGGGGCCGACGCTCCGACTGTGCCACACAGAGATCATCTGCAGGATCAGCAATGCTACAGCGACCCCGACCCGACGTGGTCAGAACCCCACCCTACTGGCTCCCGGGTCAGACTCCTTCCATCAGGAACCTAAAGAGCCCACAGGAAGCACTGAGCAGGGGTCAGAGGTCATCATTCAGAGAAGCCCTGCAGAGGCCGGGGATGCTGCCTCCAGTGTACAGGAACCAGAACCAGAGGGCTGGGACCGGATTGGACCTCAGAACCATGAAGGTATAAGCCACCATCCGCCCAGCCGCTTTGAGCGCTCTGGGCCGCCACCTTCCTCTCCCGTTTCCTCCTCTTCCTCACACGAAGAGACGCAGTCTGACGGGTTTACTCCTACGGGTCAGAGACGCCCCCCCAGCCCGGATCGGACCTCTGACTCTTCCTCAGACAGAAACAACATGGAGGAGATGAAGAGTTTACTCCCCGTTGCCCCTGGTTACTCAGACTGGATGGTTACTGATGCCAGCTGCCAGGAGAGTTCTGGCTCGGTGCCGGTGGACCCAGATCAGATCGATGTCTACGCCTCCACTCCGTCCTACGAGATTCACTTCCTGAACCAGGAAGTCCCAGCCGCTGAGGAAGAGGAGGAGGAGGAGGAGGAAGAGGTGGAGAAGGAGGGCGGGATCAGGGACATGGTGTCGGAGCTGCTGGGAGAGCTGGCCGAGGCGACCGTCTGCCGCCTGTACCCCAAGCCCTGGATCCGGCTGAGCCCGGACCAGAACCCCGACGCTCTGGCCCAGGACACGTTGGAGGCGGACGGGACGAAGGGCGAGGATGAGGAGCAGATCCCGGCCCTGGTGTCAGAGCTGCAGCCCTCCATGGCCCTGCTGGGGGCCTTCCCCTACAGCACGGCGACGCCCCAGGGGCCCTGCGTCTGGGACTGGCACACCAGCAGCTCCCAGGCTGTAAGTCTGGCTCCAGCTCTGCTGCTCCATGTCTCTCACACACACACACACACACACACACACACACACACACTGGAAGGAAAACATCTGGAATATTCTAGGTTTAACAAAACACATGGGTTATTATTCACATTCACAGTTTGAAGACATTATGTTTTATTGATAATCCAGGCTGGAGTTAATTTGGAGTCATGGTTTTCGTTACATTCAGATGTTTGTGCTGACCTTTGACCCTAACAGCACTGTTTTCTACATGATGAACCTGAACTGTTCACTGAGAAGGATCAGTGAACAGTCGTGCTGTGTTTCATGTGTGTGAAACACACATGAAACACAGCACGCAAAAGTTGCGTGCTGTGTTTAGCAACTAATTTAGCAAAAGTTGCTAAATTATGATTTAGCAACTTTTCAATCTGAGGTGTTTTAGTGAAAAATGGATTTGTAATTCTGGAGCAGAGAAGATTCATAACAAAATATTCATTGGTAAGAAAAAAATGATTGAATCTTGAGGGTCAGGAAGGTCTGAGGAGAAAACCAGACCAGGTTCATGTCTCTGTTGCATCGTTATGGAGAAGATATGAGGTTATGAAAACATACAGCTGCACTTTGTGTCTCCTGTAATGGAGTTTCTTATTCCTGATGAGTTGATGCTTCACTTTGGGACGATTTGCCAGAAAACTGCAAGTCCCACATCAATGAGGGTTACATTTTCTGAATTCAGACAAAATTCTTACATTTGGTGTATAATACATGTAGAAAAAGTGAAAATTAAGTGAGTTAACAGAACTTGTTCAGAAACCATCACATTTTTTGCTCTAGCAGCTGAAGAACTCTGTTATTGGATTCCATTAAAAAGATGACATCTGACAATAATATGACCAAAAAATTGATTTTATGAAAATGATTAAAAAAAATAAATATGAAAAAACTGGAACATACAGAAGTAGCCAAAAGGCATTACGATAATTCAAAGTTTGAATGACATTTTTAAGTGAAAGTAAAATGCAAATGTTAGCAGATTGTTAGGGGTTTCCATTTATTTCATTCTACAAAGTGAAACATTATTTGGGCAAATTTCAGTTTTAGTTAGAATTTGGCTAAATTATAATAAAGTTTATGTGAGACGATCAGTCAGTGTTTATTTATCCATCATCACATTTAAAAGCAAATTTCTCTTGATCAAAGTTTTCTACAGACAATAAAGAACTTTTCTTATATAATCATGTAGAAACAATAAAGTATAATATGATAACTAAAATCACACAAGATAAAACCATTAAACCACAGAGTTAAAATCAACAGACTGGTTTCCAGTCTGGAACTGGGAATCTTTAACAGTTTCTGATTTGTGATGCTGTCAAAGTTCTGACTACTAAGGTTGTTCCAAACCACTTAAACTGGTAAAAACAAGAAATAAAGCTGTGACTCATTTACCTGGTGAACTCTGAACATGAACAGATTCAGTTAACCTGAGTGAACTGAGAACTAGTTAAGCTGTTGTTAACCCAAGAAGTGGCTCAACATGCTGAACCAGATGTGGATGTTTCCTGTCTGCTCACACCACCAGGAAGTCTAAACGTGTTTCAGATTCTGAGTTAAATGTTGTGTTTGTGTTTCAGGAAGCTGCTGCAGCTCCGTGTCTCAACCCTGAAGCTGAAGTATGGAACGACCCCAACCTGAGCTTCCACATCCCCGACCCGGACTACCAGCAGCTGCAGCAGCCGTGGCTGCAGCTCCCCGACAACCTGAACCACCAGGAAGGTGAGCCCAGGCTCCCGCTGCTTCACCGCATCACGCCGTCCTCTTTCCCTCACCTTCCCCTTTCGCCATCCCATCAGGATTCGTGTCGGAGTTTGAAGGGAACGTGGGCCTGGCGGAGGCCGAGTATCTGACTCCAACGCCTGAAGCTCTGACGGTGAACGGAGAAACCTCTGATCCTCCGGTTACAGGTAGCAGCTGGATACACACGCAGCAGCAACTCTTTTCACGCTGTTGCACTGAAAACATCTGCTGTGTTTCCAGATGAGATCCGAGAGGAACTGAGCAGAGCTCTGGAGTCCTGCCTGACCAGGTAACATCTGGAACCACAGCGGCCGGCGCAGCGGGAAGCTCCTTTGCCCACCGTCTTTACCCTCCATGCGTCTCAGTACAGAGAAATGTGCGTTTTGCTGTTTTCTGGATCTGACCTCTCCGTCAGCCTCTCCTGCTCTCCTTCTCAGGGATTATCTGAGCAGCGACCTGTACCTGAAGTCCCAGATGGACAACGACCAATACGTCTCCATCGCCACGCTGGCCAGTCTGGACGGCATCAAGAACCTCACCACGGACCTGGAGCTCATCTCTGACATTCTCAAATGTGGCTCCTTGTTTTAGCTCCCATCAATATGTTACAATAAAAACTTTAATCACTAGAATAACTGAGCTCTAACGTCCTGCTGTCTGCTTGGCAGCCATGCCTCTGGTCCAGGTGGCCCCATGCGGGCAGAAGGTTCGGCCCAGACAGAACCGCTGCGTTGTGATCCTGCGGGAGATTCCTGACACCACACCTGCAGAGGTGAGTCCCGCTGCTGCACCGACCCGCCTGCTGCTCTCTGCCGTCCTCAGCGCTCTGATGTTCCCTGCAGGAGGTGGAGGCTCTGTTCGAAGGAGAGAACCTGCCCAAAGTCCTGAGCTGTGAGGTCGTCAACAACGACAACTGGTTCCTCACTTTTCAGTCAGAGGCTGACGCTCAGCAGGTACATCAGCTCCTATCAAAGTCTTAGCTGAGTTTCAAACCAGAGCCAGCGGGTCACTGATTCAGCTGTCATAGACACTAACAGGCTGATGTCAACCACATAGATGTGACAGGAAACACAAGAAAAAGACTGAATGCCACCAACTAATGAAAATCTGGAAAGTGTGTCGTGTTGGTATTCAGTCTCCAGTCAGAACCGTGTTTGGCCTCAGCTTTTCACAACAGACTCAGTCAGATTGGATGGACATCAGTCCAACTAAGCTCACACATGAATAACAAGAATTAACTAATGACACATTCTATGTATAGCAGCTCTATGCTCACTCCTTTACCTTCAATTTAATGTTGCAAGAGTGAAATGGATACTGGTCTTCATGGTATGACTAGTATGTAGTTATTAAAGCTTTAAAATGGAAATAATGTTGAAAACATTCAGTTATCTTCCTGTTACGAACTTGAAGTCGTTCTCCATTCAGAAGCGAAGCGTCAGACGCCGGACTGGGCCGGTGGAGGGACTGAGAAAACCTACAGGAGGTTTTACTGTTTGCCTCTCTGTTCGGTGTTTTCTTTAAATCAGTTAAATTGATCCAATATATCACTCTTACTTAAACCTGGGCTTTGACTGGGCCATTCTGACATGAGTCTGCTTTGATCTGAGCTCCAGTCGTCCAGATCTGGTGTTCATCATCAGGTCTCTGCAGAGCTCCAGCACTGCAGAGGTGACTTAGTCATTAACTGAGCTGTTTGTACAACACAGCTGCATGTTCAGGGTGGTCACCCTGCTGGAAGGTGAACTTTGACCCCAGTCTTAGGTCTTCTGCTCCCAGCAGCTTGGCTGTGTTTCTGTCAGATCCTAATCCTGTCAGTCAGTGGGATGTGACAGAGTAACATGGCCGGTCCTTCAGGCCTACAGGTACCTGAGAGAGGAGGTCCGGGTGTTTAAGGGGAAGCCCATCATGGCCCGGATCAAAGCTAAGACCATGGCCATCGCCTCCTTCGCCCCCAAGAACGGCTACAGGCCCGTCCAGTTGGACCAGTGCAGCAGCCGCTACAGCTCCTACTTCCCCCCCACCACCTTCAACCCGTCCTGCCTCCCTCAGCAGATGTTTGACCAGAACAACGAGGCATGGCCCGCCACCGCGGCCCAGTACCAGGAGAACGTGGAGGTGAGAGCAGAACCAGGTTTCCTGGCCCGGACCTGGTTCCTTTTGTGGTCCTGCTCAGTGTTTCAGTCATGAACTCTGATTCTCTCTGCAGCCTGAGCTGCTGATGAACAACCTGATGAACGAGTTTCCAGCAGCTTCTACCTTCAAGCCGCACGCAGCTCACAGACAGAGGTACAACCACCACCCTGCTGCTGCCGTTCTTAAAGGGCCAGTGTCAAAAAAATCCACTTTGATCAGCTCTACATCATCTTATAATGTTACTCCCTCCTTCAAAAACAAAAGATCCTTTAATCTCCATGGCAACCATTTAGGAGCTGGACCTAGCTCCGCCTTCGAGGCAAACCTCCTCCCCTTCCACTTCACAGAGCAGCTGTCTCCCACTCAGCTCCTTCAGACTAGCCTGCAGCAATTAGCAAATATCTGTTGGAACTGCTCAATGTAGGAGCTACTTCCCAGAGCAACACTGGTAAAAATGTTGTTAAGGGGTTAATAGAGGAGCCATGTCATGATGACTTCCTGTAGGCGGAGCTTCATTTGATACAGGGGTGTCAAACTCAGTTTCACCGTGGGCCACTTCAGCATATTGGCCCCCCTCAATGGGCCACATTGACGGTACAGATCAGGAGTGCATCCCTGCTAAAACACCCCAGACAAAAGGTTGACTTCCCTCATTCAGTTCTGTAGAGGCTTATAATGAGTCAATGGTCCAGGTGTGTTAGAGAAGGAATGCATCTAAAGCTGCAGATGGTAGCTCTGGAAAACTAGACTTGGGCAGCCCTAGCATAAATGTATGAAAATACAATGTTAAAAATAAATTAAACACCTCATATTGTTGTAACTGATTTTATGTACTGAAAAGTTTTAAATATTACATTTGAGTTTCCATGGATGTAAAATTACTGCTCAGTTTAAAAATTACAATATTTAAATCAGTGATTAAAGGTAAGCAAACAAATAATAAAAACAAGTCACATGGGCAGACATTATAGACTTTACGCATAGATTTAGTCTCACAGGCAACTGAAATCAATTAATTAAAAAATCCTTTCTGAATATCATCTCATGGTCTCTGAACTAAATGCGTCTTTCTGACCGGGAGCTGACGGCGTGTTGAAGAGTTATGGACCGGACGCTTTGGAGCGTCTGGTTAGGAAGCGCATTACAAACCTTTGGTTGAAATGTAGTTTGTAGTCAATTCGTGCTCAAAACCTATTTTAAGTCAATCATCAGCCTATAAAATGCTGGGGGGCCACATGTGGCCCGCGGGCCTTGAGTTTGACACATGTGCATTACGCCATAGAACTGCCAATTGGTAACTGAAGTAAAGTATCTTCGATTTCAAAGAAGCCGACATTGAAGTCGATTGGCAAATGAACCATCACCAAAGAGGAAGGCTCTTGTTGTCTCACTGCACCCCAAGAGATGCATAACCTACAAAAACCGTTTCTGTCTGGTTTCGAACCAGAGACCTTTTGCGTGTAAAGCAAACATGATAACCACTACGCTACAGGAACTGAACTTGTCTGCTTTGTTTCAGTTTGAGGTTCCAAAGTTGATGATGTGAGATGCAACGCATGAAAATGTCAACTGAGGCTTGCACTCAGATGCCTGGATTCAGAGTACAGACCATGACACCACAGACCCTTGTTGACCTTTAGTAAACACCTGTGATGAAGAGAACATGCAAAATCTGTTTCTGTCTGGTTTCGAACCAGAGACCTTTTGCGTGTGAAGCAAACATGATAACCACTACACTACAGAACCTCATGCTGTCTGCAGTGTTCCTGGTAGATGATCCACATTTTGTTAGAGACTAATGTCAACGATGGGCATGGAACAATGTCAAATACTTACAGATCCTCTCAGAGAGCACAGTAACTTGGTGAACAAACTGTCAGACTTATACTTGTGCCTAATTTCACATTACAGTCCATAAACTAAGCCTGGGATCAAAAAAATGTATTGAAGATGTCATTAGCAGAGACAAATGGTTCTACAGAGACTTGGCTAAATGGCTAAAAAATAAAATCAATACTTACAAATAAAAGATGGTTCAAAAATAAAATTAACACATTAAAATAAAAAATATCTCTGAAATACAATCAACACTTGAAAATTAAAAATGGTTCAAAAATAATATCAACACTTAAAAATACAAAATCTCTGGAAAATAAAATATTATGTATGTTGTTTTGAAAAACATTAGAATATAAGCACTTTTATCAAATCTCCATTGTGGTAAAATCATGTAAGTTCTTCTTAAATCCATGGAAACTCAACAGGTTGTAAGGTAGGTGAGTTAGCTCAGCAGGTTAGAGCACCGTGCCGGTAGTGCCAGTAATCCCAAGGTCATCGGTTCAAACCCCATATGGGGCAATTCATGTGTAAAGTCTTTCAGACAATCAACACTTCAGAATAACTAAGGGTTCAAACATAAAATCAACACCTTACAATAAATAAGGGTTCAAAAACAAAATCAACACTTTACAATTAAAAAATGGTTCAAAAATAAAATCAACACTTTACAATTGAAAAATGGTTCAAAAATAAAAGCAACACTTTACAATAAAAAAAATGGTTCAAAAATAAAATCAACACTTTACAATAAAAAAATGGTTCAAAAATAAAATCAACACTTTACAATTAAAAAAATGGTTCAAAAATAAAATCAACAGTTCAAAATGTATTATGTTAACTGTTTCTGTCTGTTCAGTCCATAAACTAAGCCTGGGATCAAAAAATGTATTGAAGATGTCATTAGTAGAGACAAATGGTTCTACAGAGTCATGGCTAAAAAATAAAGTCAATACTTACAAATAAAAAATGGTTAGGAAGCGCATTACAAACCTTTGGTTGAAATGGCGCGTTAAATTCAAGTCTCCATTACAGACCAGAGAAAACTAAAGAGAATGCAACGTTGTGTTAATCCATCTGAGGAGCCGGCAGTTTATCTTGAGGAAATAAATGACGATGCAAAAGTTAATTAGACTGTAACATGCGCAGTCCGCTGCTCAACCACTGCGGACGCGGCTCCGCTGCTGCGAAGAATTAGAAACCGCTGGGAGAAACTCATCCAGCGGATTTAACAAATGGAGCCTTCTGGGTTCATGTTACCCAGGAGAGCGGCGCTCTAGAGGAGCTGCAGACGTAACATCTGTCCGTTTGGGAGAAGCGAAACCACGCAAAATAAATAAATAAATAATCCTGGTAAAAGCTCACACCGGACCGCTCAGGGTAAAACACTCACAGAGTTCAGTTGATCTGTTTGGATCAGACAGATCCAACTGACTGATGAATTAGCGCAGATTTTTCTGCAAATGGGAACCAGGAGGAAGTGCGTTCAGACCCCAGCGGGTGAAGTGATGCTAATTTAAGTGAAGTCGCTTAATTTAATTTATTAAAAGTTATTGGGGCGGTTTTTGTCACTACAGAGAAAAATGTAGATACATTTATCTGCTTAATCTGTGATGGGATCTGGATTCACGGTGAATATTAACTAAGCCACATAAAATGCGACTAAATAGCCGATGTTAGTATGATTGTAATTTCACGGATAAAAATAGTACATGACCGATTTTTTTTATGTTGTCAGTCAAGATAACGTCTAGCGCCACCTGCCGCCCTGACACCAACTCACGCATCTTTATTCACAGTCTTACTTGTAAATCGATTTTTCTTTTCTTGGATGTTTTGATGTTAGCTTGTCGATGTCTCAGTTTTATTTGCTGGGAAAATCAATAAGCAGCTTGAGGTGACTCTGCTGCTCTCTAGTGGCGAGAAGCCGTAATGTTAGCTGGTAACAATCAGAATGCATTGTGGGAGATGTAGTTTGTAGTCAATTTGTGCTCAAAACCTATTGTAAGTCAATGTCGGCCTATAAAATGCTGCAGGGGCCACATAAAATGACATGGCGGGCCACATGTGGCCCGCGGGCCTTGAGTTTGACACATGTGATTTGATATATTCAGGATATAACAACTGAAGGTAACATAGTAACGTGATTGTGCTATAAAATGGCTCTATGTGCCTGTAAAATACATAATGCTGCTCCTTTAATGCACCGGGTCGGAGCCGGTCCTGTCCTGTTTGGACCGGGTTGGGGCTGATTATGGTCTCTACCCGCAGGAGGGGCTCCAGGATGCTGAGCTGTGGAGACCGCTGGCAGACCCACCACCCAGACCTCTACCAGCCGTCGGAGCAGCCGTCTGCAGACCAGTACTCCTCTCCTTCCCTGAGGGCCCGGCGGGGCCGGCTGAGGGGCGGCCTGCGCCGGCAGAGCCGGGGCGGAAGAACAGAATCCAACAACAAACAGGTTCTGGTGCCCCCCTCTGACCGGGGAAGGTAACGCAACTGTTCCTGTTCCAGAGTCACAGCTGCTGTAGTTCAGCCTCTGCAGGCCTTCCTGTTCGCTTTGGTCATTACTAACCAAACCTTAGCAAGCTAGCAGCAGCTAGCAGCAGCTGGGCAGTGGAGGAACATTTAGTCCTGCATGCAGAACCCTGTGTGTGTTTAGAGTGGGAAACTCTGAAGATCATCCAAACATTTCAGATGTTAGATGTTTGAAGCTGATCAACAAACTGACAGCTGTAATTGTAGACAAAGTATTGACTCAGACTGCTGAATACAAATGCACTCCACATTTCTAAGATTTTCTTTTTGTTGTTTTTGTTGAAGACCATATAAAATTTTTCTTTCACTTCACAGTTGATCTCCACTTTTCCTTTGTCGTTCATAAAACCTCCAAAAGCACTGAAGTTTGAGCTTAGCAAGCAACAAAACATGGAAAAGTTTAGTTTAGTTTAGTTTAGTTTAGTTTAGCGACGCTCTGCAACATGAGGATTTGACTGCAGAGACACAGAAAACAGGTTTTTGTTTTTCTGTCTCAGTTACAGCAGGAGGGGAGCCTTCGGCCAGAAGAGGAGGGAGACGGAGAAATCCTTGGAGAGACCCAAACTGAACTCTGAGGTAAGAAAACACAGCAGAGGTCAGAGGTCAGACTGGAAAAGTGAACCACTCCCATTCTGTCTCCTCTTCATCAGCCTCCTCCTCCTCCTCTGGAGCTCAGCTTGTCCAGCTTCCCTCCCCTGTCTACAGCAAATGTTGCCACGGCGACGACACCTGCAGCTAACGATAGCGTCAAGGTAACACACACTCCCACACACACACACACCTGAATCAGTTCCAGTCTGAACTGTGTGTCTGAATCCTCAGAGTCCGACGAAAAGCAGCAGCTCAAACTCATCGTCCTCATCCTCAGCTTCATCACTTCCTCCAGTGGAGCCTCAACCGGCGTCTCTGCTGTGAGTATCCAGCTGCTGCAGCTGTGCGGCCGGAGCGGAGGCTTCACATGCAGCTGTGTTGTTGTGTGCAGGAAAGATGGGGACGGCGGAGAAACGACGACGGTGGAGGACAAACCAGTCCAGCTGCCATTGGAACCAGCAGCAGTAAGACACATTCAGGACTCAGTTTATCACCTGGACCAGCCAGACGGGGAGGTGTGGGTTGTTTAATGGTGCTCGTCTCTGGCTGGAGCTGATCTGGGTTCAGTTCAACAGGAGAAAAGAACAAAATGTTTCCTATTGCTTCATCTTAACAACACAAAGCCTGGAAACATTAGAGACAAAAACACAACCAGCTCTGTGACAGCAGGCTGTGATCCCTGATTGGGTCACTGCAACATTAAACATTTCAACCTTTTACTTAAAACAGACAGTCTGTCCATGGGACAATGTTAAATAGTTGCTTTGTAATTGTTCGCCAATACATGCTGCCCCTCTTTTAAAGACATTAAACTAATCAGGGCATTTAAGATGAAAACCTTTTTCTGTAAATCTGTTGTTGATGTTGGAAGGATTTTTATCTGCAGATTTACCTTTTTCTACAAGCGTTCACTAAAGGAATGATGACACTGCACAGTAGACAATAAACTGTATTTTCTTCCTTTAAAAGGAATTGAACTCTGTTGATTTTCACCTTTTAATTTATTTCTAATATTGCATAAGAGGCTTATGTGAAAAATCATCAGAATATGCCCATTTCTTTTGTCAGAATAATCAGTTACTAAAATAGTTTTCTGTTTTCTGGGTTATTTTGTCTGCTGGTTTTAATGCAGCTCATCAGGTCTGTTGTGTGATGTCATTAATCGCATCACAGTCCGCTTTATGAAAACGTCGTACTCTGTCACAGTGGGAAAACCCAGCTGTATTTGAACTGTATTCATTTGTTGGTTTAAAAACAAACAGTGTATGGTATACGTAAAGATGAAAAGTACATAATAACTGAAACATGTCGGCGTATCGGCCTCCTGATGCCCGCTCCTGTTCTTCACTTCCTTCAGGAGCTGAAGAAGCTGAGCTACGCTGAGATCTGCCAGAAGGCTTCGTCCAATGAGGCGTCGGCGCCACTGGCTGACCCCGCCCCCTCAGCGGAGCACCAGGCATCCCAACAGCCTCTGCTGCCGCTGTGAGACAAAAACAGTCCGATGGGAATGTGTAGTTGTATAGCTGGCTGTATATTTATTATAAAATTGATCAGTAAGCAATGGAGATCAACTCTGAGCTAAACCAGAAACCAGCCTTTACAAGCTCAGGATTTTTAATCTTAGAACTATAAAAACTGCTGATGCTGAATAGGAACTTTTAACACTTTAATTTTTTGGCAGGAAACTGAAAATAATCTGTAAATGTTTTTGTAATTCTTTAGTTTTGTTTCTTGTCTTGTTGTTGGGCTCAGTGTAATGAGAGCCAGGCGTTATTTTCAGGTTTATTGTGTTTGGCCGTCGGCTCTGTACAGGAAGTTCTGTCAGGATTCTGTTTTTTATTCTGAATTTTTAAGTCTGAAGTGGATCCTTCCCATGTTAGAAGCCCAACAATTAATAACCAGATCTGTAAAGCCTTCCTGTATGTTTGAAAGTACTGAATATCAACTCTTTATTGTTGCTCTGACTGTTTTATTTCATTTTAAACACGGATTCAGTTTTATTTGTGTTAAACTGGCCTGTTTTAGTTGTTGACTTTATTTAACTTGCTGAGTTTTGACCGCTGAGCGTCCAAGAACAAACTGATTCAACTTGAAGAAATGTTTTCTTTTGATTGTAAAGAGACAAATGTTGTTTCCTGATGTGAAGTTTGAATGTAAAGCTGGCACCACTGTGAAATATGTTGTTGTGTACAAATGTACAGAATACTGAACAGAAATATATTAAAGAAGTGCCTTTACAAGTAACCTGTTTAGATTTGTATTTGTATGAAGCTCTGAGTCATTCCGCCTCTTACAGATTTATTTCCTTCTCCTAACCAGCAGATGGCAGTAGAGCCACATCACAACTCTAATTACATTGTTTGGCTCAGTATTTGTTTATCAGCGGCCTAATGAATAGCATACAGCATACTAATGAAATGATCCGTACTGGGCTCCATTCATCACACTTTACTCAAATAAAACTCATGACTTCAGGATCCACTGCTGAATTCAGTTTACACCAGAATCACACCAGAAGGACCAAATTTGGTCTGAGCAGATTCTGGTTTAGTAATAAATCCTGTCGTTGCTCCACCTGGCCTGAGGTGCATTCAGAGGAGACCCGCACACTGAGTGGCAGGTGTCAAAACCAGGGCGCCACATTTTTCCTGCTTCACATGAAGTAAAAGTTTTAAAATGCAGGAAGCTGCTGTTTGTCCTGGCAGGACTCATAAATCTCCTCTAATGAAAACGGGTCACAGGCTGCGCTCAGACTGAACACGTTTTAGTTCATTTCCCTTTCAGCTGCAGGTCATCTCAGGGCAGAAACTATCATCAAGGGGACAGAAATAGAAACGCTTGTTTTTTCTTCATGGAATCTGTTATGAACTTTTCACCTGAAAAATGTGGTTCAATGATCAAATAAATTCAAGGAAATTATTTGTTACACAGGTTTGAGTTTGGCTGATGACTCACATGTGCTGATATTTTGTTACTGAGACTTTGTGCTCCAAAGAGGCTTTGCTGCAGAGTGGATCACCTGCAGATAGGAATGTTATAAAAGGTTTGAGATGCACAATGGAGACATAACCAAAAATGAAACAAAGTTGTGCATCTGATCAAGACGCCTCCTGAAACATATTCTGTCTTCAGAGCACCTTGATGCCACGTCTGTCTTTCCCTCAGCTTTCTTTTAGCATTTTTATTTCACCATAATTTCATGGACACTATTCTTATAGTTTTAATGCAATATTGGCATGAAGTTGCCAATATTGGAAGGAGACATGAGAAAGACAAAATTCCTCAAGTCAGTCCACCAAAATTATTTTAAATGAAATAATTCAATACTAAATGTATTTTTAAGCAAGAAAATTAACAGTTGAATTTCAAGAGTCTAAGATTGGATTAATTTAAAATTAGAAACATATTTTGTGAAACATAAAACTGAAAAAATAAAGCAGCACAGAAACATAATTTCACGACCTAATGACACTATTACAATTTACATTTTCTCTCAAAAATATGTTTTGTAAAACAAGACAATTTTTCAATAAAAATGCCTAAAATAAACTTAAGGACTTTATAAAATAATTCATTAAAACAGTTTTTAGTTAATCAAAACTTAATTTAATAGATACATTTAATATACATTCAGTGGATGAAATATAAGTTATGCTGATCTCGTATTTCAGTCAGGTGTAACTGAAGCGGTAGGTGTGGTTGTTCGCTGCGCCCCCTGCAGGTGATGAGTGTCACCACCTCCTTTTTTTTTTTACTCCGTATAGTCACGTGACAGCAGCAAGCTTCAAACGGCTGCGAGTGCGGTGCTGCGCGAGCCTCATCATCCTCATCACAACCGCCAGCAGAACCTCTGCAGCGGCAGAGAGGCGAACCGACCGAACCACCGGGGGTCTTCACCGAGCCAAGGAAGCGGGCAACATGGCGGGCCCCCGTTAAAACCGGACCCAGATTTATCCTCTTTGTTCTACCCCGACGCCTCGCTGTCTTTACGCGCCTCTGCTGAGGAGGGGCCGCCGAGGAGAAGGAGAAGGAGAAGCGCTCCCCCCCACCGCCTCCGAGCCGAGCCAGGAGGAGGCAGGAGCGGCTGAGGAGGTAGCTGTTACCGCCGGAGAGCTGTTTTCTTCGGTACCAGCCGAATGGCGGACCGTGAGGCGTCGCCGATACCGTTGGAGATCCGAGCCCGGCTGGCCGAGCTGGAGCTGGAGCTGTCAGAGGGTAAGGAATTAATTAGAAAATGGGGGGAGAAAAAGAGCGCAAACCTCCCCCTCCTCCTTCCTCCTTCTCTCCCTCCTCTTCATCCTCATCACCTTATCTCATCTCCATCCTCACCGGTTGTTCACTACTAACGGAATCCGGCCGTTCATTCCTGCGGCCCCCTCCTCTTTCTCCTCCTCCTCTTCCTCCCGCTCCTCCCATCCAGATGTTTGTCAGCCGGAGGAACCGGCCTGGGCAGCTCCGTGCTGCCCGGGGAGGGTGAGGGCAGAGCGGGATCCGGCTGCGGAGTTCGGCCGCTGCTCTTTGTCTCAGCCGCGGTGCCGCTGTTAGGAAAACACCGCGTTGTTCTGCCGGTTCCGATCCAAAAACAGAGCCGTGCTGTGACCTTGAGATGTTGACACAAGCAGCCTGGCCTACCTGACTGACTGCGTGAGTGTGTGTGTGTGTGGTCGGGTTTAATAATAGCTTTGCGGTGCGATGCTGCGTGACACCGCAGCACACAGAGGCTCCCCGGCTCCGGGGGCCCCATCCTCTGCCTGTGCGTGTTTTTCTGGGCCTGCGGAGCGGAGGATGAGGAGGAGCAGGATGCTCCTTTTCTACCTGGATTGTGAGTTTAACCCACATCTGAGCTCAGTTTTTCTTCCTGACCGGCTTATATAATGGGAATCACATTTTATTCATATCGGCTCAGGAAGGCCTGTGAAATTGACATTTTTCACCTAAAATTCTTCTTTTATTTTGGAGAAACATCCCTGACAGCAAACTGCAGCTAAATCTGCAGCTGTTTTGCTAAAAGACCAAACAATCTTTCCAGTATGTTTATTGCAAACTCTGGGATGAATGCTGAATTATTTATCATGTAAAGGCTGACACACAATCAGGACTCATCTTCTTTTGAGATCTCCTGAGGGGAAGTGGACCTCCAGAACCAGCTCGGTCCAGACGCTCAGGTGTTTTTTCTGCTGCTGATCTCTGAGGCAGACTGAGCAATCGGTCACCAAATGAGATCGAGCTGTTTTAATGGAGGCCAGCGATTCAGAGGATTAACCAGAAGGCTGTGACTTTTTAAAAAATAATAAATGGCTTTCTTTTAAAACTGCCTGGGCAGCCTGCAGGTTGCTCCTGATGTAAATAGGGTTGTTGTTTGGTTTTTCATAAATTTACCTTCTTTTTCCATGTTGAGTTCAATGAGCAGATATTGTGATTTTAAGATCAGTTAAATGGCATATTTTGTATTTTTTCTGACTAAATATCTACAAAAACAAAGATCAGTAATAGATACTGTAGTTACTAGTAAATAAAAAAGCTAAGTAGAGCTATTTTTTAAGCTTTTATAGTTTAACAAAACCAAGAAAAAGTAGAGATACACCAATTTGTGATTATTGGTGAAACAAAATGATTCAACTGTTTTTAGTATCTTACATTAGCAAGAAGTGTGTTACAAATAGGAATGTTTCAAAAGCAGTGCTTCTCTTAGTGGGACTATAATTGCTGTGACACAGTCACAGCGATAGACTAGCTAAAAAAGTTAGTAAATAACTCTTCTCTCACTTTTATCATTATCAGAATACTAATACAAAATATCGAGATAAAGTCCTTATCGCCCACCTATAAAGCCGTCGTATTATTTAATGATAATAATGTAAAGTTAAGAAGCGGTAACGCCTAGCTTAACTCTGAGGTTTCTAAAAGGCCAACAGTTACAAATCCAGTTTGTTCCAAATCATGTAAATCAGGAGTGGAGGTGATGCCACACTGTGTGAGAGAGCAGTCGCTGTAAAACATTTAACTTTTTAAACTGTCTCTGATCACATCAACCTTGGATTCTTGACTTGGTTGACTCACCTGTATAAAAAACTCCCAGAATTCCTCTGTTTTACTGCCATCAGGAAGACGTTTAGCGAGTTTCCCTGCAGGTTTCTGTGAACATGTGGGAACTTTAGTCAGACTGAGCCGAGCAGATCTGAGTGGTGGTCTGGCTCTTCTTTTCCTGTTGTTGATTTAATAACAGTGTTGCAGTGATGCAGGAACAAACCGGTCGTAGTTTTACCAGCCCATGTTTACGTTATGGGTTATCAGTTTTGATTCTTTGAAAATGAGATCTAGATCTCGACGGGGTTTACCTGGTTAAATAAAGGAAATAATAATAACAATAAAAAATTCCTAAAGGAAATCCAGAGCAGTGATCTGATCGTTAATCAATGCGACCAATTAAAGCCGTCAGACAGACTCTGAAAAGCAGCGATCGTTCTGTCAGACTGTATTTGTCTTTGGTTCAGGGTGGATAATATTAGCCACACACAGGAATGTGTGGATTGAAATATTTCAGATGCCGTTGATCTGCGCCCTGCGCAGCGTTTTCAGGCTCGCCCAGATGAACGGATTCCTGCGGCCCAGTTGGTCCTGACCTCATTTAGACAGCAGTAGCTCAGCTGCTGCAGAAAATACTCCAATCATTTGTTGTGTTTGAAGACTTTTGTTGATATTTCTGGGTTGAATCTTTGTATTTTCTTACAATTACTCCCTCTGGTTTTAGACGCTCTGCAGCTGGAAGAAATTTTGCTTTTACTCTTTTACAACTGGAAGGAGCAGATTAGTATCGCAAAACTTCAAATAAAACCTAAACTATAACTTCAAATCTCAGACGTTGAAAAGGAGCAGAGAGAGAAGGAGGAAGTTCAAACCGTCTCTTCCCCTACTCCAACATCAAGATGTGGCAGCTAGCATGTCAAGACAGTCGTACAGTCTTCAGTCAGAGGCCTCTTGAGATTTGTTGCCACACTGACTGCTACTGGAGAACCTTCCTCTCAACAGCTGTTTTTCCTAATTTAAAAATAGATAAATCAATTTTATTGTCAAATTTTCTACAATTTTTTAGAATGGATTTTTTATTTCACCAATGCTCTCCTTGAGTTTTCGTAGTTCAGTGATGTAAGCGAACCTAGGGCAGCCATCTTGTTTGAAAAGCATTTTTACAGCTTGTCAACTCGCTGAAGGAATGGTTGAAACAAAAGCCATTTTTTAAAGATATTTTTTCTCATTTGGACTTTTTTCAAGGAACAAAGAATGACAGATTTGTTTGTAAGCCGTATCGCTCAGCCCTTATTTGAAATGTCCACAGAGGTAAAGTTTGTCTTTGCTTATGAAGCCAAAGGAAAAGGAGGCAAATAAAACTGATTAGTCTGTTTAACACACAGCAGAATCACCTCATCTCATCTGTAGGTCATGGAAAATATTTAACATTTCGTCACATTACGACCACAAACCTCGGTGTGTTATTGGGAATTTGTACGATTGATTCGACTGAAGTAAAAAGACTCTGAAAGGGAATCTGAAAACTGCCGGTACACATGCGGATTAGCATGGCAACTTGAATGCAGCTTTATTGGGTTTAAAACAGGAAACCTCCAGATCAGCTGCCTGGATGCAGGTTTTTGATAAATTTTAGTGTTTTATCGAATAAAATCCAGCCTGTAGAAGACGAGAGCTGCAGATCGGTGCAGTTATCTGTCAGATTTGATGGGTTGAGCTGCAGCGTTTGACTCCAGCCTGGCAGATAATCGGCGCTCCACCTGTTTATTAGATAAACTGAGCAATCAGCCGACTCTCCGCCGCTGAATCACATCTCCTCCAGCGCCTTTCTGTGACCTCCAGCCATTAAAAGTCGCTATTCTTCAGTGTCTCAGAGCATTTCGCTGCTGCTGCGTTACACATCAGACCAAACTGGGTGATCTCTGACATGTCCTACACACCTTGAAGTATCCATTCCAGTTTTATGTGATGAAGCTCAAAGACCTTCCGGAAGGTTTTTTTCTTATTTGTCCCATAAAAACCTGCAGCTCTCCAGGAAAAACCAACTCAGACCAGACGGGACAAGAAAAAAATAATCTAAAATTTAATCAGTAAAGTGTGAAACCTGCAGCCTGTTTAGTTTATAACTGGATATTTATGAGCAGTCTGTTGATTCTGGTGTTTCACCTCTGACCTTCTGCAGCGCTGCAGATTGAGAGTTTTCCTTGTTAGCGTTGCAACCCTGCTTTGCTCCGCATGCGACGGCAGCGATGCCATCATGTGGCCTGCAGCGGTGCGTTTCAGGTCAGCTCTGTTTCTGTGGAGCTGAGATCATTTATGGCGTCTTTTATAATCCCTGATCACTTCCTGTGTGTCGTGGTTCTGTCAGCCGGCTGCTGGGTTTGGGCATGGAAGCAAATTGAACCAAAATAAACAACTTTTACAATAATTTTACAGCTGTTTGAAACAGTTAGACTTTTTTTAAGTTCGTCTGAAAAAGAGTGGAGCTTGAACTTTAAAAAATTGTCTTAATTATTGTTTACAAGTAATTAAATGATTAACTTGCCAACTTAATAAATTAACTCTAATTTGATTACTTGTGACTAATTAATGCAATATTTTTAAGTTGGATCAGTTGGATCACCTGTTCTCTTTTTTCAGTGGACCTGATCAAAGTTGATGCAGTTCAACTTTGCACTTTCTGGGTGGCAACTCATTTTTTATCCACTTGAAGTAACAAATATTCTCAATTTAGATAAAAAAAAAAACTGAAGAACTTTGACAAAATGAAATATTCAGTCTCTGCTGACTGACAGGAGAGGCTGAACGTTCCTCCGTTAGCGGACAGGAGAGGCTGAACGTTCCTCCGTTAGCGGACAGGAGAGGCTGAACGTTCCTCCGTTAGCGGACAGCAGAGGAAACCGCGGCGTGTTTCCAGGTCTGAAGGCGATCTGGTGACAGCTGGCTGACTGATGCGTCGGTGTGTTTTCAGAATGGAGACGCTGTCAGCGCGTGGCTGCGCCGCCTGGTTACACTGACGTCCGTCTCTGTCGCCTCGCTCCACACAAACACACGGTGGGCTGTGTAACTTCACTGCTCATGATTCTGCTGACGGTCCTCCGTCAGAAGGTCCAGAACCGTGACAAGCCTGACCGCTCTGCTGAGATTTAACGACTTTAGAGCGGCGTTGCTTTTCTTACGTCCAGTTTGTGCAGCGTCACTTCACCAGACCTCACAGCCTCACTCAGCAGAAACAAAGTCTGGCAGGAAATGTTTCTTCCTGTCAGCTTTTAAAGACGGACACATCTTCACCTCGGTTCAGATTTACAGAGTCTAAATCCTCAATATGTCCATCATCAACAAACCCTGATCATCCAAAAGATAATCAAGAGTTTTCTGATTGGTCATATTTTTTGTTTTTCTTTAAGTTCTAATATTAAAATTCTGATTTTGGTGATTTTTTTTTTTTAAATAACACATTCAAGCTAATTTATGCTGACTTTGATTGAATGAAACAACACAAACAGTCTCAGGTTTTTAAAGGAAAAGTCTCGTCCTGACAGATAAAAAGTCCAAGTAGTAAAACTCTGAATTACCATGGCGACATTTTGTTTTTATCGTTTCAACTGGCAGCTGAATAACTGTGCCTTTATTTTTTGGTCTAGTTTTGATATTGTGGTACCGGCACATTTTCATGTATTGTTCAGTCAGAGTCAAAGTATTTAGACTCCAAGTCAAATCTGAAGCTTTAATTTTTCCATCTTCAGTGCAATTTGATCTGGAATATCAAAATTGAGTCTCCATCTCCATTTAAAACCCTAAATGATCGCAGTGACATCATTTTTTCATTGTTTTAACTACTGGGTAACTGGTTTTATATTTCTGCCCAAGAAGAACCAATTAATTCAGTGAATATGATCAAAACTTGAGTTTGAGGATATAAATGTTTGTGTTGCTGTGAGAGCCGCAGCGTTTCTTCCTGGTTTAATTGGGTCAGAGTGAAAAACGAGAGGAGCAGAGAGGCGTCACTCCTGCTGAAACATCCATCTCTGTTTGGTACAAAGAGCAGCTTATGAGCTTTATTCAGTCCTGATCAGCTGATTGTTTATGATTATGAGGAGATATTTGAATCAGAAATCAGCAGAGCTTGTGATTAAATGAAACCGTTTATTACTGAGATTAAAAAGGAAGCAGAACTGAAAACAAGAAGAACAAATTGATTTCTGGAGGCTCTTCAGGATCACCAGGATGTTTACTGGTACATTTCTGCCTCTAATTCTCTGTTTAATTATGAACTTTGACCTTCCCCGAGGCTTTTCAGGCCTGCAGAGCTTTAGATGTTCTGGATTCTTCTGTGACTTCCTGAAAAATGGTTGATGTGCTGTTGAAGTAATTTTGCTCTGTGGAACTGGGTTAACTGGGATAGTAATACTGACTAACTGGAAATTATTCGGCTAATTAGTTGTGTCAGTTTTTTGTGCTGCTGGTCATTCTGGGTCTGGTTCTGTAGAACTGGGCAGCCGGGCCGCCTGCAGCCCAACACTCAGCACCAGGCGCTGACCAAGCCGCCACTGGTTGACCTTACAGGACGACCTTGACCCAGTGCTCCAACTGGGCGCCCTGCTTCCTGTTCAATGTTTGTTTATGGGCCGCCGGGCCCAGATGGGCCCAGATGGGCCCAGATGGGCCGCAGAACTGAAGGACCCTACACATGTGAGCGGGACTGCCGAGGGTCTGCTGAGTGTGGCACATACAGCTGCTCAGAGGAGGCTGGGTGAGCCGGTCGCCATGGAGGCCGGTCGCCATGGAGACGGTGCGACGCACTGACAACTCGTTTAATTTTATCAAATATATCAAAGTTTCACATCTGGATGCTGCAGCTGCTTCTGCTTCCATGCTGTTCTTATGGAAGATATTCTACAGAACAAAACTTTCTACGGAGGATCACCATCCTGCCAGTTCTATAAAATAGATTTTAGCCTAATTATTTATAAAATTATATTTTGAATAGTTCTTTGATGTTTTTTTATTCAAGCTAAAGCATGGCAGCTAAGCTAACCCAACATGTAGTTCTCACGTGACGTCACACTTCCAGGAGCTTTGTAGCTGGCAGCCATCTTGGTAGGTATCTGTAGCTTACTGTCTTGATATGACAAAAATAAACAAGCCACAAGCTTAGAACTGGCTCTCACCTGGTTCCTATCTAACTTATAAACAATAAAGGTGCGTTACAGTTATTAAGTCTTATTTTTTTCCTTAAACTTCCTTTTTGTTGGTCTGGAAGTCAATAATCGATGCTTTACGCTGTGTCTGCCTACTAAGATGGCGGTTCAGTGGCATGGATCACTTCAGGTTCAGACTTGTGTAATTTTAAGTTATAGAATTTGATGCATAAACCTAGTTTAATTTAAATATAAACTGATGGAATTTAAACAGTTTATAGAGTAGTTTTAAATAAATGTTTTGTTTACTCTTTTCCTCTTATCAGCCTCATCATTCAGACAGATTTTCTAGACCGTTTCTGAATTACAAATGAATCGAATCGTGATCCTATAAATCAGAGTAAAATTAAATCTCTAGACACTGAAAGATTCATATCTCTGATATTCCATCATCTAATCTGCTTATGAATCTCCAAACATTTGGATTTTTCTCTCCTCGCAGCTCGGCCTCCGAAACATTTGGTCCTGGTTGCTGCTGTGGACAGAAGTCGGAGGCTGGCTGAATAAGTCGCTCCATATGACCAGACATGTGTTGCCTGTTTTCAGTACGTGACATTTTCAGCACACTCTGCTCCGACGCTGTGTATAATGAGCCATTTATTTTTACATTGGATGATAAATGTCAAGTTCCTGAGAATCACAGAGCAGCTCCAGCATGTATTAGAGCTCCAGAAAACCGAACAAACGGGGCTCAAGGAGGAGAAAACCAGAGTTGAAATGAGGCTTTGGAGAAAAATCAAGTGGTCAGCTCTGTTTTCCTTCTGATAGCACTCAGCCATCTTTCTGGGAACAAACCATCCAGAATGTTAAACCTCCTGATTTCCAATTCTTTGCTCTGTTTTCCTATTATCTGTCACACTTTGTCAGCCTTCTTGCTGCGCCGCTGCCACCAATGATGAACCAAAGCTACATTATGATTTGGACTGGACAGTTACACAGGCAGTCGGGGTTTGAGTGGAAAACACACAATATTTAGAGTTTCTTAAATATTTATTTACATGTAGAATATGTCGATTTGCAGTTTTCCCCTCAGTTTCAGCTGTCGTAACTCATAACATCCAGGAGGATCTCCAGTAGCAGACAGTACTGCAGCAAATCTGAAGAAACCTCTGACTGAAGATTTGCTGTTTGCTAACAGCTCAATAGCAGAGACAGTACTTCACAGTAACATAAACATTTTTTAGAGATTATTTTGTGTTTAAGCGTCATTTACTATAACAGGATGTGTTTAGATTATTTCAGTGTAATGAATATGTATTATTTCTAACAATGACTTACTGATCTGCTTAATTGCATTAAATGTTGCTTATTTTTATATGGTTAACAAAGTTTACAAGGTTGGAGGATTTTTCGTCAGTGTTTTGTTCTCAGACCAGTCAGCTGTAAAAGGTGAGACATTTCAAAACAATTACAATTAGTTACGTTTACCTGCTGCAGAAGGTAGACTATCACACGTAACTCAAATTATTTTAGTAATCGATTAATCTGATTAATCATTTCAGCTCTAATCACAGGACATGATTAATAACAGTGATAAATGATCATATAGTGAATATAATGGTGAATTTAAACTGTTTTTTAGTTAATTTGTGTAGTTTTTACCTTCTCAGTGTGGCGCTGGAAAAGTTTGAAAACGTACCTTGAAAATACTTGAAAAGTTCTTGAATTTTATGAACCATGAAAAATAAAGTCTGGATGTGTAAAAATCTTCCTCCTGGTTTTCACCTTCACCTCTGAATTTAAAAGGTTTGAGCAGCTTTAGGAAGTGGCTTCAATCAGGCTGAGAGTGAGTTCAGGATCAGAAGGGTGCCTGTCCCTTTAAGATAGAGCTGAGCAGAAAATCAGGCCTGATGGGTTTGCTGCAGAGGAACATGACACACAGGTGTGTGTTTCGCCCAACAGAACAACGTGTTCAGGGAGCAGCAGACCTTTCCACCGCTCAGCCGCAGAAAAACTTCAGTCTGTAGCTGCTGCCATCCGTCCTCCGCGCTGCGCTGTCATTAAAATCACTGAGCAGGAGGAGGAATTAATTAGCCTGCGACAACACACACGCACACACACACACACACACACACACACACACACACACACACACACACACACACAGCCCAGATCCAGACATATTCATCCACCTTGGCAGGTACTGTTTGAGCACCTCTCTCATCTGATGCTCCAAATCCAAGATGGCCATCTCAGGCCTTCTCCAAGAGAACCGTTGCTAGGCAACACCCTCCCAGCTCTGCTGCGCTGCGAGTGGAAGATGGCGTCTCCCCACGGACCTCGGGTGTGTTTGTAAGAGAGTAAAAAAGAGAAGAACAGAGAATGTTGTTCCACTGCGGCTGATCAGAGAGGAGACGAAGAAGAAGCTGGAGGCCTCCGTCGGTTTTTACAGCACACAGACGAAGCTTACCGGCACCAATCAGCAGATTGGACCCAGATGTTCTGGCCGTTCTCCACCATCAGATTATCAACTCTTTATTTCCCCCTCTCTCTCCATTTGACTTAAATCAATCCGTTTGATTTGATTCTGGGTGATTTAAAAACAGGCTTGTTTTCTCTGCGCTCTCTGTCGTCTGTGATTCAGCTGCAGACCGACACCTTTCAGTCATCACAGCCCTGCAGCGAATCCGCTTTTTTTCCCCCTCATTCGTGTTTCTGCTCACATATTTCCTCCCTGCACTCCAGAGACTCCCCACAGCTCAGCATATGTTATCCATGGAGTCAGCAGAGACGCTGCTCCGGTAGAAACCTGCTTTACCACATCTGAGACGAATCCTGAAGATCCGTCTCACGTTTGGTTCACTGAAGAGTTTATGGTGCCTGCAGAAGAAGCCCGAGACATCACACCTCCCACACCGTGCTCAGCAGATTGTGTGATGATCATTTCAGGGTGCATTGACATCAGCCCTGTTTAGTCTAGTCCGTTTGAAGGTCCGGTTTGTTTGGAGACTTGTGAATGTGTAATCAAACTGATGAGGAACTAAAAAATGAACTCTGGTCCTTTAAAACCTCAGTCTGGGTTCATTTGAAGTGAACTCTGGTGTGGTTTGAATGCATATATAAACACCAAGCAGACTGGAGACCGCTCCAAAAGCAGGACGTGGACTACAGCGCAGGGCATTCTGGGTAAACAACCAAAACAAACACACTAGTCTAGCAAGAAATGGCTCGTGGTCTTAACCAAAAACAAAAGAGAAATCCTCCAACCGATAAAATCTGACGCCACTCCATTTTTATTTACATTTGGTGAAGAAGGAAGTTGCTCTCAGTGTCTTCTCCAGAGTTTTTTGTGTCATTTCCTTCAGTGGTTCTTGGTGCAGCACCCCCACAGGCCAGGAGGGGAACAGGTTGCTCAAATGGTTTGGTTTGTTTCACTCAGTGCAGTGAGAAAGAGAACCGCAGCAGCTGGAAATGTAACAAATGTTGTGACTTTGGTCTCCAGGCTGTCAGGTGTTAAAACCCTTAGTGAAACATCCAAAGTGGTAGTTTTTCCTCCTATAAACCCTTCCAAACAAGCCATACATGTTCATTCTTCTTCCCCTCTCGTGTCAGAACGTTTAACCTGCTAACTGCAGAGTCTAGGATGGAGCTCGTGAGTTTTTTAGTTAACTCTCTGAGCCTTGCATGGGCTGATCATGGTGGACTTCCTGGGAAGATTTACAGCTGCAGAATGACGTCAAATAGTTTGGAAATGTGTTTAATCTACATTCCAAAATCAATGTCAAGCAGCAGTTTCTTCTCTTAAGCTCACTGCTGTTGTCTTTCGGGTTTGGCATTGTATTCTGCAGGCCAGCAAACTGGAGAAAGAGCAGCTTTATGGACACTGATGATCTGCAGCACCTGGTCGCTGCTTTCCCTAATAAATTTTGCATCTTTGCTTACAATTTAGGTCAGCAGGGTCTCTGTGAATCTTTAAAAAAGTTGAACTTGAATGTCTTAATCACACATCTTAAATTTTGTCGTGGCAGAACTATTTCATCTTGCATTCTGCTATAGTTTTTTTTCACAGGACAGGTTAAACTTTGACTGATCCGCTGACATCTTCATTGTGTTTGTGACTCAAGGCCATTGATGCTACTGCTAACTAGCTGCTAATATGCTTTTGCTTGGTAGCTTTGTAGCGTCACCAGTCTTTCCTAGTCTTACCAGGTCTTATATTTTTTTCACAATAGTCTTGAAAAGGTTGTAAAAAGTTGAGTTGGTGAAAGTTGTGCAAACCCTGTTCAGGTTATAATAATGTATTTTTATTATTTGCTGAATCATCTGAAGGAGGGAGAGCTTTCTTTTCCTCGACTGTAAACTCTTTAGTATGAAGAAGCTGTTATTGTCTGGTTGTGCTCAGACTTACACAGGCCTCCATTAGTCTTGCTGTCTGCAGAAAGATCCGACCCAGCAGTGATTTATTCTTGTTTTCTTTGTTCACCTGAACCCAGACGGATTGTCCTCCAGAACCCGTCCCAGTCTAGCAGCTGACATGTTCCTTCATTACTGGTTTGTTTGGGTCGGGTTCCACATAAATCATCCTGCTGTAGGAAACACCCACTGCAGCTCTGGAGCGGGGCTGAAAATACTCCACACAGATGCTCCTTCTGCTCGGTTTAGCAACATTTGCTGAAGCTGTTTATCTTGTTTAATTTTAGAAAACTGTGTGTCAAAACACAAGATGTTAAAAGGTTGAGGAGAAGTGAATGACCGCCTGCATTTCAGGACTCACTCGCTTAGCGATTGGAAAACATCCGTCGTTTTACTGCAAGTACAAATTATTCCCCATTTTCTCCTGCTATTGGGAAAACTGTAAAGCATGAAGTTACACATCTTCTGTTTAATCTCCCTGACCTTCCGAAGAATAATCAATAATCAGCAACTGGAGAGGCAGTTTAACATTTAATTGGGACAAACCAGAAAGTATCAGCAGATATTAGTGGTGCTGTGCAGGCTATAGGGTGTGACTGATAGCTGGTGATTGTGTTGGTTTGGTGGAAGGTTGCCATGGCAATGGAGACCCCCCTCAGGGACTGTAATGAACCCCCCACCTCCTCCTATCACCCACCGACCTCCGTGTCCATCCACTGTCATGGCCGCCTTCGGTTTGATGACACGGCCGCTGATGCTGTCGTCTCTTCGGCTGCAGAACGCCGTTTAGCTCATGTAGCTTCTTGGCTTTCCTCGCTAAGACTGATGGGGGAAACTTCTGCTCTGTGAGGTCCAGTTAATCCTGGACCGAGTCAGTCACACGTCTCCACAGTCCGCCGGAGGAAATCCTGCCAGCCATCACCCTAATCTCTCGCTTTCTCCAGGTTCTCTAATCAAGTCCTGATTCTGACTGAGAGGCTCTGAAATGTTAATGTGAGTCCAGTCAGAAGAAAGTTGTTGGAAAAATGAATATGGCTTTAAACCACAAACGTGGAAAAGCAGCATTATCTCCCAGAAGCAGGAATAACTTCAGGCTCAGCTATGCTGCATGTTATGCACTTTATGCACAAGACATTATGCTCAGTCCTATAAATATGAAAATACATTTATTCAAATAAACATAAAGTAAAATATTGATGTTAACTGATGTTTAAAGCCAACATGATTGATGATGCTGATAAATAACAGCAGCTCTACACAAAACGTGTTTCTTTTTTGGAAAATAAAATATGCTTTATTTATGGATTATTGCTCCTTTGGTAAACAACATATTTAATATTTAATATTTGATGAAGAGAAGAGCTAAAGAAAAGTGTGTTAGTTACAACTAATATTTTATTTTATTCTCTGTTTTTCCCAGAATCATAAAAATGGTCATCAAATCTGAAATTAGGACTCAAATTTGAGAGAAAGTGGAGCTTTTGGTGGAGCTGTTGCCTTGCAGAAAGGAGATCCTGGGTTTCGCTTCTTCACTTCCATTTTTCTGAGTATGTTTATGTGTTATGGATCCATCCTGGGTTCTGTTTGTGGAGCACTTTGTTACTCTGTGTCTCAGAAGGCCGAGCCGGCCAGGAGAGACGATCCGTCAGCTGCAGCTCCTGTTGGACGCTGAACCAACGAACTCATGTTGGAGTCGTGAACGATGCCTGAAAACATCCCTGCAGGTTCTGGTAGAACCCAGAACTCTGACAGCAGAACCAAAGAGGTCCAGAGCTTTAGGTCACAAACTGACCTTCTCCTACAGAGGGCAGATTTCACGGTTCCATGAATTGTGCCAAGTTGTTCAGGAACAAACCAACCACTGACCATCACGCCACCACCATGTTTGACTGTCGTTTTATTTCCTGAAACTGTCAGTTTTCAGGAACTGTAACCTGATCTGGGATCTTCAACATGATTTCTGGAAATCATTTATTGTTCAGCAGTGGCTTCAGTTTTTGTTACATCATGAACTCTAACCTTGGTGAGCCTCAGATGTGTTCTGGGTTATTTTGTGACTTGTTGGATGAGTTTTAAACGTGTTGCTGCAGTGAACTTTGTTGGCTGGTTATGATGTCAACATCAGATGAAATCACGCTTCATGTGTCCTGGTTGATTTGCTCCAAATCAGTCGATGGAAACGCGCAGATTATTATTTTTTTTGTGACATTTTTAAAGTTCACTCAAAATTCACATGACAGCTGGGTGGAAACATAGCTCACTGCTTTGATTTTGGTCCGTTCTTGAATTTTGCTTCTAGATTCAGAAGTGATGTGTTGGTTTCTGGGATATTTTGTCCTACTTCATGTCGTCAGACAGGCTCTATTTAAGTGGTTTGTTATTCTTTGCACGAAGCAGGAATCAGTTGTGGTTGTTTCTAGTGAAACTGGACCGAAACCATGTGGTTAGTCACATTAAATTCATGATTAAGTTGAGGGGGGAACCATATTTCCACATTTATAAATAATTTGAAGACCATTTGTTTTTACTCAGGTTATCTTTGTTTGAATGTTAAATTTGTTTATTTCAGATGAGAGGATGTTGATCTGGTTATGATTTATGTCTTGTTTTTCCATTCTTCATTTGCATTATCATCCATCGCTTCATCTCATCTTCTTTTCTTTATGTTCACATTTTTCTCTTTGATTAACAGTCAGATAAAGACATTGAAGATTGGGAGAGACAGAAAAGGCTGCGGTGATTTTCCTAAAGCAAAAAGATGAGCAACCAAAACGTATCTGATGTCAGCAGCAGCGTCCGTCGCAGCCTGCACTGCCTCTCTCACTCTCTGTCTATCTATCTGTTCACAGGGGACATCACTCAGAAGGGTTATGAGAAGAAGAGGTCCAAGCTGATCAGGGCATATGCTGGAGGTAATTTAGCAACCTCTGACCCCCTCCACACACCCGCTCCGCCCACTCAGCTCAAATATTCCCATAGCGCTGCTGGAGTATCGACCCGCTATCAGGAGGAGTACAGTAGTCTGAACACTGTACTCTATTGATGGAGTCTTCAGCCGCCATTAGTGGATGTAGGTTAGGACTCCCTGGAGCTCAGCTCGGGCCTGCTCCTCTGAATCAGTCGCTGATCAGGCTGCAGTCGCTCCCTGCCACTAACACACACACATCACACACACCGGGGTAAGCTTTGGGTCCAGGGATGCTGAGAGATGTTCTGTAGCAGAGCAGAGATGCAACAACTGCATGTTTCTGGTTTTATGTTGGTTATTTTGGGTTATGAAGTCAGAAAAATGCCATTTTTCTGCCGTCTCAAATCACCTCCATGTTTCTTTTTTTCCTTTTTTGCGCTCTTCTCTGTTGCTTTCATGTGCATATACATGTTGTTCCTGTAAAAACCCGTCCGTGTGTCCACAAGCTTTTCTGCCTGCTTCTGTAGGTATGGAGGGGCCCATGTCTCATCGGGCCCCGCTCGGCCCACCGGCCGCCGCCCGCTTCCACCGACGGAGAACGTCCGGAACCAGAGACGAGCGCTACCGATCAGGTACGGGGAGCCCGCCTGATCCACGCTTCGCCTCAGAGAAACACCAGCTGCACCGTTTTATTGTGGTTTTCACAAACTGAGCAACACCTCAGAAATCCTTCACACTCTGTCTGCAGTCAGACGTCTCTGGGTTTCCCAGAAATCCTGCTACACCCGCTGGAAGAGGCGCTGAGGCGGGCCACCGGCAGAGTGTTTGTGTTAAAAAATGTTAAAACTTTACAGAAAATATGAAAATATTTGTTATAGAAAGAACGTTTGTTTATACTTAGACACCAACCATCTTAAGAAAATGCTAACAGAGAAAAATACAATTAAAATAAACAATAATTGCACTAATCAGTCAGTGGATCTCAAAGCAAGCTTAACTAAATATTCTTTGGGTAAAAAACAAAAGTTTTTGTTATGTTAATATTTCATGTTTTTTTAGAAATGTTAACGTTTTGTTTAGTGTAGTTTAGTGCAGGATTATGATTAGCTGGTTGGGACTTTTCCAAGTGAATATCAAGGTTTCCCCCAGAAAACTTGCTAGGCCCGGTGGTTGGGTTGCGAGGGCAGTCATTTATCCAGCAGCTCGTCGTGTTTTTGAGTTAAAAATGTTTTAAGTTGACAGGAAATTTGAAAAAAATCACTTAATAATTAGGTAATATTGAAAGATTGTAAGATTAATACCTGAACACCAACTGTAAAGTCTTACAAGATGCAAATATTTTAAAAAGACTTAAATAAATAAGCAATGCTTATCCTGGTGGGGGCACAAGTAAAGCCTGGTGACCCGCCAGGCTTATAATACACTGGGGGAAATCCTGAACGCAGTATTTACAAGGAATACTCCAGAACCTGTCTGAGAAAAGCCTGAAAGATGTTAAAGGAAGTCTCATTAGCAGAATGTAGAAATAGTTTTGTATATTTTTGTAGTAGAAACAAAGCTTCTGTAACGGACATGTCAAAATGAAAACGTCACATCAGAAGACTTGTTATCTTACTCTTGTTTAGTGTTTCTGAACACAAATAAACACAAAACCTGTTGAAAATTAGCTCAGAGTTGGTAGCTTGAAAATGACAGGCTAACGGTCGTCCAGTGTGTCTGTAGACGTGTGACTTCCTGTCTCTGTTCCTCAGACGTCCACACGGAGGCGGTCCAGGCCGTGTTGGCGCGACACGTAGAGAGGAAGATGGCAGTGCCCATGCCTTCCAAACGGCGCTCCCTGGTGGTCCAGACCTCCATGGACGCTTACACGCCTCCAGGTGACAACGCACAAACAAAACCTGCTCCCTACACCAGGTCACCTGCCAGGCAGACTCAGGGTTTTTCTCTGATCTACCTCACTGAGATGCTAACGTTAGCTGTGATGCTAGCAGCTCACATTGATTGAGTTGCGTCTCCTGACTCCACCAGAGAAGCAGCTCTGTGCTCAGACAGGATTCTCTGGTTTCTCAGACGGCTCTGACAGAGGAACGCTCATCCCACCCAAACTGCAACCAGGCACATTCTCTGTGGCGTGTTAAACCCACGGAGGGATTTACAGAAAACCGGCCGCAGGAAGCTGTTAAAACTGAACCCCGTCACCTTCTGCAGCATTTCTGCTGAGAGACGGTCCAGAAAACGGACAGCGCAGCTGACCTTTACCTCACACAGCAGCTCATTAGATCAACCATAACCACAGTTGATGGAATAATTTTGGTGTTAACTGAGTCTTAATGAAGGAAATATAATAAGTTTGTTCCTTTGTAATTTGCTTCTTAACCTTTGAGCACATGGCTAAGTGGAGCTGACGTGTCCCTGAACGCATCATGTCGTGTTTTTCCACCGTTCTGACAACACTTCGTTAAATGTCTGCACACAGCGGCTCGCCGGCCTGATCGGCTGCTCTCACAATTATCTGCTGTTCAGAGGAGGAAATTCAGCCGCTTGAAGCATGTTGGACCCAAATTGGTTCTTGTGGCTGTTTCACTGACAAGCCACAAGATCTGATTCACTAATTACTGACATTTGGTGTCTCTGAGCTTCTGAGCTTTTTGCCTCAGTCACTGAAAGGTCACAGTACTGCAGCAGCGAATTTATCCTATTGGAAATATTTTTCTTTCTGGACGTTTGCATTAATAATCTCCATAGTTTAGATAGTTATGAGTTAATTTCTTGTTTGGAAGCTCAAATGTTTTGTTTTCTGGCCCTAAACTGGTTGGTGTGGAGAGATGTGAATTTTAATCAAACCAAAAATCGAATTCTGGTCCGCCTACAAACCTCTGTCTGTTTGGTTGAAGTGAACTCTGGTGCGGTTTGAAGGCTTATATGAACAAAAAGCAGAGTGGAGACCGCTCCAAAAGCAGGAAGCAAACGACAGCGCACAGCATTCTGTAGTGATGGGTCAACGCATGCGTCAAGCCCTCAGACCAAACCCTGTGTCGGTGCGCGTTTCAGTAAGTCACATGACCGATACAGGAACTGTTTCAAAATGACATTAACGCGCCAAACTGTGTTTATAAGGAAGCCAATCTGTCAAAAGCATTGGCCAAACGAATTCTTGATCTTTTACGGAACAGCATCAGCTATGGAGCAGCTTCAGAGGAAAGGGACCATTCTGATCTTATATCGGAAAATAAATGGGTTTTCATTTTGTTGTTCATCTGGGCAATAGTTAAAATATTTAACAGAACTGGAAGTGAAAATATGATGAGGGCCAGACTTAGTTGAGCCTTTTGGGAGAAAACACTTAGAAAAGCAACTCAGGCTCACTGTAAGGTGGGAGATCTGTGATGCTGTGGGCCTGTCAATAAATCTACTCAAATTACAGGTTTGGATTTTTATTGCTGCTTTAATAAATGATTTTATTCTTGTACATATTTATCAGGGATGTGAAGCATTAGGCCAGCAGGAACATTATGTTTCATTTCCTGGGAACTGCCATCAGGAATATTTTGTTGTTTCTCATGAAGTTCGGCAGGAATGGAGGGATTTTCACCTCCGTTTCTAACGCTTCATGGTCCCGCCTGCTCTGGAACATTCAGCCTGTCCTAAAACAAAAAGTCTCAGCTGCTTCGATCCAAGCACAAAAACGAAAATCCAAGAAAAAACAGAACCAGAGGAACCTAAAACAGCACCTAGCAGCAAATCAATACCAGATTGTTCTTCCTCCTCAGACACTCGGCTGCAGCAGAACTAAACCCAAAAACATGTCAAATTTAACACCACATTTGAAAACAATCATCCATTCTTTGTAGCAATTTGTATTAATTAACTACAGTTTTAATGGGTGAAAAAATTTTATAGCTTTTTTAAAAATTTTCTGGCCGGAACCTTTGTATTCACGTTTCTGGTACACCTGTTTATCTGATGCACAAGCAACATTCAAACAGCCGCAACGGACAACAGCATATATATATATATATATATATATATATATATATATATATATATATATATATATATATATATATATATATATATATATATATATATATATGCTAAAAAATTATTGACTTATTTAATCATTTTGCAGCAAAAAGTGTTTTTGAATTTAAAATGTTGCTTTTTTGTTGCAATATTACTTTTGATTAAAATGTAATTAATTGCAGTTCTGCAGTTAATTCAACTAAACAATTGAACTGAGTTCCATCTCTAGTTTTTAATTTCATTTTTAGATTCATAATAACTGGAATGTTGTATTTGATGTATTTTTACATTGGCTTGTTTTATAATTGGTTGCTGTATTATTACATTAACAAATAAAAACACTGTATTTTTGTGTTTTTTTTATGGTATTAAGCACTTTGATCTGGCTTGTTGCTATAAAAATAAAATTGACTGAGCAGGTGAAGGAGTTTTTCCTTCCTAATCTTTTCCTGTCATGTTGAATGTTTCTGTTTCTTTGGTATTTGTGTAAAGTAACATGTTCCCGTGACTCCAGGCCTGTCGCCGCTGTGCTCTGACTCGTCGTCGGGCTCGGAGGAGGAGGCTGGGCCGGGCGACGACATGACGGGCATGGAGCACTGGATGAGCCGGCCCTCCCAGCTCGGCCCCGCCCACCTGGGCTCCACCTCCTCGTCGTCCTCGTCCACGCAGAGCGGAGGCAGCGGGAACGCCGGGCGGCTGGCCGACTCGCTGGCACACACGCACATCGCGCACCTGGCTCACCTGGGCCACCCTCACCTGGGCCAGCCGCACCACCAGCTGTCACAGTCGCATCATGGTGAGAACGTTGGCCTGTGACCGGCTGAAACGCCATGAAAGCCTAAAACTTAAACATATATGTGTAAAAAGCAGTATATTTCCAGCAAAATTAAACTCAGAAATTTTTAGATTAATCTCAGAAATTTTCTAGAAAAAACTTGGACATTTCTGAGTTTCAAAAATCTATTTTTTTTTTTACTTTTATCCTTTTATCCAAGGTTTATCTTTTAAGTTTTTGGGTGGAAATGTACATATTTTTTCTGTCTGCAACAGCCCTAATTCTCACAATCTTACTATTCAGTAAGATGGAAGATAAATTTCTTTTATTTATATTTTCATTAATCATCAACTCAAATTCTTTCTTTTCTTTGGCTTTGTTTGGTTAAAACTCATTGAAAAAGCAAAAATTAAAACGGTTTTAATCAAAAGACATAAAATAAAATAAAGAAAATTTTGGATAATAATGAGTATTCATTACGACAGTGTCTTTAGTCAGAGGCTTCTAGGGAACCGCTGTAATACAGACTGCTACAGGAGTTCCTTCCTGCCATCAGCTTCTAAAATAACCATCTGAAGAACCTTCAGTAATGAGTTCCAACCTTTCATTTAATCAATAAAGTATTTTAACCTGGATTTTAGGGTGACTAAAGCTCCATGTCGCAGGATTTGTTCCTGTAGCGTCTCGTGTTCTGACCCGGTTCTGACGCCGCGCTGTGTTTCTGCAGGAATCGGCCACCTGTCTCTGAAGAGGAAGGGTGCTCTGAGCGTGGCGGAGAACGGCGGCTCTCTGCGGCGGAGCTGTGAGTTTGGATCGGACATGCTGTGGCCGCCGCCTCTGGAGTCAGAGGGTAAGTCCAGACCGGGAACCGAGAGCCCAAATCCGGCTTATGGAATAATTCACACAAAAACAGATCCGAACTTCACAAAGATCAGACCTAAATTTAGTTTGTTTGGTAACTCTTTATTTGACGGGGTGTGCATAAGGCTGGCATGACACTGTCACAAACATGAAGGAGTCTTTATGAATGTCTATTACTGTTGTCATGAAGGGTCATTCGGTAAATAATGACACTTTTAAGGCAAAGTTGCTCTAAACCAGGGGTGTCAAACTCAATTTCACTGAGGGCCACTTCAGCATATTGGCCCCCCTCAACGGGCCACATTGACAATCAGGAGTGCATCCCTGCTAAAACACCCCAGAAAAAAGGTTGACTTCCCTCATTCAGTTCTGTAGAGGCTTATAATGAGTCAATGGTCCAGGTGTGTTAGAGAAGGAACCATCTAAAGCTGCAGGTGGTAGCTCTGGAAAACTAGACTTGGGTAGCCCTAGCATAAATGTATAAAAATACAATGTTAAAAATAAATTTAACATCACCTCATATTGTTGTAACTGATTTTATGTATTGAAGTTTTAAATATTACATTTGAGTTTCCATGGCCTATAAAATGCTGGGGGGGCCACATGTGGCCCGTGGGCCTTGAGTTTGACATGTGCATTATGCCATAGAACTGCCAATTGGTAATTGAAGTAAAGTATCTTCGATTTCAAAGAAGCCGACATTGAAGTCGATTGGCAAATGAACCATCACCAAAGAGGAAGGCTCTTGTTGTCTCACTGCACCCCAAGAGATGCATAACCTACAAAAACCGTTTCTGTCTGGTTTCGAACCAGAGACCTTTTGCGTGTAAAGCAATCGTGATAACCTCTACACTACAGGAACTGAACTTGTCTGCTTTGTTTCAGTTTGAGGTTCCAAAGTTGATGATGTGAGATGCAACGCATGAAAATGTCAACTGAGGCTTGCACTCAGATGCCTGGATTCAGAGTACAGACCATGACACCACAGACCCTTGCTGGCCTTTAGTAAACACCTGTGATGAATAGAATAAATCTGTTTCTGTCTGGTTTCGAACCAGAGACCTTTTGCGTGTAAAGCAAACATGATAACCACTACACTACAGAAACTCATGCTGTTTCCACTGTTCCTGGTAGATGATCCACATTTTGTTAGAGACTAATGTCAACGATGGGAATGGAACAATGTCACAGATCCTCTCGGAGAGCACAGTAACTTGAACAAACTGCCAAACTTGTGCCTAATTTCACATTACAGTCCATAAACTAAGCCTGGGATCAAAAAATTGTATTGAAGATGTCATTAGCAGAGACAAATGGTTCTACAGAGACTTGGCTAAATGGCTATAAAATAAAATCAATACTTACAAATAAAAGATGGTTCAAAAATACAATTAACACATTAAAATAAAAAATATCTGTGAAATACAATCAACACTTGAAAATTAAAAATGGTTCAAAAATAATATCAACACTTCAAAATAAATAATGGTTCAAAAATACAATCAACACTTAAAAATACAAAATCTCTGGAAAATAAAATATTATGTATGTTGTTTTGAAAAACATTAGAATATAAGCACTTTTATCAAATCTTCATTGTGGTGAGATCATGTAAGTTCTTCTTAAATCCACGGAAACTCAGCAGTTTGTAAGGTAGGTGAGTTAGCTCAGCAGGTTAGAGCACGGTGCTGGCAATGCTGAGGTCATCAGTTCAAACCCCATATGGGGCAATTCATGTGTGTAAGGTCCTTCAGACAATCAACACTTCAAAATAAATAAGGGTTCAAAAATAAAATCTACACTCTACAATAAACAAGGTTTCAAAAATAAAATCAACACTTCAAAATAAACAAGGTTTCAAAAATAAAATCTACACTCTACAATAAACAAGGTTTCAAAAATACAATCAACACTTCAAAATAAATAAGGTTTCAAAAATAAAATCTACACTTTACATATAAATAAGGGTTCAAAAATACAATCAACACTTAAAAATAAAATATTATGTATGTTGTTTTGAAAAACATTAGAATATAAGCACTTTTATCAAATCTTCATTGTGGTGAGATCATGTAAGTTCTTCTTAAATCCATGGAAACTCAACAGTTTGTAAGGTAGGTGAGTTAGCTCAGCAGGTTAGAGCACGGTGCTGGCAATGCTGAGGTCGTCAGTTCAAACCCCGTATGGGGCAATTCATGTGTGTAAGGTCTTTCAGACAATCAACACTTCAAAATAAATAAGGTTTCAAAAATAAAATCTACACTTTACATATAAATAAGGGTTCAAAAATACAATCAACACTTAAAAATAAAATATTATGTATGTTGTTTTGAAAAACATTAGAATATAAGCACTTTTATCAAATCTTCATTGTGGTGAGATCATGTAAGTTCTTCTTAAATCCATGGAAACTCAACAGTTTGTAAGGTAGGTGAGTTAGCTCAGCAGGTTAGAGCACGGTGCTGGCAATGCTGAGGTCGTCAGTTCAAACCCCATATGGGGCAATTCATGTGTGTAAGGTCTTTCAGACAATCAACACTTCAAAATAAATAAGGGTTCAAAAATAAAATCTACACTCTACAATAAACAAGGTTTCAAAAATAAAATCAACACTTCAAAATAAACAAGGTTTCAAAAATAAAATCTACACTCTACAATAAACAAGGTTTCAAAAATACAATCAACACTTCAAAATAAATAAGGTTTCAAAAATAAAATCTACACTTTACATATAAATAAGGGTTCAAAAATACAATCAACACTTAAAAATAAAATATTATGTATGTTGTTTTGAAAAACATTAGAATATAAGCACTTTTATCAAATCTTCATTGTGGTGAGATCATGTAAGTTCTTCTTAAATCCATGGAAACTCAACAGTTTGTAAGGTAGGTGAGTTAGCTCAGCAGGTTAGAGCACAGTGCTGGCAATGCTGAGGTCGTCAGTTCAAACCCCGTATGGGGCAATTCATGTGTGTAAGGTCTTTCAGACAATCAACACTTCAAAATAAATAAGGTTTCAAAAATAAAATCTACACTTTACATATAAATAAGGGTTCAAAAATACAATCAACACTTAAAAATAAAATATTATGTATGTTGTTTTGAAAAACATTAGAATATAAGCACTTTTATCAAATCTTCATTGTGGTGAGATCATGTAAGTTCTTCTTAAATCCATGGAAACTCAACTGTTTGTAAGGTAGGTGAGTTAGCTCAGCAGGTTAGAGCACGGTGCTGGCAATGCTGAGGTCGTCAGTTCAAACCCCGTATGGGGCAATTCATGTGTGTAAGGTCTTTCAGACAATCAACACTTCAAAATAAATAAGGGTTCAAAAATAAAATCTACACTCTACAATAAACAAGGTTTCAAAAATAAAATCAACACTTCAAAATAAACAAGGTTTCAAAAATAAAATCTACACTTTACATATAAATAAGGGTTCAAAAATACAATCAACACTTAAAAATAAAATATTATGTATGTTGTTTTGAAAAACATTAGAATATAAGCACTTTTATCAAATCTTCATTGTGGTGAGATCATGTAAGTTCTTCTTAAATCCATGGAAACTCAACAGTTTGTAAGGTAGGTGAGTTAGCTCAGCAGGTTAGAGCACGGTGCTGGCAATGCTGAGGTCGTCAGTTCAAACCCCATATGGGGCAATTCATGTGTGTAAGGTCTTTCAGACAATTAACACTTCAAAATAAATAAGGGTTCAAAAATAAAATCTACACTTTACATATAAATAAGGGTTCAAAAATACAATCAACACTTAAAAATAAAATATTATGTATGTTGTTTTGAAAAACATTAGAATATAAGCACTTTTATCAAATCTTCATTGTGGTGAGATCATGTAAGTTCTTCTTAAATCCATGGAAACTCAACAGTTTGTAAGGTAGGTGAGTTAGCTCAGCAGGTTAGAGCACGGTGCTGGCAATGCTGAGGTCGTCAGTTCAAACCCCGTATGGGGCAATTCATGTGTGTAAGGTCTTTCAGACAATTAACACTTCAAAATAAATAAGGGTTCAAAAATAAAATCTACACTCTACAATAAACAAGGTTTCAAAAATACAATCAACACTTCAAAATAAATAAGGTTCCAAAAATAAAATCTACACTTTACATATAAATAAGGGTTCAAAAATACAATCAACACTTAAAAATAAAATATTATGTATGTTGTTTTGAAAAACATTAGAATATAAGCACTTTTATCAAATCATTGTGGTAAGATCATGTAAGTTCTTCTTAAATCCATAGAAACTCAACAGTTTGCAAGGTAGGTGAGTTAGCTCAGCAGGTTAGAGCACCATGCTGGTAATGCTGAGGTCATCAGTTCAAACCCCATATGGGGCTATTCATGTGCAAGGTCTTTCAGACAATCAACACTTCAAAATAAAATAAACATTTTACAATTTAAAAAAATGGTTCAAAAATAAAATCAACAGTTCAAAATGTATAATGTTAACTGTTTCTGTCTGTTCAGTCCATAAACTAAGCCTGGGATCAAAAGATGTATTGAAGATGTCATTAGCAGAGACAAATGGTTCTACAGAGTCATGGCTAAAAAATAAAATAAATACTTACAAATAAAAAAGGGTTAGGAAGTGCATTACAAACCTTTGGTTGAAACGGCGCGTTAAATTCAAGTCTCCATTACAGAGCAGAGAAAACTAAAGAGAATGCAACGTTGTGTTAATCCATTTAAGGAGCCGGCAGTTTATCTTGAGGAAATAAATCACGATGCAAAAGTTAACATGCGCAGTCCGCTGCTCAACCACTGCGGACTGCGAAGAATTAGAAACCGCTGGGAGAAACTCATCCAGCGGCTTTAACAAATGGAGCCTTCTGAGTTCACGTTACCCAGGAGAGTGGCGCTCTGGAGGAGCTGCAGACGTAACATCTGTCCGTTTGGGAGAAGGGAAACCACGCAAAATAAAAAAATTAAAAAAATAATAATCCTGGTAAAAGCGCACACCGGACCGCTCAGGGTAAAACACTCACAGAGTTCAGTTAAATGTAGATGCATTGATCTGCTTAATCTGTGATGGGATCTGGATTCACGGTGAATATTAACTAAACCGCATAAAATGCGACTAATTAGCCGATGTTAATATGATTGTAATTTCACGGATAAAAATAGTACATGACCGATTTTTTTATGTTGTCGGTCAAGATAATGGATAACAAAAAAGTCTAGCGCCACCTGCCGCCCTGACACCAACTCACACATCTTCATTCATAGTCTTACTTGTAAATCGATTTTTCTTTTCTTGGACGTTTTCATGTTAGCTTGTCGATGTCTCAGTTTTATTCGCTGGGAAAATCAATAAGCAGCTTGAGGTGACTCTGCTGCTCTCTAGTGGCGAGAAGCCGCAATGTTGGCTGGTAACAATCGGAATGCATTATGGGAGATGTAGTTTGTAGTCAATTCGTGCTCAAAACCTATTTTAACTCAATCATCGGCCTATAAAATGCTGGGGCGGGCCACATAAAATGACATGGCGGGCCACATATGGCCCGCGGGCCTTGAGTTTGACACATGTGCTCTAAAAGCTGCCTTGAAAGTCCATTAAAGTGGGAAAAGTGAATGATCCCTGCTGAATATGGACGAATTTATGATGATCTGATAACTTTATCAGTTTTTTATAGATGGAACTAGATTATGTGACAATGTTTGGAGAAGCTGCTCGCCTCATATCAGTGTTTACATGATCAAAACGCTGAGTCATGAAACGGCAGACTGCTGAGCGCGGCAGGATGTGACACAAAGTGACAGTCAGACGGGTCTAATAGAGCGTAGCGCCAACAGGAAGTGGCACTGACTGACTGCTTCCTGTCCGTCCTCCTGCAGAGAACCACTCGGCGCCGCCGGACGTGACGGGATACTCGTCGGACTCGTCCCACTCCCACACTGAGCGGCACCACATGTCCAACATGGGCACCATCGCCAGGAGCACGCAGAAGTATGGCAACGCCGAGCGCATGGAGACCGGTGACGGTGAGCAGGGGGCGGGGCCAACACAACCAGCAGATCTATAAACAGGAAGTGGGAGGCGGGGCCAACACAACCAGCAGATCTATAAACAGGAAGTGGGGGCGGGGCCAACACAACCAGCAGATCTGTAAACAGGAAGTGGGGGTGGGGCCAACACAACCAGCAGATCTGTAAACAGGAAGTGGGGGTGGGGCCAACACAACCAGCAAATCTGTAAACAGGAAGTGGGGGCGGGGCTAACACAACCAGCTGATCTCTAAACAGGCTTTTTTTTTCTGGCTTTTTTTATTTTATTTATTTATTTATTTATTTATTTATTTTTATGGCTGTGTTTTCCAGCCATTTTGTTTCTATTTGTGTTTTTTGGTCATTTTGTTTTCGGCTGGGTTTTTTGGCCGTTATGTTTCTGTTTGTGTTTTTTGGCCGTTTTGTTTCTGTTTGTGTTTTTTGGTCATTTTGTTTTCGGCTGGGTTTTTTGGCCGTTATGTTTCTGTTTGTGTTTTTTGGCCGTTTTGTTTCTGTTTGTGTTTTTTGGTCATTTTGTTTTCGGCTGGGTTTTTTGGCCGTTATGTTTCTGTTTGTGTTTTTTGGCCGTTTTGTTTCTGTTTGTGTTTTTTGGTCATTTTATTTCCAGCTCTGTTTTTTGGCCGTTTTGTTTCTGTTTGTGTTTTTTGGTCATTTTATTTCCAGCTCTGTTTTTTGGCCGTTTTGTTTCTGTTTGTGTTTTTTGGCCGTTTTGTTTCCAGCTGTGTTTTCCAGCCGTTTTCAGCCTGCTGTCTCTGCTGGGATTCTTCCAGGCGTTCCAGTCAGCAGTCGGGTGTCGGCTAAGATCCAGCAGCTCGTCAACACGCTGAAGCAGCCCCGCAGGCCGCCGCTGCGCGAGTTCTTCGTCGATGACTTCGATGAGCTTCTGGAGGGTTAGACGCCGCCGTCATGTCTGCATCACTTCCTGTCTGTCGGTCCTCACTCACATCTTACTCTTGGTTCAGCAGCAGCACACATGCTTCGTTTTCCACAGGAGTTATTACTAAAAAACGTCTAATTTTATTCCTGACTTCTAACTCTTCCTGACAGAATCCAGACTGACGGAGTTTAGTCAGCTGCATTCACTCTCCAGCTCCACGTTGACATGAAGTTAGCACTTTGTTTTCTGTTCATGCCGAGTCGTGATTCTTAAACCTCTGCACGGTTTTCTAAGAGTTTCCGTGGTGAATAGTTGCCATGGAAACTGAAACCACCCCATAGTTTAGAGTTATGTCACCACCAGAACCTTAAAGACACGGCTGCAGATGAAAATGAAAATATGGACAAATCTAATTCCTTCCTTAGTTCCTTACTAACTTCCTTCCTCATTCCACTTCTTAGACTTCTTAGTTCCTTTTGTATCCTTTTTTCTGTTTCCTTTTTATCATTCCTTTCCTTCCATGTTTCCTTCCTTCTTTCTTCCGTGTCCTTTTTTCCTGTCCTTTGTTCTTGTGTTTTTTCTTCTGTCCCTTTGTCTTTTCTTCTTTGTGTCCTTAATCCCTTCATTCGTTCCTTGTGCACTTCTTTCTGTCCTTGCTTCTTCCTCCTCCACTCCTTCCCTTCCTTGTCTCCTTGTTTCATTTCCTTTCTTGTGTCCTTTCTTCATTGCTTTTCTGGTTCATTTTTCTCTGTACTTCCTCTTCCCCTTCTCTCCTTTTCTTTTTTCTGTCTTTTTTTATTTGTTTTTTTCTTCATCTACTTCCTTGTTTCCTTCCTTGCTCCCTTATGCAGACCCTCCTTCCTCTTTTTCTCTTCCATCCTTCCTTCCTTGTTTCCTTTAATACTTCCTACTTTCTGACTTTTAAAGTTTTCTCACTGTAGAAGTTCATAATGAACTTTAATGTTTTACATTTTAAACAAACATGAAGGGAATCCTGTTGGTTTGGCAATAAAAATCCCAACATTCTGGCAGAACGGTGACGGCTCATAAAGTTTCACTGATGGTTGATATTATTTTTTATATCTTCCTGGGGAATTTTCTGGTTTGTTAATTTCCTTCTAAAAATCCACATTGAAATGCTTCTCTATGCAGATAATGAGGGTCAGAAAGCCGTAGATGGAGAGTAAATGTTTACAGAACATCTGAGATGAAGATGACCTTTGACCTGTGCCACTCTGAGGCTCGGTTTGCTCAGACTTCACCATCTGTCCTGCTGTCTGTTCATTTTCAGTCAGCAGTCATTTACTGTCTCTTCCAGTTACTCATTTGCACAAGAAGAATCCGAATACATGAAGCAATTATACAAATTAATCAATTATTGAAACAACCATCAACCAGTTTAGTAATTGATTAAACGGATGGAAATGGATGAAATATCCAGAGGGGCTGCACAGTGGCGCAGCTGGTAGCTCTGTTGCCTTGCAGCATGAAGGTTCTGGGTTTGATTGATTGGAGTTTGCATGTTCTCCTTGTGCATGGTGGGTTAATTGGTTAATTGGTCTCTCTAAATTCTCCCTAGGTGTGAGTGTGTGTGTGCATGGTTGTGTGTGCTGTCTGTCTCTGTGTTGCCCTGCGACAGACTGGCGACCTGTCCAGGTGACCTGTCCAGGTGACCTGTCCAGGTGACCCCGCCTCTCGCCCGGAACATTAGCTAGAGAGGCAGCAGCACCTCTTGACCCCACTAGGGACAAGGGTGCACAGAAAATGGATGGATGGATGAAATGTCCAGATTCTAAAAAGGCTATTTGCTGAATATTAAGAGTAGATTTTGTACAAACAATCTATACATTTTAGATTTCAGAGAAGAAAAACCTTACTTTATCTTTAAATACGTTTTACGGAGCGTTTAATTTGTAAACCATGAATAATTTTTTTCCACTTCAAAATGATGCACTACTTTGTGTTATCAAATGAAATCCATTAAAGTCTGTGGTTGTAACCTGACAAAAGGAGGTGAATGCTTTTACACAGTCACAGTTTGATGGATTTTCTGCTCATGAACTTGTCCTGCAGCAGCAGGTGCAGCGTGTTCGGCCTCGCAGCTGCGTCGCCTCGTTGCCATCGGTTACTGCAGCCATGATGGTTTTGCAGCAGCGAACACACCACGAATTAAAACCATATGACGCTCAGAGCATCTCTCTGCTTCCCCTCCAGTCCAGCAGCCAGACCCCAACCAGCCGCGGCCGGAGGGGGCGGAGATGATGCCGGTGAGGGGGGAGCCGCTGGGCGTGGTCACTAACTGGCCCCCCTCCCTGGAGGCGGCGCTGCAGCGCTGGGGCACCATCTCCCCCAAAGCGCCCTGCCTCACCAGCCTGGACACGGCGGGGAAACCCCTCTACGTCCTCACATACGGTAAGCAGGCGTGGCTCTCACATGCACACTGCAAAGCATGACATCTACTGCAAGTACTGCAATATACCTGAAATAACACAAAATTAACTTACAACTAGCGGTGGACGTTTGTCATATTGTTTACCAACTATCATAAAAAAATCTCTCATTCTGAGAATTTTGATTAATCGTCGTCTTGATAAATTCCAGTTGAAGATATTTTATGTAACTTTTACAGAAATTTTTCATATTTGTTTAAACTGTCACCATGTGATGACAGTTTATTATATGTAAGACAGATAATCTGTGGGAAAAAAATCAATCTCCTCCACCTCCTGCCTGAGCTACTAATGCAGGCTGAAGACCCTGACCGAAAACAACCAATCAGAGTCAGGAGGCGGGTCTTATCGCTGACAATCATCTGCTAGATTTGCTAATGATGGTCTTATTATATTGGATGATCATATCATCCAACCCTACTTTCAAGTAACCTTTCAGCAAAGAATATGAGCTTGTTGTTGTTGTTGTTGTTGTTGTTGTTGTTGTTGTTTAGAGTCAATAATTCCTTAATGTTGATGAAAAGATGAAAAGTTCAAGTTCTCCAAACCTGGGTTTTGTTTTCTGACCAGACATCTTTAATTTGACTTCATGTGTCCAAATGTTGCAGCTGCAGCTGGTTGAACTTGATGATCATCAACTAATCAGGATCATTTAATCTTAAAAAATTGCATAAAGTGTCAAGGGTGTACTTACTTTCTCCTGTGGCTGAGCTTTTATCAGTCTGTTAGGAGCTGAATCATCTATAGAAACTGAATCAGTCGATGGCGGTTTCTTCCATTCAGACTTTTTGTAGTGTTTTTTCTCAAAGCGGAGACAAAGATTCTCACTCTGACTTCCTGTGGACCTTTTCCCACTCATGTTCCCTGTGCTGCCCCCTGCAGGGAAGCTGTGGTCGCGCAGCATCAAGCTGGCCTACAACATCCTCCACAAACTGGGCAGCAAGCAGGAGCCCATGGTGCGGCCGGGCGATCGGGTGAGTCACCTCCGACCCCTCACAGTTCCTCTTTCTGTCAAACGCCGTCTCCCTTCATGAATCAGCCGCTGATCAGACGTCATCTGACATACTGACTTCTATAAAAATACATCTGCGATCCGTTCAGCCAGACCGGCTCAATGTTCTGTTCCTAAGTAACACCGTCTGTAAGACAAGAAGTAAAGCAAATGTGAAACTGAGCGCAGACAGAAGCTCATCTGTTCAATCTGACTGAAAAAGACTTTTATTTATTAAATCATGAAATGCAAATGTTTTCACATCCTCTAAACCTTTAGACTTATATTTATTCTGGGATGTTTTGTGGTAAATTTAGCAAAAATCAGAAGAGAAGTGTGGCAAACATGTATATCATTTACAAAATAGAATAGGCCAATCTTTGTCACATTTGAAGGGTGAGTGAGCAGATGTTTGAGGTAGGACGAGGCTTTGACTAGGCCATTCCAACACATGCTTTGAGCTAAACAATCCCATAGTTTCTTCACTATTTTTCTTGAAGTATTTTTGTCTTTTTTCAAGAGCAAATATTTCAGTACATTTGAAATAAAACAAAACTAACTTACAAATAACATTTCAGCAAGCTATAGTCGCTTGTTTTAAGACAATATTTCCTTAATATTGATTAAAAAAGTTCTAATTCCACTGGTGGATTATTTCACATATAGCATGGAAAAATGTCATTAATGAAATAAAGTTTCACAAGACAAAAATACTTGGTAATATTCTGTGTCTTTGCAGTTTTGCGTTTGCGTGTTAGCGTAGCTGCACCAGAGGTTAAACCACGCCTCTCTGCTGTTCCCTCCGTCTCCTGCAGGTGGCGTTGGTGTTTCCTAACAACGACCCAGTAGCCTTCATGGTGGCCTTCTACGGCTGCCTGCTGGCCGAGGTGGTTCCTGTTCCCATCGAGGTGCCGCTGAGTCGCAAAGTAAGTCGGCCAGCCAATCAGAGAAGCTCCTCCTCCTTCTTCTTCTTCTTCTTCTTCTTCTTGGCTCTTTGAGCTCCTCGTTTTGCTCCCAGCTGGAGGTCAGGTGATGTGTGACGTTAATCCCCTCCCCTCGTCCTGTCAGCGTTTCACCTCTGACCTCCTGCTGGACGTGTTTCTGCCTGTCGGTGATGCTATGAAAACCACTTCGGATCGTCGGTCTTATCTGTTTTTGGCAACAAGTATTCCTGAGAAGTTAATCCGCTCTGAACAGGGAGCAGCGGGAAGAGAAACATGTGTCTGTATCCCCCCCGCCCCCGTCCCGCTCCCTGTGCTATTGGGACACGGGGTCATGTAGTTGACCTTTGCGGTGTGAACTGGTCTGAGGTCTGACAGCAGCTTGTATCTGGAAACACGTCCGTTGTGCCGGTTTACTGAGTCTCCAGCTGGCAGTCGTTCTTCAGCACACCGAGTCCTCTGCTGTAATCTGGGAGCCAACACCGAGACGTGCTGCCTGTCACGGTTGGCATGGTTACACTCTGATTACTTGCTGCAGTAAGAAAATGTCTTGCTGCGCGCTGTCCACCGCTCTTAACCCCCCAACCGGCAGCCCGAGTTTCTGCTGCAGGGTTTAAAATGTCGCTGCAGCTCAAGCATCAGTTTATTTACAAGCTTTAGATAAATTAATAACAAACAGATTCCTGCTGATTTCCATTTATAGTTTTCTTTGAGGTCTGAACTGATGAGTCCAATTATGATTGATCCTGTTTTAGTCTAAAAGTTTGAAACAAAAGACAAGAAAATGTCCTGCAGACTTTTTCATGCAACATTTACAGTCAGCTTTATTGACTACACTGCAAAAGCACAAAGCCTCGCCAAGTAGTTTTTGTCTAGTTTCTAGTTTGCAGATATCCTAGAACTTAATTATATGTAACTTTTCAGCAAGATAAAGGAGCTTGTTTTAAGTAAGTATTTCCTTAATATTGTTGAAGTTCTAGTTCCACTGGCAGATTATTTCACTGAGAACATAGAAAAATAAATATTATAAGAGGAATAATCTGCACAACTAGATCAAAAATACTTGGAAAGATTTTGTGTTTTTACAGTGTAAGATTGTAGCGTAAACAAGAAACTTTAGGGACAAATATATAACTTTTTATTTTATCTCTTTTTTTTTTTTACAAATAGTGCTCTGCAGCGCTGACTTTACTTCAAGCATGTCCAGCATGTGTACGGTCTGCAGAGACGTTTGCTGCTCTTTTTCTGACCCTAAATCTGGATGTAGGGAAGGTCAGCCCTGATGATTCTCTCTGCAGACCTGATTGATGGTTTGAGTTTAGCAGAAAATAAAGGAATTATAAGATTATTCCTGGAACTAGACGACATGTCCTGGATGACATCATCAGCTGTTAGCTAGCTGCTAATCCTCCTCCTCTGTTTTTGCTGCTCCTCTTTAAATCTGTCTGGCTGTTTGGTTAGAATGACGGATGGTTTGAACTTCCTTCTTTTCAGCTCCTGTGGGATTTGGGGTCGTAGTTCAGGAACTAGTTGAGCTTTTGAGATGCTAATCAGCAGCTCCTGGTTGTGAAACAATACCTTGTTGCCATGGTTACCCATCATAAAAACTGTCTGAAAGTAAAAACGTAAGAACAGGAGTCCTTCCAGCTTCACAGCATCCAAACCCAGAGGGAATAATTGTCCAAACATTTAAAGATCCAACATGAAAATTGATGAATAAAAATCTGAAAAAAAGAATAAATCAGAGCAAACGTAGCAGAGCGGCTGGAACGTGCTGCTATAAAGAGCAGTGCTGTTCTGGAAATGTTGGAGATTTTACTTTTTATCCTCGAACGAACTGGAAAACATGTCAGATTTTCTAAATCAACACATGTGAGTTGTTGATTTAAATGTTAACTGCCGTTTTCTCTGTCGTCCAATAGGATGCCGGCAGCCAGCAGATTGGGTTTTTATTGGGCAGCTGTGGCGTTACAGTGGCGCTGACCAGCGATGCCTGCCATAAGGGTCTTCCAAAGAGCGCAACAGGAGAGATCCCGCAGTTCAAAGGTTGGAGTGCAGGTCATTAATCATGGCTGACGCTGCGTTCAGCAGGAGTTTACATGTTGGCGCCCCCTGCAGGATGGCCCAAGCTGCTGTGGTTTGTAACGGAGTCCAAGCATCTGTCCAAGCCGCCCAGAGACTGGTTCCCACACATCAAGGACGCAAACAACGACACGGCGTACATAGAGGTGAGCTTCCAGACGGACCCGGATCAGAACCGGCAGCTCCCTGTTTGGATCAGAACCGGCAGAACCTATATTTCAGGTTTATTTATGTCTGATTTTGATGAGTTTGGCTGACATCTAATGAAAACCCAAACATCAGTTTCTCAGAAAATTACAATATTACATAAAACCAATAATTTTAAAAATAAAACAAAGTGGCTTTGTTATGGCTGACACAATCATGGGGATCGTCACTGATCGCCGTGCTACATCCATGCTTATCAGTGGAAAGCTGAGTGGAAGGAAAAGTGTAATAGAAAAAGGTTTTACTGATTGAAAATTTCACAGAAGCTCATATTATGGAATTCTGTTTATCAATGGGTGATAAATAGCAACCCTGTGGAAAGTTTAGTTGAAGGAAGATCTGTGGTAGAAAAAAGATGCACAAACAACAAAAAATAGGATATAAATAGGAAGCAAAACCCATTCAAGGGTCTGAGGGAGATTCACAAACAACATTCACAGATTATTTCACCTAAAACATGGAGAACTGTCTTGCTATAAATGAAATAATCTGCCAGTAGAACTAGTACTAAGGAATTACTGATTTAAAACAAGCAAACTTGATTTGGGATGATTGACAGATTTGAGTAAAAAGGAAGATCTGCAGCAGAATCAAGGACACATTCATCTGTGTTATATTTAAACTGCATGATGTTTCAGATTAAAGCTAAAGATTTTGCTAGCTTCACGCTGAAAGCTTCTGACTGCGACGCTCCATCTGTGTTTCAGTATAAAACCTGTAAGGACGGCAGCGTTCTGGGCGTCACGGTAACGAGGATCGCTCTGCTAACACACTGCCAGGCTCTCACCCAGTCCTGCAGCTACACCGAGGGTATCCTCTCACACACACACACACGCAGCAGTTCCTCCTGTCCTGATGGGGGCGTTAACCCTTTCTCCTCCTCTGATCCAGCTGAAACCATAGTGAACGTTTTGGACTTTAAGAAGGACGTGGGCTTGTGGCACGGCATCCTGACGGTGAGAACACACCAGACGTTTTCCTGTTCCTTTAATATGTACAAGAAATACTTCCAACGTGAAGCATAATGTGAAAACATCAGTGGTAGTAACCTTACATTTACTACATGATTTATCCAGACAACCACACCCATATTTAATAGCTAACCCATCAATATAGCACCCATTTCATTTTAATTAGAGGGGATGAATAATCATTATTGATTATTGATATTATATATCGTATCCAGCAATAATCACTCATGTTTATATGATGATTTGTCCAGTTTTATGTTGAACCAGTTGTGTGGTTCACAGTTGAGTTTATTGTCAATAATGACACCTAGAAATTTGTTTTCACCCGTCTAGAAGTTTATCTTAGAAATCTATAATTGGATATTTAGCTAGAAAATAAGCAGAAGCTGTGTGTGTGTGTGTGTGTGTGTGTGTGTGTGTGTGTGTGTGTGTGTGTGTGTGTGTGTGTGTGTGTGTGTGCGTGTGTGTGTGTGTGTGTGTGTGTGTGTGTGTGTTTGCAGAGCGTGATGAACATGATGCATGTGATCAGCGTGCCGTACTCCCTGATGAAGGTCAATCCTCTGTCGTGGATCCAGAAGGTCTGCCAGTACAAAGGTCAGCCTCCTCCTCTGTCGCTCGGCTCTCCTCTCCTTCCTGTCAGGCGGATTAGACGCTAACTCCCTGCATGTTCGCTTCTTCCTGCAGCCAAGGTGGCCTGCGTCAAGTCCAGAGACATGCACTGGGCTCTGGTGGCCCACAAGGACCAGAAAGACATCAACCTGAGCTCGCTGCGGATGCTGCTGGTGGCCGACGGCTCCAATCCCTGTAAGATCCTGCTCAGCTTCTCTGCTGGTGGGAGATGAAGGAACTCTCTGGGGACGGCAGGAAACTGGGTCTCCTCCCACAGGAGCAGAACGTCTCTGTGTGGACGTGTCGTACAATAAAGGTTTTCAAGTCTGAATCAGGAAAAAAATGGAAATATCTGGTTAAAAATGAGACGTTTTACTTTACAGACATGAAACCTGTGATGAGTCTCAAACTAGAGCTGCAGCAACGATTATTTTAGTTACAGATTATTCAGACAATTTATGAGTCTGAAGATGAATCAATTATTCTAAAGATTAATTGATCATATGATAATTAATTGCTTAGTCTAATGACTAATCAGTTAGTCTGACTATTAATTGATTAGTCCTGCAATTACTTAATTAGCCTAACGGTTAATCAGTTAGTCAGATGATTAATCCGATTAAAAAAGTTTTTTCATTTACCACTTAGCTTATTTTATATGATATTAGAAATACATAAAAATACAAAAAGGCAAATAATTGAATTCCTTTTCAAAGTAAGAAAATAAGCATTTTATTAGATAAAATGTAACAGGAGCATTCCTTTAACATACAGCAAAGGATACAAAATACTTCTAACATCTACATGTGAAAAGTTCAGGCATCAATAACGTCGACACAGAGCAGGACTTATCTGTGATTATTCATTTTATTATAACCAATTAATAACTGGATAACAAAATAACTGGATTTTTTAAAATGTTTTTGAGATTTTCTGCTGCAGTTGGTGCAGAATGCGTCTGGATATTTTTTAAGCATGTTATTCTGAGTGTTTGTGGATGATCCTGTGTTTTAGGGTCCATCTCCTCCTGTGACGCCTTCCTCAACGTGTTCCAGACCAAAGGGCTGAGGGCAGAGGTCATCTGTCCCTGCGCCAGCTCCCCTGAGGCCTTGACGGTCGCCATCAGGAGGTAAACATGCTTCCTCAGCTCTTTACATGCAGAAGTCTGAAAACATGAAGCATGCTTCACATTCCTGCTGCATGCAAACACATCCACAGACTGAAAACCCGGGTAAGAAGGAAGAGTTTTACAGATCGCGTTTACAGTTGATCATTTTCAATAAAAATCTGAAAGGAAGGTTGTGATGCAAAAACACAGAATCTTAGCAGATATTTTGTCTAGTTTCTAGTGCAAATATCTTAATACAAAAAATAAGAACAACAACTTTTCAGCAAGAGATAGGAGCTTGTTATGAGTAAATATATTCCTTATAACTGTTTAAAAAGAACTAGTTCCACTGGCAGATTAGTTCACTTATAACTAGTTCTGTTTCATCAACATTAAGGAATTATCCACTTAAACAACCCTAAGTTACTTTACTCTGTTTCCAAATGTCATAAGATATTTGCACCAGAAACTAGAGAAAAACATTTGGAAAGGTTTGTGTTTTTGCAGTGTGAATAAAAATGTACTCCACACTTTTCAGCTTTTTATTTAAACAGTCTTTTTAATTTCACAATGAAACACGTTTATGCTCTGATCGGAGGAGCTGGTGCTCAACGCTGCATTCAGCCTGCAGCTTCCTGCAGAGAGTCAGTTGGTGTGTGTGTGTGTGTGTGTGTGTGTGTGCGTGTGTGTATGCGTGTGTGTGTGTGTGTGTGTGTGTGTGTGTGTGTGTGTGTGTGTGTGTGTGTGTGTGTGTGTGTGTGTGCAGGCCGGTGGAGGACAGCAGCCAGCCTCCGGGCCGCGGCGTCCTGTCCATGCAGGGTCTGAGCTACGGCGTGGTGCGGGTGGACACGGAGGAGCGTCTGTCGGTCCTCACCGTTCAGGACGTCGGCACCGTCACACCAGGAGGTAACGGCTTCCTGCTGCTCCGTCTGGATTTTTGGAACGACAGAGAAACGGTCTGAACTCGACTCTGGTGACGTTTCACCTAAATCTGCATTCCAGCCTCAGGTTGTTTCTGCTGAATGGAGGATAATAAAACCATGAGAGCAGAAAACGTCCTGTAAGCTGCATGAACAGATCGGGTTTCTTTGGTCCTCAGCCAGAACCAAGACTTTAGTCACCTCAGGAAGACCCACTTAGAACCAGAACATGTTCTTGTTCCTTTCTGTTTTCTTTCCTTCCATCCTTTCTTCTTTCTGTCTGTCCTTCCTTTCTTCATTATTTTCTTCCTCCCTGCTTTCCTTGTTTTCTTCTTTTCTTTACAATATCCCTTCCTTTCTTTCTTCCACTCTTTTGTTCTGTCTTTTTACTGGTTTATATTCTCTGACTTCTTGCCATCTTTGTTGTTTTCCTTCAGAAAATGTTCATGTTTAGATGCAAAAAAATCTTTGGAAAGTTTTGGGATAGTCCTATAAACTAGCATTATGCTGACTGGGTTATTGTCACTTTTAGAGAGCTCAGTGTTAATAAAAGTGAAGCAGCAGAAGCTGAGCCACGGCTTGTGAAGAGTTAAACTATCAGCTGTCAGAGCTTCACGCTCTGCAGGGCAGAGAATCCATTAAGTCCATTAAACAGTTGAATTAGTCGGAGGGCGTATGAATGTGTGGCCTCTCCTCTTAATCATTGTCCATTTTTCTGGGGCTCGCTCTCTCCGCTCTGATGTCCCTGTGGAAGTTCAGAAAAACGCAGAAACCGTTTTAATAACAGCTGCCATCCATCCTGAGCAGCAGCCTTCACTCTCTGGTTTTAACTGATGAGACGCAGCACAGTTCATCTTCTGAGTCGTTATGGCTGAACAACAACATGGGCTGATTCAGGTTCTTCTAATCATTTACAGCAGTCATTTGTTGACCAAACATCAGACTGAAGAGAGAAAAAAGACAAACGATAAATCATGCAAATGGAAATGATTGAGGTTGTTTTAGTTTATCTTGATTAATTGATTTATTGTTAATTGTGACAGGAAGCCTCTGTCCAATCAGAACGTCTGATTCTACACCAGGGGTCTTCAACCTGCGGCTCCGGAGCCACCAGTGGCTCTTCAGTTCTTCCAAAATGGCTCCTAATAAGTTTGGCAACGATTATAAAGAACCAGCTAATGTTTACAAATATAGATAATATACAGGACTAATTCCACTGGCAGATTATTTCATTTATTATAAGATAGTTTTCCCCCGTTAATCTGAAATAATCTGGCAGTGAAACTGGAACATTTTCATTAATATTAAGGAATTATTTACTTAAAACAAGCTCCTACATATTCCTGAAAATCTCATTTAGTTTCGTCTTATTTCAATTAATATTTCAAAAAATATGCTAAGATTTTGTGTTAAATACAATAACCACCCTCTCCATTAACCACCAAGTAAATAATATTCATCCTTCGTGTCATTTAAACTTCTCTGTTTCTTGCATAATGCTGTCAGCTTTAACCCAGGTCCAGTTGGATCATCCAGGTTTCTGTTGGTACACAGACATCAGCCTTAACTCAGACTAGAACGGCCTATTTAAAGCAGCAGGGCTGCTGGAGGCTGTGACTCAGACGCCTGGTCCACTTTCAGAACCAGGTGCTCGTCGACCCGCTGGCCGTTAACCGCCGTGTGTCCTCGTTTCTCCGGCCCAGGTCTGGTGTGCGTGGTGAAACCCGAGGGCGTCCCTCAGCTCTGCCAGACGGACGAGATCGGCGAACTCTGCGTCTGCTCCGTCGCCACGGGAACGTCCTACTACGGCCTGATGGGAATGACCAAGAACACCTTCGAGGTGAGGCGCTTCAGGACGCAGCAGCTCTGCACAAACCCAAACCCTGCTGCAGGTGTACGGCCTGCAAAAGGAAGGACTATGTGTTAATATTTCATAATTGTTTTATGTTCATATACATAGTACAAATTTAAATAGTTAGGAAATAAAACCCTTTGACTGGGAAACTCAGAATTTGGGGCTTAAAAATTAAATCTTCACTTTTTTCATAACGGATCTGATTTCCGATTTTAATCAGATTTTTTCTTGCCCTCTTTTCTAAAAAAAACCAAAAAAAAACAAACATTACAAATGACAGGAAACATTTTTCAAAAAGTGTCTTATGTCATCCATCGTCTGTGAATTTTACAACAGAGTATTAAGGCCTGACTACAAGAATTCATGTTTAATTATGAGAACATAGACACAATATTACCAGAAAATTAAAAGACATCAGAAAATTGTCTAAAAAATTGGGAGAAAAAAGTTGTTTTCATAAAAAACTGCTGGGAAAATAATTTATTTGTGTTAGTGGTGGAGTGCTCATAAAATGTCCACTTCATTCTCCTAATATTACAATTTTATTCTTATATTATGATTTTATTCATGGTTGAGTTCACCTGAATTCAAAGTGCAAATAAATATAGTTTGAAAAAAATCCAGATTTTCCTACAATTAAATCTTCAAACACCAAAAATCAATAAAATTGATTTATTGGCCAACCCCACTAAAGGCTTCAGTTGATATTTAAACCTTAAACATGTCGATTTAAAGCCATTAAATCTTCTGTTTGGTCGTCAGGTTCTCTGTTTTCCACCAGCAGCTCGTATTTATTCTGCTCTCCGCCTCCGGGCTGCAGACCTGGCTGGTTGCCACGGTGACGGTTTCTCATCTGCCTGCAGGTGTACCCGGTGAGCTCCAGCGGCGGTCTGATCAGCGAGTACGCCTTCGTGCGGACCGGCCTGCTGGGCTTCATCGGACCCGGCGGCCTGGCCTTCATCACGGGGAAGATGGACGGCCTCATCATGGTGAGCGGGCGGCGGCACAACGCCGACGACATCGTCGCCACGGCGCTGGCGGTGGAGCCCATGAAGTTCGTCTACCGGGGCCGGTGAGTGGACGCCCCACCCGGACCGGCTGTCACTCCCAGCTGTCACAGTGGTGGATGAGCCGCGCCGGCGCTTTATGAATCTAATAAAGTCGAGCGACGGCGGATGAATCAGGACGCAGCAAAACGGAGAAACTTAATTGTATCCAAAGCCGCTGAGCAGGAAATTAATCTTTTACCTGTCAGGCTCTGATGACGCTCGCTGCAGCGATTTCAGCTGCAGGAACCCAAAGTCGGTCCAATCCAGGTTAACTTGGGCTGAAACAATTAATCATGATTAATCGATTGTTTAAAGAATCTTCAACTTGTATAGTTATGAGTTAATCGTTAACTGCAGTATACAAACTCATAGAAAAGCCTTATTTTGGAAAGAATAATCCACTCAGCAGATCAGTTCTATACTGGTGTTGTACAGTCAAGCTTTTCACAGATTGATGTTGGATATTTTTACCTGCAGATGAATCTTTTATGATCAAGTGTTCACTAAACGAACACTGCTACTGCATTTTAGGCTAAGTGTTGATTTTCCTAGGTTTTTTATGTATAATATTAATTAAGGCTTTAGTGTTTGAATACACCTTGCAGAATAAACCAGTTTTTATTAATTTATCATTTGACGAGTCAATTAATCATTAGAATTATTGTCATAATAATTAATTGTCAGAATTGTTAATAGAATAATTGATTATTCGTGAGAATAATTGACAAATTAATAGATTAATCAACAAAATAATAGATTAATCATCCAAACAATTGCCATACAAATCAATTAATCGTCAGAATAATTGTCAGAAAAATTGATTAATCATTAGAATAATTAACTATCCAAGTAATTATCTACACGACTCGAATAATCGTCAGAATTATTGATGGAATAATTGATTACCAAAGCAGTCGCTGCTTTCAGTTTGCTGCGTTCTTTCTCCAGCGTCAGCTTGCCGTACATCATCATCGTGAAGCCGTAGTTAGGCTCTGATGTCTGAACGTCTCCTCTGTGTTACCAGCTCATCCCCTTAGAGGTGTTTAGAAACTTCCAAACAGCTCAGATCGTCTTCATTTTTACTCGTTTTTTACTCCAATTATGCTTTTTTATGTTGAATAATTTGGTACATAAAGCCAAACGGTGTTTTAAAGAGGAGCAGCAAAAACAAATGAGACGGATCATCTGTGCCGACAACTCATGGTTTCATCCTGACCTCTGACCCGATGCGTCCTGACCTCTGACCCGATGCCTCAGTCCAGGTGTGATCAGAGCGGCGCTGACCGTGTTTCTGCTCTCCGTCTCTGCAGGATCGCCGTGTTCTCCGTGACGGTGCTGAGAGACGAGCGCATCGTGGTGGTGGCCGAGCAGAGGCCCGACTCCACGGAGGAGGACAGCTTCCAGTGGATGAGCCGGGTGCTGCAGGTACGGAACGCCTGTACTGCCAAAACTAAATAACCAACAAAACGTTTTCTGTAGTTTCTACTGGAAATATAAACAAAACTAACATGAAAATAACTCTTCAGCAAAATAAATAAGCTTATTTTCAGTCAATGATCCATAAATACTGATACAAAAAGTACCAGATTATTTCACTTAACAGGAAAAATGATTAGTCAACTAATCTGCCAGTGGAATTAGAAGCTTTTTATCAATATTGAGAAATTATTGACTTAAAATTAGCTCTGATATCTTGATATTTGCACTAGAAACTGAAAACAGTGTGGCATGCACGGACCTTACAGAACCTCAGAAACTGAGATTCTGTCAGTATCGGTTCAGTTTTTTATGTCGCGTTGCCATAGCAACAGTTAGGCATACTCATCTTTCATTCATCACTCCTCACAACTGGTGGTAATAACCTTTATTGATAGGAAATGGATTGAAATGACAGATTTTTGTCGGATCTGGTCCCCTTCAGGCCATCGACAGCATCCATGGCGTCGGCGTGTTCTGTCTGGCTCTGGTTCCGGCCAACACCCTGCCCAAGACCCCGCTGGGCGGCATCCACCTGTCCGAGATCAAGCAGCTGTACCTGGAGGGGGGGCTGCACCCCTGCAACGTCCTGATGTGCCCCCACACCTGCGTCACCAACCTGCCCAAACCGCGGCAGAAGCAGCCAGGTGAGACTCGCCTGTTTCCGGTAGGGCCGCTTCGGAAAAGCCGGAGCCGATCCGGGTTGTGATCCGGGTTCTGTCCATGTGCCGCAGAGATCGGACCCGCCTCCGTGATGGTGGGGAACCTGGTGTCGGGGAAGAGGATAGCTCAGGCCAGCGGCAGAGACCTGGGGCAGACCGACGACAACGACCAGGTGAGAAGATCCAGATTCATTCAGGAAAACTTTTTCAGTTCCAGCAAATACTGAAGAAAAACTTTCTGCTGGTTCCTCGATAAATAAAAATCACATTTTAGCCAAAATCCATCTCTATTGAAGAAACATCAGTAGAAGATTTATTTTACTTTCTGGATCAACTGAAAGTGCTTACAGTGAAATAACTGATAATCAAGGACAAAGTTACAGAACCATCTGGCTCAATGCTGCAAAATGTTCCAGGTTCAAGAGTTGCATTATTTGTACTTTAAATCTCCATAAACTAAAGTTCTTGTTGTTTGGTGAAAAATGATGCGTTTTTGCTGATTCTGAACTGATTGATGAACACAATAAACAATCAAACGTGATTCAGATTTCTGCAGATCAGATGCTAAACGTTCTGCTGCGGTGGTTTTGTTTCTGCCTGAATCAGTTGAAACAGAACAACTAAGATTCAACACCTGGATGTATTGATTAGAGAGTCAGCAGCTCTGGTGACTCAGGCTCCATTTGAGGCTGAGATGTGTTTAAAGACGCCCTGCAGTCCTGCTCCGGCACTTTATGGCTCCTGTTAAACGCTGATGCTCCAATAATTAGACAGAAATGCCCAGTTCTGCATCTCTGCTGCAGTTTGAACAGGAAGTGTTGAAGAACTTCAGATTTGGTCGTGTTGAACTCCTCTGATGTTGGTCTTTGTTTGTTTCCAGTTTCTGTTCCTGTCAGAAATCCTGCAGTGGCGAGCCCAGACCACCCCGGACCACGTCCTCTACACCCTGCTCAGCTCCCGGGTAAACGCCTCTACCCTCTACACATCCAACCCCAGACCGAGCTACGGTGAATATTCAGTCTGGTTTTCTCATCTTTTGTCCCCCAGGGGGCGGTGTCGAGCTCCCTCACCTGCCTGCAGCTGCACAAGCGGGCGGAGCGAGTAGCAGCTCTGCTGATGGAGAGGGGAGGCCTGCAGGAGGGAGACCATGTGGCTCTGGTTTACCCACCAGGTCAGACATGATGGCCTGATCCAGCTACGGCTGAAACCATTAATCAGACTAGTACCGAATAATCGATTACTAATCAACAGCTAATTTACTAATCAATTAAATGGCGTATTGGATGTAAAAAATGTCAGTTGCTGAAATAATAACACAGTCTGTGCAGCAATTAAGTCAAAACTGTACAAAAAACATACATCTTGAATTTAAGATGGAAAGAAAAAACCTTCATCCATAAATATGCTCCACCCAAAACGCCACAAGTGGCATTTTTAGCTTCACCTGGTTCACATTCTGTAAAAAAAACTCCTATTAATCAGGTTTTTAATACAATTATTAACCAAATAGTCATAAATAATCACCACATTATCCCTGCACTGTGCAGGAAGGGCTGAGTATTTACTGATGTATTTTTACCAGCATCCTTTGCTACAAATGATAACACACATACTAAAGAAAGGCTGGTTTTGCATTTTACACAATACGATGTTTATTTATTTATTTTTTTTAAATGAATTAAATTTATTTGCACCTTTAAATGTTTTTCTTAATATTGCATAAAAAAGACAAATAAAAATTTTTCAAAATTTATCAGTTGATCGTCTGAATAATCGATAAATGACTTGGTGAATAGCAGAATATTTGCTAGCTGCAGCCGAGCTCCAGCCTCATTGCTTCAGGTTCCTCCTCTCTGCTCCTCCTGCAGGCATCGACCTGATCGCGGCGTTCTACGGCTGCCTGTATGCCGGCTGCGTTCCCATCACGGTGCGGCCGCCTCACCCCCAGAACATCTCCACCACGCTGCCCACCGTCAAGATGATCGTCGAGGTTCGCCACTGCTTCCACCAGAGCCGCTCTGCTGCAGCGTCACACAAACCAACATGTCTCCCTCCTGTCTGCAGGTCAGCCACTCGGCCTGCGTCATGACGACGGCCGTCATCTGCAAGCTGCTGCGCTCCAAGGAGGCCACGGCCACCGTGGACATCAGGAACTGGCCTCCGGTTCTGGACACCGGTACAAACAAACGTCTGCTGTTTCCATCAGTTCAGAAACATTTTATTAGTCAAACGTCCAGAGAAAGAAAAATACATCCTTCCCATCATCCTGGGTTTTTTCTATCAAAAATATATTCCAGAAATTTAACTTTTGGATTCTCACTTTAAGGCTTTTACTAGACAGAAATTAAAATCTTGAAAAATTAACTCTTTACTTCTGACGTAAAAACATGTAGAAACCCCAGAAAACGCTTTGCTGAAATCTGACTCTGAACTGTAGCTGCTGCTTGTTTCTGCTGATTCTCCCCCTGCTGGACCAAACAGGCAACTGCAGGGAGAACATCCACAAATCTAAGTTACAAGAAAAATTTCAGGAAAATATACTGGCTTGTTTTAAGAAAATAATATAAAAATACTGGTTCCACTGGCAGATTATTTCAATTAAAATATGTGAAAAATGTCTTATAATAGTAAGTATGTACACCTGTAGGAGGTGTACTTTCTTTTTTCATCCTGGAGGTTGTGATGGTTCTGGATCAGAACCAACCTCAGAGTTAATAACCAGCCTCAGGTGCAGGTCGGTGGTTAGTGGAGCATCAGCTGCGGCGCGGCTCCGTCAGCAGCTCTGGGTCACCCAGAGGTCAGTTGGGCTTTCCGAACAGAACCGGATGATCCTGTTTGATTCTGTTTGCTCTGCAGACGACCTGCCAAAGAAGAAGCCTCCAGCTCTCTATAAGCCCACCAACCCCGACGGCCTGGCCTATCTGGACTTCAGCGTGTCCACCACCGGCATGCTGGCCGGAGTCCAGGTCAGTCAGTCCGCAGCAGAACCGGGCCTGCTCTTCCTCCTGATCCTCTTCCTCACCACAGGGAGACTCAGTTCAATGACTGTAACAAGAATCTAAAAATAACTGAACATAAAGGGATTTTTATTTTACTGCAGACTGAAAACTTTGGGCTCTCAAACCAAGAATAAATATTTAAATTATTCCAGATTTTTACTTCAGCGACTCATTAAAATAACCTAGAATAAAAGATGTTTTTGGGGAAAAATAAAATGTTTAAAAAACCTTAAAGTAAATTCTCCTTTTATTGCAGAGTCTCACATTGAATATTTTAATTTAATAACATTTTCTTCATTCAGTGAGTGAGAAAAAAAAATCCAAAATAAGTTATTATTTTGGATTGAATTCAGAAACATTTAAATTAAATGTTGTAAATCATCCAGGTAGGTTGAAAGAGTCGTTGACGGTGATGCTGTGGGCAGGAAGGATCTCCTGTAGCAGTCAGTCTCACAACGAATATGAAGAAGCCTCTGACTGAAGACTGTTTCTATTATAATATGCCAACAGCTCAATAAATAAATGCCACCATCAGTTGCTCTGATAATCCACCTCCTTTGCTTTTGCTGCTCCTCTTTAACTCTGAGTCTGGCTGTTAGTCACAGAGATGTTGGAATAGGGGATACCATCCTTATTCAATATGGTGGAGGGAAGATTTGGTTTGAACTTCCTCCTCCTTCTGGATTTGGGGTCAAAGTTCAGCTGTTATTGAAGATTTTGATCAAATTGGAAGTCTCTGTTTCTCTCTTAATAACGTAAAAACAGACAATTTCTGTTGTCTGTCAATTTATATTTTGGACCTTTACAGATTTCATTAAAATCTTATTCTTTGATGAGCACAATAAACAACATTTTGTATTTTTATTTTATTAATTTTGTGATCTGTCAGCAGTTCATCACTGCTCCAAGCTGAAAACAAATTAGTCCAAACTCATTCCACGTTTAAAGCCTAAATGTTGTAAAAGTAAATTTGTCCCTGTAGTTTTGTCATTCATGTCTCCATTCGCCCGCTCCAGATGTCCCATAATGCAGTTGGAGCCTTCTGCCGCTCGGTGAAGCTGCAGTGTGAGCTGTACCCGTCCAGAGAGGTGGCCATCTGCCTGGACCCGTACTGCGGCCTCGGCTTCGTCCTCTGGTGTCTCTGCAGGTCGGTGCTTCGTCGCCGTTAAAAACACGATTCCCGTGATGGGAGCTGGTTCCTGGACGTGAGCTCTGCGTGTCGTCCGCAGCGTTTACTCGGGCCACCAGTCCATCCTGATCCCGCCGGTGGAGCTGGAGACCAACCCGGCTCTGTGGCTGCTGGCCGTCAGCCAGCTGCGGGTGCGAGACACCTTCTGCTCCTACAGCGTCATGGAGCTCTGCACCAAAGGACTCGGCCTGCAGACCGAAGCGCTGAAGGTCAGGATGATGCAGAACCCTGAACCGGCCCGTTTCCGTGGTTCTCTCTGGGTTGGAGTCGTTCATCTGAAATCACAAACCAGAGGAAGTCAGTAAAAATGTTATGATTTAAAACCTTTGAGGCAGTTCAGATGAATTCCTCACAGAGACCCAAAGGTTCTGGTCCTCTGTACTATGATTGATGAGTCTGGACGGGTTTGTCTCTGGTCCGGTTCCTCGGACCCAGCAGGATGTGTCTCAGTGCAGGTGGACATGTCCTGTCAGCCTGTCTGTGAGGCCAGGCGGCTCCATCGCGGTCCTCTGCAGGAGACGCTTGTCCTCCGGCTCGGTTTAATAAACTCCGTCTCCATCTGCTCAGCCGGAGGCGTCGCAGTGATTGGTCACTGATGGAAGTTAATTTTAGTGATTATCTGTCTTTAAGTCTCCATGGAGACGCAGAGCGGAGGAGAAACTGCGTTTATTTCTGGCTGTTTCTTCTTGAAACACTTTCCTCGCTGAAGAGCAGATGAGTCTTCTGGGAGACTTTTTTCCCTCCACAGGGTTTGGTTTGATTTGAGTGAAAGCAGACAGAAATAACCGATAAAAAGCTTCTGTTTGTGTTCTGCTTGTCTGTGATCCAGGCCCGAGGTCTGGACCTGTCCCGGGTCCGGGCCTGCGTGGTGGTGGCAGAGGAGAGGCCCAGGATGGCGCTCACACACTCCTTCTCCAAACTCTTCAAGGACCTGGGCCTCCACCCTCGCTCCGTCAGCACGGCGTTTGGCTGCAGGGTCAACCTGGCCATCTGTCTGCAGGTACAACAGGAACACATGAGGAAGACGCCGATAACACGCCTACGACGCATCGACAACACGCCATCAGCACGGCAAAGAATGCAATGTTTGCCTTTAATACCTCTGATTGGCTGAAAAATGCCTGTTTGTGATTGGCTGGTTGAGTAACTCATTAGTCTTCAGTCAGAGGCATCTTTAGATTGGCTGTAAAACAGACTGCTACAATCATCAGCCTCTAAAACTTCACTTTTAAAAACATTGTTTAATTTGAGTTACACCATTAAAAAAATAGGTTTAAAAAACAAAAGAACAAGCAATCAGTAGGACAGAGAAAAAACACGTGCATGCAACAAAATCATTTCTTTATTCCTGCTTTTCTGTTTGAAAAGGAGCATGAAGAAGTGAACATTTATTTAATTCTGCCTCTTTATTTATTGTTCTTTGGTCACAAACATAAATGCGCTCACATCAGTCTTAAAGCACATCTCTAAAAGCGCTGTTGCACCATTTATCCTTTTTTTTTTTATTAAAAAACTCAGTGTGAATTACTGAGCCAGACTGTTTCTGCCCTGTGATTGGCTGCAGGGGACCTCAGGACCCGACCCCACCACCGTGTACGTGGACATGAGAGCGCTGCGCCATGACAGGTCGGGCTGCTGCTACCCATCATCCTCCTCTGCTGTAGGAACGGTTTTAACCCTGAAACGTTTCTTTGTTCAGGGTTCGGCTGGTGGAGAGAGGCTCGCCCCACAGCCTGCCGCTGATGGAGTCTGGGAAGGTGAGAGACCATAAATCCTCATTTCCAGGAGGGAGACGAGTCGTGACTTAAGATCTAAATGAAGTTTTGAGAAAAGTTGGTCACTTGTGACAGAAATCAGAGACAAAGATGAGAGCTGACAGCTCAGAGCCGAGGAGTGGCAGCCGGCTCTGGGACTATTTCTGCTGCCTTTCTCTGCACGTCCTCCCACATCCAGTGAGTCACAACAGACTGCAGGTCTGAGTCCAGCAGGAAACCATCAGCCTCCCTCTCTGTCCGCTCATCCGGGGGAGAAAAGAATCACACAGAGCAGGAAGGAAACTGGCTCTGCGCCCACATTCAGCACAAAAACTGGAGAAACAGCTTGGATCCATTTTATCAGGATGAAAATGTTCAAAGAGAAGCTGGAATATTAACAGACAGTAATCTGGGCTCTTAATGCACTGTAAAAAAGGAAAGCGAGGTTAAGTGGTGCTTTTATTTTCCTAGATTCTGCCAGGAGTTCGTATCATCATCGCCAACCCGGAGACCAAAGGGCCGCTGGGCGACTCGCACCTGGGAGAGGTCTGCAGCTCCCACCGTTACTCTACTGATCGATTATTCTGAGGATTGATCAATTATTCTAACAAGAAAAATGACACATTGTACAGATTTTTCTCTTAACCACATAAGTTTTTTAAAAAAGCAAATAAATATTTTAATTCCTTTTTCGAAACATTTTCCTGCCTAAAATGCAATAACCACATTATTGCATTACTGATCATTGGTAGCTAAAAAAATACTTATAAAGTCAACATGACCATTTTTTTTACCTAATTTGAACCAGGTGAAGCTAAAACTGTGTCTTGAGTTCAAGGCAGAACATATTTACAAACAAAGAAGGTTTTTTTTATCTTAAATGTGATATTCATATATTTTTAGAGTTTTATTGCCCTGAATATGTTGTTTTTTGCAGTAAATCTGAATCGTACTGCAGTTAGCGATTAATCGGTTACTAAATTACTCGACAATTATTTCACTAATTGATTAATCACGATTAATCGTCTCAGCCATTCTTCTGTGTCTGTCAGTCTGATGTGTTTTTTCTCTCCTGCTGCAGATCTGGGTCCACAGCGCTCACAACGGCAGCGGCTACTACAGCGGCTACGGCGAGGAAGTGCTGCAGTCGGACCACTTCAGCTCCAGACTCAGCTTCGGAGACACCCAGACGGTCTGGGCCAGAACCGGATACCTGGGCTTCCTGCGCCGCACCGAGCTCACAGACGCCAACGGAGGTGAGGACGCGTCCGTCTCCTGTGTGACGCACCAGCAGCAGGCCTGACGGTGTGTTTGTGGGGTTTGTGAGCAGAGAGGCACGACGCTCTGTTCGTGGTCGGGGCGCTGGAGGAGGCCATGGAGCTGCGGGGGATGAGGTACCACCCCATCGACATCGAGACGTCCGTCATCCGCGCACACAAGAGCATCATGGAGTGGTAGGTCCACCTGCACCATGGAGACACATTCAGGTCAGACAGCGTCATCTGAGGTACAAAGCTGCTAGCATGAATGATGAGAAACGTTTGTTTTCATGGTTTGTTCTCTGGAATCTGATTTATAAAAATAATAAAGAATGGCTATAAACAAGTTACACAATATGATGACAGCTGATAGCTGGTGTCAAATTCTTATGTGTGATCAAAGATGGATGGATTAATCGTGATTAATCGATTCAATTGAAATAATTGTCAACTAATTTAGTAATTGATTAATCATTAACCAATTTATACAGAGTTCAAAAAAGGTCATTTTCTGAAAGAACAACATATTCAGAGTAGAAATTAACCTAAAACTGTTGCAAAAATACATAAGATTGAATTATTTATTTGTATTTTTAATATTGAAATGAAAATGAAATCACAGATCTGGAGCCGTCGGTGGAAAAACCTGAACCAGATACTTCCTGTATCAGATAACTAACATGTAGAAGAGCCATCTGGAAACCTAAAAATAGAATGATTAATCTGATTAATCGATTATTAAAATCGTGGTAAATAATTCTGTAATCTATGAATCGTTAACTGGAGCATACAGACTCAAAAACGTCAATTTGCTGGAAAAGAAAAACATATTCGGAGCAATAATTAGACCAAAACTGTAAAAAACCATATTTCTATGTATATTCACTGATTCAAATTCACCTGTTAGCATTTTAGGAAATACATTTTTTATTTTATTCCAAAAAAGGGATTGAATTTAGCATTTTTCAATCTATTTTACTGTGGTACAGAAAAACCTAAGTGATTGAATCTTAAGACTATCTCAGTTTCTGTACCGATTAACCGATTAATCGTAGGAATAGATTGTCTTCTAACCCGTCGCTGCAAACAGGAAGTTGTTTTTTCTTAAAGCTGTGTGTCTCCGCCAGCGCCGTCTTCACCTGGACCAACCTGCTGGTGGTGGTGGTGGAGCTGGAGGGCTCTGAGCAGGAGGCCCTGGACCTGGTTCCTATGGTGACCAAGGCCGTGCTGGAGGAGCACTACCTGATCGTGGGCGTCGTCGTGGTGACGGACGTCGGCGTCATCCCCATCAACTCCCGCGGCGAAAAGCAGCGCATGCACCTCCGCGACGGCTTCCTACAAGACCAGCTGGACCCCATCTACGTAGCCTACAACATGTAGCCTGGCTGTGTGTGTGTGTGTGTGTGTGCGTGTGTGTGTGTGTGTGTGTGTGTGTGTGTGTGCGTGTGCGTGTGTGTGTGTGCTGCTCATATCGCCGTCGTTGTTCATTAATTTCCCAGAAATCCAGATGTACTGTATTTTTGAGCATTGATTTGATGTGTTCTGCAGTCGTTTGTTTTTGCGATCGATCGATCGGATTCCGGCCGATCGATCGTTTTTAACCCCTCGCTCGACCCCGCGGCCAACAGGAAGCCTTAGAGGAGCACTGTGTTCAAATCTGTGGTTTCTGTCTCAGTTCCATCACTAGGGGGCGTCAGATTATTGTAAAAACTATAAATACTGTACATAAACATAATAATCTATATGGAGAGGAACTAAAACACAGCGAGGTGTAGTAGCCCCTAATGCAGCTCTCTCCACCCGCACCCTGAGTGTGTGTTTCAGTGTGTGTGAGTGTGTGTTCACCCGTCTGTGTCGATGTGCGACAGGAACATTTTCTGTGCTTTTAAACGCAGATTTTATTCAAAAACGATCAAAGAAAAAACTACAACTGTGTGAATCGGCTGCAGCTTTCTTCTGTTTGGGGCTAAGCGTTTGTTTTTATCTCGAAAAAAGAAGAAAAGAGTCTTAAAGCGGTCGGTTTGAACCAAAAATAATGCTGCAAATTTCAACAGGAACAATAAAAACATTTCTGTATGTGAGCAAACTCAGAAATTCAGTCCTGAAGCACCAAAAGCGTCTCGCTGAGCAAAGTGCACTGTGTGAATATAACATAAATAAAGTTATCATTATTTAAATAGTTTTAGAGAGAATACAGCTTCAGCATCCAGATGTTACTGCAGAGGTTTTTACATGTGAACAAAAATGAACCAAATGACTTTATTTAAATGAACATTTTATTGTGTTGAGGGTGTTTCTTCAGATTATTTAAATGAATTAAATTATTAAATCAAAGGTTTCCATTAAAGCATTTGACTTCCAGGTTGGAAGTTAAATTGTGTCCTGGCAGAAACATCTGGAAGCTGTGGGGGTGAAGAGGAAGATGAAGTTTACATAAAAAAGCTCCCGTTGTAGCAATAATCATCCAAAGGTTGTTCTCTGCTGGTTCTGTGGATTCCTGGTTTTAATCTGAAGACGTCACAACATTTACAATCATTTCTATAGCTATATGTTTTTATTACTTTCCTGCATTTATTACACGTTACTTAGAGTGAAACCCTTCAGAAATGCTGCTACAGTGGCCTAAAAAGGACAAAAATAACAGTTGCTGTTTAAATGCTGGCTGCAGTTTGTAACCTGGGCCACTAGATGGCACTGCATCCCACAGACAGGACCTTTAAGACGTGAAATGAGCCGCTGGATGCAAAAATGTGTTTATTTTTTACTCTGATCAGCCTGTAAGACTCTAACATCACAGTTTTAGAATAAAAAATAACTTATTTAATTTATCTGTTTAAAAAATCCCATTATGAAATCACTGAGTTGCAGGATTTTTTTTTATTGAAACCATATAAATATGGGTTGTTTTAAGCAGTGAGACATTTTCAAGAACTGAATATCTAAAAATGTTTTACTTTTGTTTTTGTCACATAAAAATGTTTTGTAGATGTCAAAAATATTTCTTGCAAACCTTAAAGTTTGACTTTAAATCATAAATGATTGTTTTTTGAGCAGGAATCCTCAGTAAAGAACAACCTCGGAGCTACCGCCTGATGTGCACTGACTCAAACATTTCCTGAGGTTATAGAAGATTTAACAGATGATTAAAAAATAAATAAATCTATGAAGAGTTTAAATAAATATCAGATTATGGCGGGATTCCCGGGATCCTGCTGGTGTAAAGCGTTTTACTCAGAGTCTCGATGTTTGGATAAATTTAGTTTACCTGCCTGCCGGTGAAAAACGTGACATCTCATCGCTTTTTGTTTCACATCATCGGGAGAAAAAAATTATGCATATCAGAGGTTTGTTTGGATTGCTGGTAGCAGCGTAGCGATGGCGTCCCGTCAGAAACCAGGAGGACCGTCTGTGTTCAGGGCTGAATGGGAGAGAGACTGCACGCGTGTGTGTTGTATGTAAATAGTGTTGATTTTGTACGGTAAAAGTGTGTGTGACTTGTTTTGTACACATGATGAAAAGAGGAAATGACACTTTTATAAGAGCCTGCTACCGGCTCCCTGTCACACTATACAGTGCAATAAAGTGCTTTGATTGGGTAAAACCGGCTGGGCCGCTTTGTTTCATCCGCTGCAGCAGAGACGATCATGTGATTCTTTTCAATATCCACGATTTATTAATGAATCATCAGCTAAAACTGAAACGTGTAAAAAAATAAAGTGGAAAACCGGACAATGATCCCAGAATCATGTATGGTGAGTTAAAGCTGAGGTAAATCTGAGGAAATGGGTTCATTTATATCTCAAATTTGAATCAAAATCGGTAAAAAGTCATAATTATGTTAGTAGTAGTGGGTCAAATTAACAGGTTAAATATGCAGATTATTCTACTAACTATGTTATACCAAGTTAAGTTACCCTTCCAGCATTCTAATGTAGAAGTTAAGTATTATTTTTAACAATGGCAGTGAATTTTATTAACTATTTTTATTAGGCTAGGTGGCAGAGTTAGCATTTTAGAAGTTAATATTTTAATTATTTGAAGTGACAAAAGTATTCAGTTATACTAAACTGAATACTTTTAATTATTATGTCAAATTATGTCAAATTATCAGGCTGAGTGGTAGAGTTAGCATAATTTATGTTGAGCTGCTATGCTAACTAGCAAAGTTAGCATAATTTTATGTTATTCAAAGTACAGAAGTCACCCAGTTAGCCTGAGAAGCAGAGTTTGCATTCTAATTAAAAACTTTATATTTTAATTATTTGACCTGCCAAAGTGTTTAGTTTATGCTGATTAGCATAGCTTTCAAAGTAACCATAGTTACCATAGTAACTATTTCTACCAGGCAAAATGGGAGAGTTAACATTTTAATAAAGGTTACTTGGTCCCTGTCATTCTAATTATGCAAAGTATCTAAATCAGTGTTATAAAATTATAACATTTTAAATTATGCTAAGTATTAAAGTTTGGGTATTTTAAGAATGTGGCAGATTTAGGGGTTTTATTGTGCTGCATAGCTAAATTGTTGTTATACTGACATGTCAAGAACAGAAGTTAATCTTCCAATTAGCTGAGTAGCAAAGTTAGCAATTCAGTTGTTCAATTCACATCCTAATTAAACTAATTTGTAGAAATATTTTAAGTATGCTGCAGCATTTTTGCTACATAGCATAATTGATAGTAAAATAAATGTTTCTACTTGACAGTATTTGAAAAAATACTTTAAAAGTAGCATGGTTGGGTAAAATCACTAAAAAATGTAATTATTTCAAGTTTTTTTTCTTTTGTAACTTTCCTTGTTGAGTTTTACTGTTTTCTTTTTGCTTGAGGACAGTTGTTTGCTACTGCGAAAATATTTTTTTTATTAGCTTAAATACCACTCTTTCCCTCCTGCTGTAAATTTTTCAACTTCACACATGAAAGAGAAAAGTTTATAGATACAAACTTGTTAAAATGTGATCATAAAACAGAGACTGGGCCAGATAAACACCATAAAACTGACCCAGATGGAGACGTGAAGCATAAAACATGTTTTAGATTTGCTGTCCTGTCTGTGTAATCAAAAGTCTCCTGAAGTTATTTTTGTATCTGGAGGGATAAAAACATGAATGATAAAGTTTATTTCTGTCTGAAAATAACTCACTGATTGGGTTTTGCAACAGCTGAGTTCAAAGGTTGTACACATGAAAACATTTGCAGAACTTTGTAGAAAGATTTTGTTCTGACAAAATCAGTTCTGGCAGCTTTTTAGAAACTCAAATTTGTACCAATTCTTTTTTTCCAAAGCAGCTGAAACTCAATCTGATTGGATGGTGGATGGACAGAGTCTGGGACAATTAGCATTAAGTTTCTTCCTTTTTGACCATATTGTTTCTTAATTAACTGATATTCTAAATATAATTGTTTGCTTTTATTTTCTTTATTTATTTATTAGATTTAAAACAGACCTGCTGTTAGCAGAAGGCGCCACATGAGGGCGCTGTCGGACTTCACTGCTCTGACGTCTGGGTCCTCTGGTCCCGGGGCCCAGCGAGGGCCATTTGTCGGTGACGCGCTTTAAATGCAGAAGGTGAACCGGAACCAGCAGAACCACAGAGTTCCGCCTTTTCGAGACTTTATGCACATTCAGCTGAACTTTTCTGCGATTTAATAAACTCTCCCGTCTCGGCTCGGTTCCGTTCGGTTCGGTTCGGTCTGCAGGTCTGAGGCGCCGGTGAACAGAAGAGCGACCTGGACCGAACCGCGCGTAAAGGTGAGGACCGGGATTCAGGAGCGGCTTTTCCTCACCTGTCAGCCTGTGGTTCGGTTCGGTTCGGACGTGTTTCCCGCTCAGGATGACAGCAGCCAGGTGAACTGCAGGTGGATGAGATGCGACCATGATCTTTACGCAGCGCCTCGCTCTGCTGCTGCTCGGCGTCTCCCTCATCCACACGGTCAGTCCAAACTCAGCCTGCACGTCTGATGCTGCATGACGTCTGTTTGTAGATACAACTGAAACTTTTTCATTCCATCAGTTTCTACAACTTTTTTCATTTGATTTCATAAATACATCAGAAAACCACTAAATCTTACCTTAATATTGATGAGAAGTTTTACTTCCACTGGTATAACATCGGAAAAAATCAATTAAATAATCTGCTAATGGTACAAGTATTTCCATCAATATTAAATAACTATTGACTCAAAACGAGCTCATATCTTCCTGAGAAGTTACTTTAAGTTAGTTTTGTCTTATTTCTAGTGTATTATATTTGCACTTAAAACTAGAACCAAGTTACTTGGTAATATTGTGTTTTTCAGTGTATTCTGTCTGAGACACATGGTTTATTTGGGATTTCTCCACGTTTTCAGTGTAAATTGTGAATCTTCTTCCTCTTTTTGAAATGCTGCCAGTGAAGGCAAAACATTACTGATAAACCAGCACTTTTTTTTGGACACTTTTGGCTCTGCTGCATTTTTTTAAAAAATACGAGCAGATTCACTTTCTGGCTGCTGGAGGAACATTTTAAGATTTCCTTTTGGCTCAAATCTGGAAACTAAAAGCCTGATTTATTCCTTCCAGGGTTTGGATGGAACAGTTGACTTTTTAAGAGGCTTTTTGCTTCAGTAGATGCATCCAAGGTGAATGTCAGCCATCCAGAAATCCACTCAAGACACCGATTATGTGACGGGTCAAGATTTACACCTCAAAAACACAAATTCTAACCAAATACTTTTGTCCTGTTTCCTTAATATTGATAATAATAAAAGCACTAGTTCCACCAGCAGATTATTCCACTTATGACCTGGGAAAGTGTTTTGTTTTTAGTGAAATAATCTGCCAGCAGAACTTGTTCTTATTCATTAAAATTAAGAATTATTGACTTAAAACAAACTCCTATTTCTTGCTGAAAACTGACTTGTTAGTTTTGTCCTGTTTCAAGTGTAAAAATATATTTGCAGTAGAAACTAAATACAAATTCATGGTAATATTTTGTGTTTTTGCAGTGTGAGGAGGTATTTTGCTCATGCTTAGTGCATTAGCTTATCAAGCTTTTAAAAACCTCACAGCATCACTTTGCAAATCAAATCTAATAATTTTATTGCTGCTGATGCGTCGTCTCTGTGCAGCGATGGAATCTGAAATCTGAGAAGTTTAAATGTCTTAGAAACAGCAAAGAATCGATGTCTGATGAGAGTTACAGTCAGATCGCTCCCATGCTTCCTTCTGACTCGTCTCTCTGCAGAAGAAGAGTCTGCAGACTGGAAATGTCTTCACTTTTTCTGTTTATTATTGATCCAAAAACATTAAACTATTCAAGAGAGATAAAGTTGCTTTGCAGTTTAGAGATAAAAATGTAGGAAGAGAGCTTGTATTATTTGTCAATGTTCATTAAAATAACATTTTTGTTGTTATTCTCTAACATTGCAGCTTTAAAGCCCTTAAAATCCACATGTGCAGCATATTTACCTGCAGAATAATTTAAATATTCCTCGTCATGTAAAGAAGGACACAAAGAACTCAATGTGGAAAATGTTGATGCTTAAGTTTGAGGAAAACTATCTCAAAACTACGACGGCGTATTAGGGCCATTGCAGATACGAAACAAAGAAAAGAAGAGTACATTTCTGCCAAAAACTCAGAAATTTTTAGATTAATCTCAGAAATGTTCTAGAAAAAAAACATTATTTTTTCAGCTTGAAAAGCAAAAGATTAGCTAGAAAAAAATCTGAAATTTTGACATTAATTTCATACATTTTTAAGAAAACAAATTTAATTTTCTGAGCGTGTAAGTAAAAAAATATTGCTAGAAAAAAAAAATCAAAAATGTTTAGATTAATATTACAACTTTTATTGAAAGCAATACAAACTAGTAGATTTCTGAGTTTCAAATGTAAAAAAAAATTGACTTTTGGAAATTTTCTGGGTTTCCACCAAATATTTGTACATTAGTTTTGCCTCATTTCAAGTGGACTAACATATTTACACTAGAATGTGTGTTAAGATTTTGTGTTTTTGCAGTGCGGCAGGAGTATGAGCGGAAAACATGGAAAACGCAGATAAAAAAACTATTTTTTAACACGTGAAGTTGGCAGGTTGGTTCAGAGCGATAACAGTCCCAGCAGGAAGTGAGGAAAGCAGAAGAAAAATGTGCGTTCTGAGCGGGCCGACAGCGCTGACATCTTGGCAGTATATCTCAGTGTAAACAGACCTCCCAGCACACTTACACACACTCACTACATCAATGGAGTCAGGTTTGGTGTGTGAACTCGCTCTGTTGGAAAGTTTTTCCCTTCATCCATACTGTGCCGTTTGTGTACGCCGTGTTTGAGAGCGTGTCCTTGGTTACCACCAGCCGTACCAGGACACACACATGTTAAACACGGAGGTGGCAGCCATTTATCTGCCGCCTGAAAAACGGCGAGGTTAGGCAGCAACATGTGGCAACACGATGAAAAGGTGATAAAAGCATCAGGAGAATGGATTCTTCAAAGCGCGCAAAAATTCAAGACTGTCCAATCCAGTTTTTTTATGCAACTGAAGGTATTTTTATCTAAAGTAGTTGCATATTAGACTTTTACTAAAGACTTGGTTCAATTTGGAATCAAATATGCAACATGTGTTAAATTTTCAGCTGCTGTGGATCTCTTTCCCGCCGGACTGTGTTAAATGAACCAAACCTTTTGGAAACCTGTTCCCCTCCTCGCCTGTGGGGGGCGCTGCACCAACAAGGAAACAACACGAAAACCTCCAACGAAGACACTAAGTTCTTAAAATGTAAACAAAAATGGAGTATCGTCAGATTTGAGCGGTTGTAGGATTTCTGTTGTTATTTCTGGCAAGAAAAAACAAAGAAAAACTAGCTATTTCTCCTTGTAGCGCTAGGCTGGCGCGGTTGTTTTGGTTGTATTTTCCAGAATGTCCTGCGATTTAGTCCACTTCCTGCTTTTGGAGCAGTCTGCAGTCCGTTTGGTCACATATCCAGTCAAACCGCACCAGAGTTCACTTCAACCGAACAGAGACCGAGGTTAGTAGGTGAACCACAGGTCACTATTTGGACAGACTAAAGTGTGTTTATAGAGGACTAAACAGGGCGGGTGGGAAGTGGAAAGACAAGATGGCCGCTGTTAAAAACAAACAATGTGACATCTGAACTGTTAATAAAACTAAATAAAATGCTTTTTTCATATTGCCCTACATTTTGGGGTCATGGAAGCAGGTAGGCTACACTGCAAAAACACAAAATATTACCAAGAATTTTTGTTCTACTTTCTCGTGCAAACTTCTCAAAAAACAACAAAAATAACAAGTAACTTTTCAATAAGACATAGGAGTTTGTTTTAAGTCAGTAATTTCTGAATATTGATGAAAAAGTTCGAGCTATAAGTGAAATAATTGAGAAAAATGTCTTATTCCAATGGCAGATTATTTCACTTATATACAGCTAACATTTTTTCATCAATATTAAGAAATGATTGACTTAAAACAAGCTTCTATATTTTACTGAAGAGTTATTTCTAAGATAGTTTTGTCTTAAGTGTACTAAGATGTTTGTACTAGAAACTAGACCTGAAATGCTTGGTAAGGTTTAGTGTTTTTCCCTCTGCAGCTTCTTAAATAAAACCAGAATGAGCTTCACTGAGGATTTTTAAAGCTCCCGTTCATCTTAACTTTCTCCCTGAGCTGCAGAAAGCAGCCAGAGGTGAACAGGTTTCACCAACATGAACTTTCCTCCAGAGAGCTGAAGGATGAATTCAACAGACGGCAGATTTGTTAACGTTGGTGTTGATGTCCGTTATGTTTATGTCCTCCTCGCCCTGACAGGTTGATGGGAGGTTTCCTTTCTGCTGGCTGTACTGGGAGATGGAGCGAGCCAGAGGAGAGTGTCAGACACAACTACAGCAGCAGACGCCAGGCGCTGAAGGTAAAACTGCTTCAGCTGAAAAAAAACTGTTAAAAACCCTGAAAACATGAACTGAAATTAGTTTTCATGGTTTATATGAGGAGGAGGATGTGCTGAATGTTGTCTCAACACTTAAGATATTAGTGATTTATTAATAACATGGAAATGCATCTTTTATCTCCTCTAATTCACACCTTCCCTCACACCTCCCACAGCAGCAGACGGAGAAACACCTCAGAGATGTTAAACATAAACTTTGTTGTCATTTGTTTCTATTAAACAAACAACAAATGCAATGAGGTGTTAAAAAATCCCCACAAAATTTACAGAAAGGGAAGCAAGTAGAACATTAAAACAAACATAAAAGTAACATTTTTATTGTTTAGATGACTGAGATGTTATAGATTTATAAAAATGGATTTGTAAAGTCCGCAGATGGTTAGTTATGTGTTAAAAAAGGAAATAAAACAAAGAATTCAATCAAGAAGCCTTATGTTACACAATATTTGTGTAAATATATTACACAAATATATTTTGTGTAATATATTTTATATTACACAAATATAAAATATATCCTATAATAGTGTGAGGGTAAAGTAAAGATAAAACTAGTAAAATGGAACATGTTGACAGTGAAAATATTTGTAATTTGTGAAAAATATAAAAGAAAATGTCACAAAAAATTAGTTTGAAGACATAAAGTTCAAGAAACAGCTTGTTAAAAATGTCTTAAAGCACACAATGATCTGTAGGCGTAAATCTGAAGTCCTTTAGTCCCGTCAGACAGTCAGTTCCTGGAACCACACACAAAGAAAATAAACCTCGTAAAAGCACACGCAGGGTCAGTGCGACCCGATCAGACCGCAGAGTGAAAACCCGCCGGATCCAAACAACCCCGACTCTTTACACCACAGGAAGGTTAGAGAAACTTGAAATCCGAAACTCTTCATGTGTTTTTGCTCAGAGCTCTTCTGGGAAACTGTCCCCTCTGATTCAGCCTCTTTTCTCCAAGGACATTCTTGGAGTTCAGACTTTCCTAATAAACATTTTCCTCTAAACTGTTGAAGGTGAGCAATGTTTTAAAGAAACAGTTGTTGCTGCCGATAAGTCTAGGAATAAAAGTTCATTTATAGACTATATAGGGAATAAAATCATATAATCACAATTGCTGAGCACAGAGGTGGAGGAGTAATGATCGGGGCTTGTTCCACGGTCATTAACTGGACCATGAAGTCAAAGATTTGGCCCAAACTGGGTCAACAGGACAATAAACCCAAACACAGCAGCAAAACTGCAGCAAAATGGCTGCAAATGAGAATGTGTTGCAATGGCTTAGTCAAAGTCTGGACTTCAAACTAATCAAAATGCAGTGGTGGGATCGTGAGAGAGCTGCAGAAACGAATGAATGAAGCAACATTTTCACAGAGTGGACTAAATGTCTGAACTCTGACCTGAATAAATACTGAAATTTAAGATTTAAAGTTTGATAATCTGTCTTTTTGTGTGAATATGGATTAGATAATCCACAAGCTAAAGGCTCATTCCCCCAGCACTGGTCTGGTCAAACGTTTCCTAACTGATAATCAAATGTTGCCTCAGCAGATTGAGCAACGCTGCGTTTTTATCAGGCTCTGCTCTCAGAAACGTGTCGAACCCAGAAGGTCAAACTGATACGAAGGATTTCTGTAAAACCTGAGGCCAGATTTTAATTCAGCCAGTATCACACTGTCAAGAGATAATCCACACTGTTCAGATTACATCCGACGGCCGTCTGTTCATCTGGAGTAATCACTGATGAGAACAGAATCTCATTTTTTATTCAACTTTTTTTAACTTGAAAAACTAAATTATATAAACTAAGCAGTAAATGAGAAACAGGAAAAAGAGAATAAAGACAGCAGAGGAAAATATCATGGTTATTACAGGGCTCGGATGGATGGATGGATGGATGGATGGATGGATGGATGGATGGATGGATGGATGGATGGATGGATGGATGGATGGATGGATGGATGGATGGATGGATGGATGGATGGATGGATGGATGGATGGATGGATGGATGGATGGATGGAACTTCATTTCATACATTAAATCTGCTTTAATAACTAATAAAACTCTCGGATAAATTTTAAATTTAAAAAGCGTAAGCGTGGCGTTTCTGAACCTGTAAGTAGTTAAATATTCCCTAAAGAGAAGCAGATCTAAAAACAGAACAGAAGAAGCAGCTGCAGTATTAAAGGCTTCGTGTTTCCAGGTATTTATTGCAGCTTCTTAAATCAGCGTTCGATGACATCACAAGAGGTTTTCATTCTCTGAGTGTCAAAACATTCCAGAGCGCCGGAAAACTTTCATGTTCCTGGATTTATGGCTGATGAGAGTCTGAAACCAGTAGCTCAGCTAAACAGGAAGCTCAGACCTGCAGCTCTCACTGTGTGTGTGTGTGTGTGCGTGTGTGTGTGTGTGTGTGTGTGTGTGTGTGTGTGTGTGTGTGTGGGTGTGTGTGTGTGTGTGTGCAGGATGTGAAGGCGAGTGGAACAACGTTTCTTGTTGGCGCAACGCCGCTGTCGGGGAAGTGCTGACCCTCCCATGCCCCTCCCCCTTTCTGCTTCTGTTTGGTAAAAACGGTGAGACGCACACACACACACACACACACACACACACACACACACACACACACACACACACACTTCCTCCTTTCCTCATTCATCTTTCTCAGAAAACGCTACTAGAAGTTAAAGGAAAAACCTGAAAGAGTTTCCAGATTAAAACCAACATCTCTGCCGTCCGTCTGCAATCGGTGGATTAAATAAAATATCATTATTTTATTCTAGATTATAATCTGACACACAGTCATATCAGATGTTCACAGAAATCTGAAACTGTTCTTCAAAACGTTCAGATCCGACCCGATTAAATCTACGAGGCGTAAAGTTCAGACAGGAAACCATTAAAACATCTGGAAACTGAACTGGTTTCAGTTTATTTAAATATTGTCTCAGTGCAGCTTAACAATAAATCCAATCATACAAAGTTATTTACATAAATTCCAATATAATCCTAGTTAATTGGTAAGAGAAATTAATTATTCAAACTAAATAACAGATAAAAGTTTTGAATCAGTTTTAGATGAAGGAATATTGACTCTTCTGTCTGTTTCTTAAAAATAAACAGATAAAAATATTTTTATATTTGTCTCCCACAAATATAAAAAATATTACTTTTTAGGACCAAACTCCAGTAAGTAAAAGAAAATGGCTCTCTCTACTGAGGCGTCAGATTGGCTGTAATCCATCCAGATATTTAATTACAGTTGGTAAAAATCAAACTGTTCAATTTAGCAAATAAAAATAATTTTGTTGATTCTAACAGACCTGAAACAAGAAAAGTTTGTTCTGATTTCACTTCAGACAGAGAGAAAAAATCTGGATTAAAAGACAAAACAAACAGATACGAAGATGAAACTTCAGTAAAAAATATGGATTTGGATCCTTATTGAATTTTATGAATAAAAACAGAAACTGTTTTCCTGCCAGTTATACTGATAACAGTAGAGTTGTGAGTGTTAAAGCTCAGCGCAGATTATAATCTAATTTATGATTAAAAAGGCATGAAAACCTGGTGATAATAGAAACGTTGTGAATAAAAATGGCAGAAATGTTGGGAAGGTGTTTGGATAAGGAGGATAAAATCCCCATGAGGATCAGATTCCTGTCAGGACGGATGAAGAGCTCATAGTTTCAAAGTTCACTCCGACCTCGGAGCCTTTTCTCTTCTCTGCACAAACATTTCTGAGGATCCTAATCCGGTAATGAGATTATGGAACCGAGATGATGATTATCCGACTTTGAATAACGTGAAACTTTACTTTCTGATGAAATCTCAGCCTCCTGAACTCAATCTCTCCATCTCCTTCTGTCAGGAATCTAATGAGTTTTACTGTTTTGGTGATTTTCTGACTTATTAAAATGGATCCTGGTCGCAAAGTTACTTTTTATGGTCAAATGTTTTATTAGCAACGTTTAATATTCATTTTGGGATTAATAAAATATTGTTGATGTGAATTTAATTTGCAGGTGAATCTCAGCTTCTTGATGATCCAGAAAAATATTATTATTAATTTCCTGCATTTTGATGCAAAGTGATGATGTCACCATAACAAACATTAATAGACGATAAATTGTTCCAGAAGTTATTGCAGTAAAAGATAATATTGTAGTTTTGACAACATTTTCAAGCAATATAGTGATAATAATGGTTAATAATTCAAGAAGACATTCTCAAAGATCAATAAGCTTTAAATTATAACAAACATTTAACTCTGGAACTGGAAGACTTTTTAAATATTCAAAATAAAATAAAATAACCAACAGAAACAACAAATAAAACAAAATGACCCTAGTTGACTCCGAATCAGCAGACTGGAAACTTTTACCATCCAGTTTTTGGCAAAAAGAGAGAAAACAGAAAAATGATAAATCATGCAGATGGAAATTATTCAGATTGATTGATTGATTGATTGATTGATTGATTGATTGATTGATTGATTGATTGATTGATTGATTGTGACAGGGCTGCAGCGTCCTTTCTTTTGGAGACAACATCACTAAAATAAGAAGAAGTTTTAGAGTCATTAGTCTGCTTAATACTTTACAAAATCATAGCAAAAATAAACAAAGAGAAAATTGTTGCGACATAATTTAAATAATTATTGTTTTTCTTTTCTAAATGCTTTTATTTGTTGTTGATTTTGGCAGTTTGAGTCCTCCGTAATTTATCATCTAGAGTCTCCTTCCCCCATCAGGTTGATTAGCTGCGTTAGTAATTACGTTTATTTGTTTCTGTGGTTTTATATTTTTATTTCTGGATCTTTTTCTCTGTTCTGTTCGTTAAAATCCTGTCTTCTGCTGCGTTTTTCCCTCTCAGCTTGTTTTCGATCGCGTAAAGTGTCGTTATCTCTGGGTGGCTCATCCGCCTCGATGCTGCAGCAGAAAGCAACAAAGGAAGCTTCAGCTCAGCTGCTGAAGTGATGAGACATGGAGTCATCAGCAGCTTTCACAGCAGCAGCTGTGGCTCCAAAATGTCCCCGCCCTGCTGGACGCTGCAGGACAGGCGCAATTATTCTCCTAATGATTTATAGGGACTGCTCTGTTCTCACGGCGGAACAATCAGTTACAAAGACAAGATTACATTTCAAGCTAAAGCCTTTCTAATCCACATGGAGCGGTCTTTATCAAACTTTGGTCCACTGGTGGTCCGCCGGCGCCCCCCAGGGGCCCTCAGGGTACTGCATGTAAACAACGTTGCCTCAAAGTGCTACGGTTGGTTTACCGAAGGATTGTGTTTAAAATAATAATAATAATAATAATGGATTAAACTTTCAAAAGAAAGACTGAAGATGCCGATGGAAAGAAAATACTTATATGGTCTGAGGAAATCAAGGAGTTACAAAAACATGCCGCTAAGCACTCTGGGAAATGGTTCCCTCTCCTGTCTTTTTCTTCTTTCAGTTTTTTAAGTACTAACCTGAAAACTCCCGTTTATTCAACTCTTGAAGGTTTGACCAAATTAATAAAAAGTCAGCACAACTTGCTACTGTAAGTTTATCTTTGACAAACTCACATTTAGGTTAAAAATCTAAAACTTGCTACATTTACTTGACTTAAAGAGTAGAAGGTAGTAGACTCAGCTGAAATGTAAAAGACTGAACTGTTTCTGTTTCTGTCAGGTAACCTGAGCAGGAACTGCACGGAGGAAGGCTGGTCGTCGGTTTATCCTGACATCGGCTTCGCCTGCTCATCGGACGTCAGCGACAAACCCAAAGAGGTGCGTTCAAAACCCTGAAGCTGCTCCGCATCCTGCAGCCGCAGCCTGGAAACCATGAGAGTCAGCGTTCCTGCAGCAGCTCTGATGCTCCCTGCTGACCTGAAAACTGCTTTGTTTGGGTTCTGATTGGTTTCATATCAAGCTTTTCTCTGCAGAAACTTTAACTCTTTACAAATTATTCAAGGAAACGTCTCTGACAAGTCCTCACAGGAAGTTTGTTTTACAGATTTTAGTTATTCGGCATGTTTTCCTTTCTGAAACACCAGACTGAAGTCAGCTTCAGTGATGTTAAAGTTTTTCTGACTTTCCAAAGTTTTCCTCTGAACTGCAGCTGCTATTTGTCTGTCAGTCCAGAGGAAAGTGGAAAAGTGCCAGATCTGATAAAACTGACTCCAGATGATAAACACTGCGCAAAACTCACATTTTAAGAAACATGACATGGGATTTGCTTTTCAGCTAACAGCTCTTTCAGAGTCACATTCCTGGACTAAAACTCCTAGTTTCTGTCAAACTGTGGGAAATTCCTCATGTTGTTTGATATATTCAGCTGAATTAACTTATTTCTGTAACACGTTGCTGGTAAAAAAATCCCTACAGTCCAAAACAAGTTACCAGTCCTACTGTAAGCTAGCATGCTAAATAACTTAGCATGCTAACCATGCTACCATGCTAGGTAGAATAATGGGGTGAATTTGTGTTTGTTGGATCTCAGATCCACCCAAGTTGAGTTTCTGTAGTTAAAAAGAAAAGCAGGGGGATTAGCTCATCGCTATGCTAACAACTATTAGCAATACAAGCTAATAACAGTGAAATTCTCTCCATGTGGTGCGTTCAAATACTAAACATGCTTACAGATAGATTTTCTGCAGCACTGTGGGTTTACTGAGAGCAGTAAACAGTTTATGCTGCTGCATTCGTCATGTTTCAGGTGACTGGCGGCCATATTGGACAGTTTTTTTCTTTCAAAGCTTTTTTTGCCGTTTGTGCTGCCCTGCTAAACTTTCCTTTGTCCAAAGTTATCTCACACCTTCTTATGTTTGAATGATTTATACATCCAAGTCAGATTAACAAACTAAAAATTAAGCATTTTATGAAACATTTATGGTAGTTATTGAAAAAGCAGCTGAATTTCATTTTTCAAGTGAAAAACATTCAAACCACAGTTTTTCTCTTTTGTGAGCTTCAACCAAGGAACTGAAAAATCCCATCCTGTAACAAAGAGGAAACGGTTTCAGATCAGAGGTGGTACATTTGCTCTAATGGGAGAAAAACTGCATTAAATCTCTAGTTTGACCCACTTTTGAAAAGCTGCTGCAGGTAGCAAACAAACCACAGACCCAGTTTTACCCTGCAGGATTTCTGGAGTCGTTTCAGGTTCTGTCTTCAGTGGCACCGTTTTTACTGATAAATCAGAGTTTTTCTGTGAATTAGGCTGGAGGGACTGAAACACAAACAGGATCTACGTGACCTTTCCCTCGATGGTGACTGACTTTAATGTTCTTCCTGGACTAATTTTTGTTGTTTTGGTTTGTTTTTTTACAGGGTGTAGTTTGAAACTCACAGCTGCCAGATGCTAACTGTTGATTCCTGATGTTTGAACTTGTGTTGCTTGGTGGTTTCAGTCTCTACTTCAAACTGGATCAGTAGATTCAGGGTTTGCAAACCCATAACTGTCATCATCTTTGGTTTTGTTCATTTCTGTGTTCCTTAGTTACGTCTCTTTGATTTGATGAGCCGTGCTTCTGTTTTTGCAGGACGTCAGAAGTAAGAACTGAAAATGTTTCCCCAAGTTATTTTTGTCAGTTTATTTGTGGATTCTTCTTTTTTGAGTCGAGCTAATTTGTCTGAACGTAACACACCTGGTTGGAGCTCACAGACGGCGCTAGCTGGCCCAGAAACCGACCCAAACCTCCTCCCTCCTGATGTATTGATCAAATTACCGACTTTCCCTGAATTCACACCTCATGATTTATGTCACTGTGTCATAAAAAGTCCTTCCATTTACACCGAAGCAGCATTAAAACTTACAAAATACCAGATGCTAATCTGTTTTTATCATGCATGCTAGGCTACCGGATTGTCTCCATGGTTACTAGTAGTTAGCCGCGTCCCTTCTCCATATTGCAGTGTTTGATATCTTTCTAATCATACTTATAAAATATATGACCGTTAATCTTCTGACCTTGTAAAAAGTGTTTGCTGTAGATCCGTGTTCACACCGACGGCTGCTGTCATCGCTGCCGTTTGTTTCTCAGTAAAACTTATACAATAAAATGACAAGTTTGGTTTCTGTGCTTGTCTGTTTGTGCCGCTGACCATAAAGCCATTTATAACATGAAACCAACTAAATGAAAGTGACATCAGGATGTCTGTTTTAACAGCTTTACAGGAGCAGATTGATCCGTCATGGCCGAGTTCAGAAGAGCGTGACGTCACGTGCAAAAGGTCGATGGCAATACAAGCTTCACTACTCCAGATTGATGTGGTAGATTGTTGTGGTGAGACTTTGGTGACTTGCTGGAGTGTCAGGTTGCAGAGGTCAGAGGTCATGAGGGTTCAGGATTCCTAGGATTGCTCTGGTTGGATCTCAGGTTATTAGTCAGGTGGTTTGTGGCGAGACGCTGGCTTTACCTCCCAGTTGAGGGGTTCAGTTCACGGTCGAGGCGCTCCGCTTTCTAATCCCACCTCGTCCAGCCTTTGTCTCGGTCCGTCTGCCTCCGTCTCGGTCGGTTTGGATCCGTTTCTGCCTGCTGACCTGACGCAGGTCCTGCAGCTTCCTGCCTCTGCCTGACTCTGGAGGATTATCAGTGGAGTGACGCTGCTGCAGGTTATTCCTGCGTGTTTCAGGTCCGTTCTTCACGGTTCCGGCCGCAGCCTGAGTGAACCCCGTTTTTTAACCTGGAGGCCTCCAGACCGATGCCATGCAGCTCAACTCTGACCTTCCAGTTATTACTTACTGCATTCCAGGATTCTGTTGCTTTATAGCTTTAAACAGGCGGTTTAAGCAGAAAGCCTAAATCTTTATTGTCTCCATGCAAACACACATCCTCCCTCATGTTGTGCTTTAGGACTGGCTTTAGTTTTTAAACGTGATTAAAAGGTTTTTATTGCTGTTTCTTATCTTCACATCTGAGTTTTCAGAAAGCTGTGCAGAAACAAATGTTTGGAAACGTCAGAGAAGTGAAGCAGAATGGAGCCTCAGCTGCGATTCCTTCACCAGGAAACAGCCAATGTCCAAAAAACACACTTATGATGTTTCCTTTAAATAAGAAACAAGTAAAATCACACATGAATAAGTTTGTTTACACGATAAGTCATTAAAAACATGCAGCTCCATCATCCTAAAACCACTTCCTGTCGTCGTCTTCTTCGCTTCCGCCAGTAGTAACATCTGGTTGTTGATCACATGATGCGAAAAAAGTTTAAATTACAGTTTCACAAAATACTGTAATTCTAATACGGCTGGAGAAAAACACATTTCTTCATAAAGCAAAAACCTTTTAGCAAAAAACTTGAGTTTTTTCTAAATTGCTGTTTTTCCATGAAGTGAATTTATGTTTGTATTTCAAATTTATTCAGTTTTCATGGTAAATGGAAAAGCAGCCAGTGATGTTTCTGGAAGCTTTTGGGTTTCATGGTTTGAATTAGAAAAGTTTCGTCATCAGCCATCTTTAAATCTTAAGACCTTTAAAAACTTGATTTTGATTTTCTTCATGTTTGTCATATTTCCTTGTTTCTTATTTCAACTTGTAATCATTTTATTCGTTTTAAATAAAAACATTTATTCATTTATTTTCAGCATTTCTGCTGTTTGTATCAATATGTTTAGTTTGGCTTCACTGCTCTGCATTAGAGAAACAAAAATCCCAGCAGCATTAAAAACAGAAAACGAATCAGTTTGAGGATATTCTGAGCTGCAGAAATGCTCTGAAGCGTACCGGCCGGCCGGACTGCAGTTAGCGGTTCTTGATGTGACGGCTGGACTCTGCAGGACCTCGGACCGAGCCCTGCGGTGTCACGCTCCCAGTCAGCAGGTCCGTTAAGTCCTGTCAGTCCCAGCTGCGGTCAGCGTGGGTCAGATTTGTTCCTGCACATCTTTCAGCTCCACGTCTCATGAAACCAGCGTAACTCCGTCTCGGCTGCTGATCCTCATTCTGCATGTAAAACAGGAACTGAACCTTCAGGAGGTGCAGAGGAAGGACGAGAAGTTAAGGGAAAACAGGAGAAATCAGCACAGGAAACTAATCCTGTAGATCATTTCAGTGAAACTTTAGTTTAATATTTAAAGTGTTTGAGATGAAAGTTTAGCTCAGACCCAGCAGCTCATCACGTCTCCCGGTTTGATCGTTTCTGCCTGTTTGGGTTTGATTATGTGCAGCGAACACAGAGACGCTGGAGGAAGTAAAGCCATAAAGCTGTTAGACGCTTCAGGCTTTAACACCCTGCAGGATTTATCGGCTGGATCGCAGATCCAAACCTCTGAGCTCATTTCAGACGCGCTCCGACTCGCCTGGCCGGTTCGCTGTGTGAGTTTACACTCCGGTGCCGTGAACGTAAACGACAGAGGCTTGGTCCTCAGAGAGCCGCAGCCTGCAGGGACGTCTGCTGCAAAACAGTTAGAGCTTTTGCTCAAGTCCTCGCTGCACACTGAGTGTTTTCAAACACAAATCTGTAGTGGTTACATGAACCAGAGTAAATGTCTGGTTTTTCTGTCAAAGAAGCTTCTAAAGTGATGAAAAGTCAAACCAGCCGCAGCTAAAAGGCTTTTCCTGTGTTTTATTTGGGTTTTCCTCACAGCGGTTACCCTCTGAAACAGATTTAAATGAAAATGTGCCAGGAAACCCAAAAGATTCGAACACCAAACAGACGTTTTAAAAGACATTTATTTATCTGGACTCTGACCAAATTGGTACCAACTTTGGAATGAATTTGAGAAAATCTGCAAAAAAATTTCCAAAAAATATTTTCTCTCCAAGTTTTCTGATATTTAGCAAATAGAAATAATTTTGGTTATTTTAACGAAACTGAAACAAGAAAAGTTTGGTCTGATTTAACTTCAGACAGTACAAGAAAAATGTGTCTTTTATCACAAGATGGCTAAAATAAAAAAAATAGTACTTAATTGATTCACGTTTTTTATTCGTATTGTTATTTTCTGTATTTTCCTTTCAATTTTATCGTCGTTTAACTTAATGTTATGTCATTTATCTTCTTTAGTCAGCTGAGGTTGCTGTAAATTGTAAATCAATAAACTTTGACTTTTCACTCCGTTCATGTAAATATCTGGTTTCAACTGTAAACAGCAATTAAGCCGAGTGAAGCATGAAGGCGATGTGGGTGTCAGAAAGCAAAATACTTTTTGATTTGAGAATATTTGAGCAGAAATGAGTTGAATGGCTGAGACAAAAAGCAGAGAAGAGCTGTGAGTTTCCAAATAAGGAAATATTTAAGGAAAACGAGGAATGTCGCTGTAAATATCCAACACGCTTCGCCTGGATCTCTTACTGGAATCTGTCTTCATGGGAACCAGTTCAGACTCTACCAGTTCAGACTCAACCAGTTCAGACTGAACCAGTTCAGACTCTACCAGTTCAGACTCTACCAGTTCAGATTGGACCAGTTCAGACTCAACCGGTTCAGACTGAACCAGTTCAGACTCTACCAGTTCAGACTCTACCAGTTCAGATTGGACCAGTTCAGACTCAACCAGTTCAGACTCTACCAGTTCAGATTGGACCAGTTCAGACTCTACCAGTTCAGACTCTACCAGTTCAGACTCTACCAGTTCAGACTCAACCAGTTCAGACTCTACCAGTTCAGACTCTACCAGTTCAGTCTCCACCAGTTCAGACTCAACCAGTTCAGACTCAACCAGTTCAGACTGGACCAGTTCAGACTCAACCAGTTCAGACTCTACCAGTTCAGACTGGACCAGTTCAGACTCTACCAGTTCAGACTCAACCAGTTCAGACTCTACCAGTTCAGTCTCCACCAGTTCAGACTCAACCAGTTCAGACTCAACCAGTTCAGACTCTACCAGTTCAGACTCAACCAGTTCAGTCTCGACCGGTTCAGTCTGAACCAGTTCAGTCTTGACCAGTTCAGACTCGACCAGTTCAGTTCAGACTCGACCAGTTCAGTTCAGACTCGACCAGTTCAGTCTCAACCGGTTCAGTCTGAACCAGTTCAGACTCAACCAGTTCAGTCTCTACCAGTTCAGACTCGACCAGTTCAGTTCAGACTCGACCGGTTCAGTCTGAACTGGTTCAGTCTTGACCAGTTCAGACTCAACCAGTTCAGTCTCAACCGGTTCAGTCTGAACCAGTTCAGTCTCAACCGGTTCAGTCTGAACCGGTTCCGTCTCGACCGGTTCAGTCTCAACCGGTTCAGTCTGAACCAGTTCAGTCTCAACCGGTTCAGTCTGAACCGGTTCCGTCTCGACCGGTTCAGTCTCAACCGGTTCAGTCTGAACCGGTTCCGTCTCGACCGGTTCAGTCTCAACCGGTTCAGTCTGAACCAGTTCAGTCTCAACCGGTTCAGTCTGAACCAGTTCAGTCTCAACCGGTTCAGTCTGAACCGGTTCATCTCTCTGCTCTGCGCCGTGTTCAGGGTTTCAGAGGCAGACATGCATGCAGCTATTTTTACTCGTGCTGCTATATATTGAGTGTGTTTTGGTGGCGTGTGTGTGTGTGTGTGTGTGTGTGTGTGTGTGTGTGTGTGTGTGTGCGTGTGTGTGCGTGTGTGTGTGTGTGTGTGTGTGCGCGTGTGCGTGTGTGTGTGGAGTTAATTGTGCGATGGCGTGTCAGCTGTGGGGAATGTTGTTTACAGCTGACCAGAGAGCGACGAACGCCAGGCGCAGAAGACGGTGAGACGGAGCAGACCCTGCTCTTATTCTGAAAGAGCCTCCTCCCGTTGGAGAAAGAAGAGACTTATTATGAGAACTCACTGCAGTTCACTGGAGAGTTTAAAACTCTTCATGTAAAGAGTTTAAATGCACCTGGGAGAGGTTTTCACCTCAGCCAGGTGGAAAAACACAGCATGACGGAACCTCCACTGTACTTAACTCTGAGTGACAGGAGAGGCGGATCTTTGTTTCACAGCCAGAGTTAAGTAGTAACTAGTATTTTTACTACGCTGCACTTGTTACTTCAGTAATTTTATTGCAAAGTATTTCTACTCTCTTATTATGAAGTATTTATTCTCTTACTTGAGTAAAATTTCTGTATTTTCTTCCCTCTGAATGAAAAACAAACATGTTTTAACCAGAAACTCACCAGACAGACACACACCTGCAGTTTCTGTTAAAGTTTTATAAGTTTTTTATTGGAAAAAAAAAAAAACAGATTTGGAAACATTTTCTTTTATTTTTTTTGTTACTTATATGAATTATTGTCATTTCGGTTCTTAAAATACCAAAATTTCCACTTTAAATTTTGGTCCATCTGATGATGTAATTGTTAAATATTAACTGATTGATAATTTGATCAGTACTTGAATAAACTGTTTGCCAAATACTTTGTTACTCTTGAGTAACGTCTTGATACTTTTCCTCTAGTATAGTTGAGGTAGTTCTGCTCTCAGTATATTTTTAGCTGCCCTGCCCTCCTCTGTTGGTTTAAATGAGTCATTTTCTTTCCAAACCATCGGGTGTCTCACATGTTCTGCTGTCTTTCCTGTCTTGAGGAGGGAAACGTTCCTCTGCTTCACATCTCGTTTAAAATGAGAAAGTTTGTGTTTTTTAAAGCTTGTAGGACTTTAAGCTGCTTCGGTTAAAATGTTGCATTGTTCAGCTTTCTGTGAAACTCCTTATTCTCCTTCAGTCTTCACAAATATTTGGTTGAATTTGTGTCTTTTCTCGTAAACATTTTTGCACTCAGATGAGATTTATTTGAACAGAAGAATCTGTTTTTTATAAACAGCGGCGCTGGCCTCGGTTTGCGTCTCCTAATCCATTTTCACTTGTGTTTATGAAACATAATGCGGTTTCACGGCGGCCAGCCCAGCTGCGCCTCATGTTTTATGAGCGGCTTTGATGAACGGCCTCATTGTTCCTCATCCAGTGATGTCTGTGTGCAGCTGGTCTTCTACAGAGTGGTCCACATCCTGTCCACTCTGGGTCACAGCCTGTCGCTCGGCGCTCTGATCACCAGCACCGCCATCATCTGCTCCTTCAGGTACGGCGCTCCCAAAGCATCACATCTCCTGCTTACATTCAACTCTCTGAGTCTGCAGCTCAGAAAAACTCAAATAAAATCTGAAATGAGATATTTTAGACCGGCAGCCTGTTGAAAGCTGCAGAAGAAGAACATTTTTCTTCTTCTGCTCAGTGCCAGTTTAATCTGATTGTTTTGTTACATAACCAGATGAATGTTTTTGGTTTGAGAAGGTCTGGACCAGAATCGGGTCGGTTCTGATGGTCGGGTCGTCTGCCTTCCAGCAGATGTTCCACCACGACCTGCAGTTCATTCAGCTTCATGTTGCTGCAAAGATGTGAAAATGATCTTTTTCTCAGTGATTTTCACTCCAAACAAACTTTGCTTTGCTGCTCTGACCTGCTTTTAATTAATTTTCTAAATACACTAAGCATTTTCACACTGTGCTGATTTTATTGATCAGAAGTGACTAAAATTGTTCTTTTTTTCCAATTGATACCTAGAAAAACTGGACAATTACTTCTAATAAGATCTGCAGAAACTTGATAAGTTTTGGATCTAGAATAATTGAGACATTCCTAAATCTGACTTTGTTTAATAAAAATATTACCAGCTTAGTTCATTTATAAATAGGTTAAAAGAAACTTTTTTGGCCCTCCTGTTCTTTTAACTTGATGATTTTTATGTGTTTAAATCATTTTCTGCCCATAAATGCAGACTTCTGTAAGGATCATGTTTAATTCATCTTCACCAGAGATGCTGTTTTGACTCATGCAGCGTTTTAAGCAGCAAAAACACGAAGTTTATGTTTTCACTTTTCCGTTTGTCTAAACATGAAAAGATTTTTGGAATTTGAAACATTTCTGGGAAAATCCTGTAAAAAGAGAGAGTTTATAAATCATGTTAGGTCACCGCACAGTTTATTAAATCTGCATTTATCTTCTTAAGAGGTTTTATTTATAGTGTAGAGACATTTATCACGACGCGTCCAGCATGTGGGAGTCTCAGCGTTTACTCCCAGAACGGTTTCTCTGTGAAGAAACTCAGGAACATGGAGATAAGATGAACCAATTAACAGCAGAGGCTCTAAACTGGGATCCTTCGTTTCCCAGTGAGTCGAAGCAGCTCGCTGTGTTGGTGTGTGTGACTCGGTTAGGAGGAACTCCAGCTGCTGCTTGGACAACACGTCACCCACCGGGTCGACTCTCCCTGTAAACACTCCTCCTGACACTCTGTGTGTGTGTGTGTGCGTGTGTGTGTGTGTGCGTGTGTGTGTGTGTGTGCAGGAGGCTCCACTGCATGAGGAACTACATCCATCTGAACCTGTTTGTGTCCTTCATGCTGCGAGCCGTGGCCGTGCTGACCAAAGACACGCTGCTCTTCTCAGAGGACCAGAGCACCGACTGCAGCACACAGCCGTCTCTGGTGACCCCACACACAGAAAACACACAGAAAACACACAGAAAACACAAAACACACACAAAACACACAGAAAACACACAGAAAACACATGAAAACACAAAACACACAGAAAACACACAGAAAACACAAAACACACACAAAACACACAGAAAACACACAGAAAACACAAAACACACACAAAACACAGAAAACACAAAACACACAGAAAACACACAGAAAACACACAGAAAACACACAGAAAACACAAAACACACAGAAAACACACAGAAAACACACACAAAACACAGAAAACACAAAACACACAGAAAACACACAGAAAACACAAAACACACAGAAAACACACAGAAAACACAAAACACACAGAAAACACAAAACACACAGAAAACACAAAACACACACAAAACACACAGAAAACACAAAACACACACAAAACACAGAAAACACAAAACACACAGAAAACACAGAAAAAAGACAGAAAACACTCAGAAAACTGCAGAAACTACTTGGGCTTATTTTATCAAATCCTATCATAAATATTTACTCTTTGTGTCTCAGTTAAGTCAGGATCGAAGCAGAGAAACAAATAAATGTCTCTTCTCATGCCGCCATTTTGTTCCTGTGCTTTTCTCTTTATTTGACACATTAGCACCAAGTGCTGCATTCTTGTTCATTGAATATTTGGTAAAAGTCTGTAAGTTTTTTGGATCAACATACTGACTGTTACCTGATATCCTTCCAGGTAGCCGTTATGACGAGTGGCTACATGTAGCTTTAGCCAAAACATGCCTCATTGTTAATCTGCAGCATATTTTCACACATTTAGCTAAGCATGTGTTGCAGAGTGAACATAAACGATGCCTGTTGGCCTGTTGGACGAGTTTGATGTGTTTATCAGGTGTTTTCTGTTCAGCTGATCAAACATGGCTGTCCTGAAAGCTCATTCTGTTTCGTCTGTTTGGTTTATCTTAAAATCTTTTAGCTTAGCTTAGCATAAATAGCATTGGCGGAAGTGAGAGCGTTGTTGTGCTGAATGGTTTAACAGTATTTATGGTGATATATTTAACTAAGCAGATAATTTGCATTGAAGGTAAAAAACTAAAGCTAATAAAGCAGGTAAACGTTTTTTGCTGCCTGTATTTCAAACACCTTCAGTTTCTCACCTCCACATCCGTGTCCTGGTTTCTGTTCCAGGTGGGCTGTAAGGCCAGCCTGGTTTTCTTCAACTACTTCGTCATGGCGAACTTCTTCTGGCTGCTGGTGGAGGGTCTGTACCTGCACATGCTGCTGCTGGTCATCTGGACCTACTGCGGCCACCTCTCCGTCTACATGCTGATTGGCTGGGGTGAGCTGGACCTCCGTCCGTCCCAGTGGACCGCACCGGCTGAACGGTCAGCTCCATGTAGTCCAGGGTGGACAGAGAGGATCTACACTGCAAAAACACAAAGCCAAGTAGTCTGTAAATATCTCAGTACACTTTAAAAAAGACACAACTAACTTAGAAGTGAGAAACAGGAGCTTGTTTTAAGTAAATATTTTTGAAAAAACAAAATAGATTCTCTTATGCAAATTTTAGACGTTTTACTTTAAACATATATTTTGAACCCGACTGTAATTTCTTCTCGAAATTTATTTGTTGGTGTTAAATAATTTCTGAATAAATTCCATCTTTTGGGAAAACTAAATCCTGCCGAGGTTTAAGGGAGGAAATCATTCTGATCGGCCCTGAAGCGTCTCTGTGGATCTAAAGTTATAAGATCTGAAGGTTTTCTCTCCTCGGTGATGACCTGCTGGACCAGCAGCTCAGGGATCCTCAGCTGATTTCCAACTATTTCTGTTCAAACTGTTGGCTTTCTGCCATTCCTCCCCAAACGATGACGTCTTTGTTTCGTGGTTTTGTCGAAATGTTTACATTCCTTTGATCGTGAACTTTCTGTTTCCTGAAGAGCTGCACTGCAAAAACACAAAAACCTGCCAAGGATTTTTTAAATTTAGTTTATGGTGGGAATATCTTAGTACAGTTAAAAGACTGTCTTGATGAAAAGTTACTTATAAGTTAGTTTTGTCTTATTTCAAGTTTACTGAGATATTTGCAATAGAAAATAAACAAAAAAAAATAATTTTTACAATTTTGTATTTTTACAGTGTGCTAGTCTATAATTTTTGTTCTAATCTCCTGGGTCAGCTCTCTCCTTTGCTTCCTGGGGTACAGACATCACCAAACGGCCTTTAAATAGGCCGTCTTTCGGCGGAGCCGCAGACGGTGCGTCATCCTGTAAACATTCCCATGCCTCCCGGTCCGTTTTGTTCCGGCTGCTCTTTTCTTCCTCCATCTATCAAAACGTCCCCAGCAGCCGATGCATCACCGGCGCTGTTAAACACTGCACTTCCTGAACGCACCACGGTGAGACGCTCTCCATCTGGCAGAACCTGAACAGAACCTCTCTCTCTCTCTCTCCCCCT